>NC_134644.1:159289414-159593942 GCF_030463565.1 Pelecanus crispus | reverse complement strand
GAAGTTTCACAAACTGACAATTGGAAAAACACCTTAACTTGGAACTTGCATAAATATGATTCTTCACAACAGAGTAAACCAGGACACAGAGGGGTAAGTTTGCATAGTCATAAGGACTATCTCAAATCAGTAAACAGTCTGGTTTGAGACTGGTATATTAAGAAAAAATCTGTTCCAAAAAGCTATTGCATTATAGGAATGTTTAAATGCTAGAGCAGCTTTGCTGGAAGAATTGTGAAATCCCATTCACTGGAGGTCTTTTAAAGCAGCTAAGACTGGATGATCTTAAAGGTCTTTTCCAACCTAAATGATTCTATGATTCTATGAACTCTGGCAAGATATTTAGCTTTCAAAGTGACTGCAGCACAACTCTGCTATCTTATTTATACAGTTGTGCAAGTGAATATTTTAAGTCAGCAATTATTATTTGAGTTCTTTGAAAAATCTACACCATTTATTCCACAAAATGACAAAGTTTGGGGCTAGGGCCTTTTTCAGGCTCCTGTATTGCTTAGAGTCACTCATTCTGATTTCTTATACCCCCATATTTTAAACTGTAGGGAGCTATGGATTAATCAAGTTAGTGCAGTCAAGTGATGAATACTGGAATAGCTGTGTGTATCTGTAATTAATACAGCGCTTTTTATATGATCGTATCTAATTATCTGGAAGCTGATGTTTTTCTCTTTGTCTGTTTCAGTAGTCTCCAAGATTTGTTGATTTGTAGACCCCTGGCAAGCTTCCAGTGAAGTTCAGCCTACTGAAATAGTCTTCTTAGTCCTAACGCGCACCTCAGTTCCCAGCTGTCAAGGGGTCCTTATCTACTTCCTTATCTGCTTATTTTAGCCAACTGTCCCCCTTTTACATCTCTGATGGAAAGACATGGAAAGGAATCCATTTTTAGAAGAACTGCACAGTTTTCCCAGGCTAGCAACACTAATATTTTTCTCTTGTAGCACTGTTAATCATAATACAGATAGAGGAAGCGCAGCGCATGGTTTCCACAGTCTGTCTTAAAAACCGAATACAGATAAGCAGTTTCCAAAAAACCCTCTAAAAGAAGCTGAATTCTCTTCTCTCAGCAATAAGAAGGCTCACAGTCGTCCCCACTTAACTTTGCTTCCTGGCTGAGACAATTTCTGCCACACGTCTTCACTTTGTAAAACTCGTGCTGATTTTATAGTTCTGCAACATCAATTAATCTAGGTTCAGGGGAGGCTGCACATGCTCATGGAAGAGAAACATAGACCACATAGAAATCCATGTTTGGATTACTATGTCCTGTGCTGACAATGCCTGCAGTCTGGCAGAATAATAGCGGGAAATACCATACATGCTTGCTGTGTTCTTACTTTTCCTCAAGTCTCTGTTTATGGCTGCTGTTAAAGAGGAGATATTGGGCTAGGAAGACCTTTGTTCCAACCAAATGCTGCTCTTCTGTGTTTAGCAGTTGTGCCACAAAAGTTGTTACTGGCGCACAGCTGTGCAACGTAGGAAGAATTTTCAGCCTTTTTTTTGTGAAGTGGGAGCAACCTCTGCAAAAGATTATGGGCCCCAAACCTCAAAAGAAGCTCTTTGGATTCTGTCTTCGAAGGACCTAATCTGAGTGCCTATGTAGTGTCTAGATGCTCTCCACAGCAGCAAGTGAGCTAAACCATCCAGGTGGACTGTCAGAGCAGGATCTTCCTTTGGGTGTTTTGAGTAACCTGTGGAGAAGCTTTTTGCTTTTCACTAACTAGAGGGAGCCTATGGGGCCCAACTGGGGCTGAGAGCTACATGTGTGAATGTCCTTCTGAAGGGTACATTCGGTTTTCAGGTATGATAAGATACTGAGACCTGCTTGCAACAGACTGGGGCCAAAGGGGTCTGTCTGACTCCATGGTTTGTGTGCAGAGAGGTAATGCAAAGCTAATGCTGAGGTCCATGAATCAAGGCAGTCAGAAAATTCTTTTCTGCTTTTATTTTGTTTTCTTTTCTTTTCATAGCACCTTCTCTTCACCCCCCCCCCCCCGGAACAGAACTGACCCCAGGACTCAATCTTGTACCACTGAATCAACAATGGGACTTTAGTCAACTTTAGGGAATACCAT
Source organism: Pelecanus crispus (assembly GCF_030463565.1). Lineage (NCBI taxonomy): Eukaryota > Metazoa > Chordata > Aves > Pelecaniformes > Pelecanidae > Pelecanus > Pelecanus crispus. Next base: position 159,591,852 of record NC_134644.1, on the reverse strand, counting down.
GCTCTGTGTTCATTGAAGTCTATGGCAGCTTGAATACCCATCCTGTCCTGAGAGATAATGTACCATTCCCATCTAATTTCCTACACCACCTGCAGAGGCTCTTTCAACTTGCTACTTTCAGATTTGTTCCATTTCATCTCTGTTTTCTTGCCACTGTTGAGTTCCTTTCTCAGGAAACTACTCCAACACAGTGGCTTTTGCAATGCTAATGCTATTGTTGCCATCTAATAAAAGAGCATTGTAACTTTAAGTGATAGAGTTCAGAGTGTGTCTGCTCAGTTTTTGCATAAAGTGTATCCAGAGCTCTTCTCTACCATAACGATTCACTTTCACGTCAATCCAATGCATTTAAAATCTGCCTCCAGATAATGGGTTCATGGTGCCAGGTCATTATCTGGCCTCAGAAAGCCCTGATACTTCATATTCTAAGGGAAAAGTCTCTTCCACCTAACAAAACAAGTCAACTGCTTAAACATGCATTTTTGATCCCTCGTGGTTCCCTCCCAGCCCCCAAGCCTCTAGTTTGTGATTTCACCACATAAGGTATGGACAATGGTCTTGCTGAATCCCTGAGGTTCCGTATTGTTCTCAAATAACTCCTTGGATGTCTGTTAACTAATTAATTCTACAGCCATAATAAGAAAATGAAATTATCCGTGGCCACAAAAGTCTTTCAAAGAGTTATATGGATTTGCTACAAATAATTAGAAGAGATTTCTTGGAAAAGTTCATTGCGGTCTAAATCTCACAACCTAAATTTATTGAAGCTAACATTAGCCAAGATTGACCCTTTCTTATTAGAAATCATGAGAATCACAATATACATTGCTCTGTCAGGTCAGTCCTGAGAATCAACCACCCTGTTCAAACATCAGGCACTGAGGGCAGCTCCAGGCATGATGCTTGGGGCATCTTGTGTGGTAACGTACCCCAGAAGCCCCTGCAGTAGTCCTCATCCCAAACCTTGATCTTCCACCCTAAACTTTATGGCACCATGATATAGTGTCCCCCCCGGGGCAATAATCTCACCTTTAAGAGACTCAAAGGAGAAGGGGTGGGCAGCCCAGAACCAGAGTTCCCACTTTATTCCTTACGAGAACCTAAATATGTTAGTGTATGAGGTCAATCACACAGGCCATAGGTAAACAGACCTCATAGTCTCTCCCCAAAGAACAGCACTTGCGTGACCATTAGAGTACCCAGAGTCCTGGAGAGACAGGACTCTATCTTTTTGGGGGGTGAGTGAGGGTATGTGCAGTTGGGCATTGGGAGGGGAAAATCAAGTTAGGCTTCAGAGAGCTGGGGTTTGTTTGCCTGCATATTTTCAGTTCTGTAATATTTCAGAAAGCTTCAGGGATCACTGTCATGGGAATACCTGTACCTGTGGCTGTACAGAACCCCCCCGATAGAGGAGTTCTCTCGTACAGGCACCTGGAGAAGACAATGCCAGACTTCTCATCAGGATACCCACACTGCAAGGTTGGTCCTCACTGACAAGTCCTTTTCAGGCAAAGATCCTTGTGCAGGAAACCTCTGTGAACGCCAAGCTGAGGAAGGCAGGCTGGCCTCTGGAGGTGCGGCCGAGGGGAAGGCAGCACTAAGCGGGTGGTGTGAGCAGCCTCAACCGGACAATGAGCTGGCTCAGAAGTGAGGCAGCTCCATGTGGGTGCTGGTTATTTTCCCTTTAGCCTGGCACTGTAGCATGCAGGAATGAAAGGTCAAGCTGTTGGCAGCAACAGAGATGGAAAGCTTGAGGCATCACGGATGTTGAGCTCTGAAAGGAAAATGTTTTCTGTCCTACTGAAGACAGATCTTATTTGAAATATGTGTATTCATGAATTCTGAGTGTTGTCTTTGTGCTATACAGTGCCAAAAAGGCAATTTAGTGCCTTCTCCACCTGGCTTCTGCTCTCTGATGGCAGAGGACCTTGGTTAGTACTCTAGGCAGGCAGGAGGTTGGGTCTTGGAGAGTGGCTGTGTACATTGCCCTTCTGGGGAGATAGCCTGGTGTGGGGTGCTTCCATGGTGTGAAGGACCTACCACCTGGGAGGCTGCCTGTGTGACGCTGCAGTCAGGCCAATATGAGAGATGACTGAGCACCCCGTATAGACCGTGTAGCTTTACAGCAAGCAACCACACATGATTGCCAGGGTGTGATGTGACAGTGTGAACATGCAGGAAATTTGATCTTGTGGATGTGGCTGGAGAGCAGCCTGGATACAGTATGAACCAAAGAGTCCAGGGAATTAGACCACCCTCCCTGCTCAAGTGTTTGAGCCATGTGCTGCCTGAGGCACCCATGATTACCAAAATGTGGGAGTGAAGAGGAAATACCCTGTGAAAGAAGACAGCTATGAGTGGTGACATGAGGGGAAACTGTTGGCGCAGCACCAGCCTACTTCTGTATCTGGTCCTAGTCTTGTCAGAAGAACTTATTAGCTTGGGCACAGCGCCACACTAATGCTGCTTTTGGATCCATGCTAGATTATATCTGGCCATTTCAGAGTGTTAGCAGGGGGAGTATGGTTCAGTTTGCTCCTTCCTGCGCAGACGTGCCCTAAGGGGGTTGGAATAGAATCACATAGTGGAATTTTCTCAGGAGGCTGTTAAGTTTTAATCACAGAAATCTACCAAATTATATTGACTAATAAGTGGTATAGCTCACTTCTGACTGAAATTTAGTAGGGCTAGTCTCTTTTTAGCAAGTCCAAGGACACTTCAATTATTTTCAATCAAGCAAAAAGTTCATTAATTTGCCAAGAATCACACATGTATGTGATTTACAGTGTGGTAGATTAAGCCTGAATATCAAATGCTCTAGGCAGATACTCAATGCAGCACTGAACCTTGCAAGGGATTGACATGAAACAGAACTGAGGTCAAGCAGTTATACAATACGGCTCCCTAAGAACAATGTAGCTCACCAAGAATTCTTATGTTTATTTAGAATCTTCAGTCATCCGTTCTTGAATGTCTCTAAAAAAATTCATCAATCTACTAGCAATTCTCCAAAGAATAGAGACAGATTTGTCTTAAGGCAATCTTAAGGCATATGGTCCCATTGGGAGGGAAAGGGTTTAGTTTAGAACACCAAAACCAAGTGTTTTAAATTATGCTTTGAAAGACAAATTCACAGTGGGGAAATATAAGGGCACAAATGTGTACAATAGGGCAATTAAACAAGAAGTTCACAATTAAAGACATAGAGGTGGTACCAATATATCCTAGTCATGCTTGACGTCTACATATCTGGGGTGACTGAGTTTGCATCTAAAGCCAGAATTTGATCTACAGTGTCTTTATATACGTATATGTGCAAACAACTCTGTGTGTTAGTACCAGCGAACTTGCTAACCCTCTGGGACTGCCCAGTCATGCAATGGATCCAGCAGGAATTCAAGAAATGTGTTTCTATTTTAGAGGTTGCATTAGGACAGCATGAGTAATTATTCCAAATCCAGGAACTGCAAGTATTGCAAGTACTCCAAAAGGTGCTGGAGATGGCTGAAATACAAGACTTCTGGTCTGGAAGATGATAGTGGATGAAATATGTAAAATTCAGTAAGTTGGACATTTTTTTCAGTGAAATGCTCTAGCAAATGCATTACAGTCAGCTCTCTGTTTTCTTATATTAAATACCAAGTCCTGGAATACTTCCTCACCATCTTCACAGTGAGTACCTTGATAACTAGACTCATTCCCTCACATTTTCTGTATAAATGTACTTAGTTAGGCAGTCCAGATGGAAACAGCTTCACCAGAGGAAGCAACAATGCCCTTCTGCCGTGGCAGTGCTGAGGTACTTTTCTGGAAACCCAAAGCTTTTTCTTCCCACTTTGGTTGGGGGAGGAATCAAATCAGTGTCTCTCCTCCAAGAGGGTAAACTCATTGCGAAAAAGCAGAACAAAGAAGAACCACCACCCATGTGGCCCACTGTGGAGCCCAACTGCTTACACTTCTCTGAAACTGTCCTTCAGGTAAGATAGAGAGAGGATTAAAAATGTGGATCCCAAAAGGGTTTAGAAGTCAGGTGGGCTTCAAGTTATGCAGCACTATCTGAACTGTGCAGCCTCTGGGAGGTGAGGACTTTGGTGTCTAAAGCATAATCTCATTCTCCTGTGGACAACTGGAACACGAGGTGGTCATTACTGCGATGTTCCTGAGAGTCACACCTTTGAGCAGAGCAACACAAGGTGACAGGCAGGCCTGGCTTGCCATCTGCTTTTGCAACTGTTTTACCTATTACACAGTAGTCTTATACTGTTTTCCAAGCAATTCTGTGTTTTATCACAGATATATTGCAGATCAAGTAAAGCGTTGCTCTGGGGAGTATGTGTGGATTGCAGAGCTTCAAGGCAGCACAGGGAAAAATGGAAAGATTTGGAGACTGGTCTTCAGAAAGAGCTCACTGCGAGAATGAAATTGTTCCTTAGCAGCAGTAAATAAAGTAATAAAATGAACAAGGATACAGTTAACAAGCCAAAGCCAAGAAAAAGAAAGATGCCAGGAACAGAAAACTTAAATAGAGGGAAACGTCACAAGAATCAATAAAATGAGCTAGAGAACTGTGTCTTTCTGCATTAAGTGATGCAGACAGTGTGAAACAGATGCTATTTCAATGTCATCAGCAACTTGACAAGCTGGATAAATAATTGTTGCCAAGAAAAATAAAAGCATGTGCTGTCAGTGTGGGTGGTTGCCATGATTGCGGTGGCCTCTGGTTCAAATGCAGTTACAGAGATGATGAAAAAGAAAATAAATATGGAAGTGACTGAGAAAAAACAATTAGCTTCCCACAAATGGGCCTTCGGCATACCATAAATTGTAGCTGCCTTTTTCATCTTTAGTTTGGGTGGCAACCTGGGAAATAATAAAAGATGGAGAATTATGGGTACAGCCATTTCCTGAGTCCTTTCCATAAAAGGGGAAGACCTGTTGGTGGGGAAGAAGAATTGTTATGAGGAAACTGCAACAGACGTTTCAGCTGCAAAACCAAATTCCCACCCGACTGCCACTGAAAGTGTCAATACCTTCAGAGCCCCCACTCTGCAACCACGTACCATGGGGTTACTGATATGTCATCAGTAAGGTCTCTTAGGGACCTCAAAGTCTTCTTCTAGGCATTTCTACACTTGGAGCTAGCAGTGCAATGTGGTGAGGGGCTCAGTTCATGCATAAGCCCCCTGAGGATCCATGGAGAAGGCACTTCAATGGCTTGGGGTATCCTTCTCAGATAATACTGGGATATCAGCTGTTGATATAAAACATGACAGGAGGAAAACCAGTAATTCTTTCTGTTCACTGGAGAGCCCTTGCTCAGGTCACTTGGTCTAGATGTTGGCTCCATTCCCATCTTTGTCTGAGGAGAACAATCCCACATCTACAACACCTTGGGTGAAAATAGGGCCATCTTCTATGCAGAATCATAGACAAGATCACCTGAATATCTGTGTTCATTCTCTACACACATCTTCTAAATCCTAAGGGCTCAGAAGCAGAGCCAGATTTATACTCATGTCAATCCCACTTAAATCTTACTTTGGGAAGGTGAGAGACAGGGAAGATGTGCATTGAGTCAGTCACTTGCACATCTTGTCTGTATCTCAAGGACAAACAATGTGTTTTTATACCTTCTCTGTCTTCATTTTCAATTCCTTAAGCATTTCAGCCATTGAAAATCTTCATCTCAGTCCCTGAGCAATTTCACTTACATAAATACAGAAGTGGATGTCAGTATCATTTGCTACAGTCCCAAATAATCTGTAGGGTAAATTGTCAATAACAAAGCAATCAGTGAGTGATCATCAAATAAATGGCAACGTTGTTCTTTACTCATGACACTTTGTGTAAGAAATTAAGTCTGGCTGCAATTACTTGAGATGCTGATTTGTGATGTGTACGGAATGATGGGTGAAGGAAGAGTATAAAACTTTAGACTACCAACATGATTCATCCAGTTAAAATATATGCCTCGCCTACAACCTTATAAAAATAACATTGTAATAAGCATCAACAATGCTGACATAGCTAGAGCAGTGATAGAAAAACTTAAACTGTCTTCTTTAGGATTTGGTATCAGACAAAATTTCAGGCTGTTTGTTGATTCTTGATCGGGGGTTAAATCCACTGAAGTTGGGTTTACATATTTTGACTAGAAGGAAGCTCAACCATAAACAATGCATCCAAACTGTCAGTGTGGCTTTGTCCTACATAGGACAAATCTGATGGCCTGGATGGGCCACCCATGGCAAAAGAGCAGACGTGGCACAAGTATGAGCCTCTGGCAGGGTCTGGGGTCAGGAATGAAGCAGCTGGCAAGTGGTTTGGCTTTCTGGTGCCACCCTGATACAGGAGGTGTAATTTTCAAATTTTGAAAGGGTATTGCCAGTTTTATGCTTGCCTGAAATTTCTTAAAGTTTACACCCTTAGTCATTTTTCTTTTTAAGAAGAGAGCTGAAACCTCTTATGGGAATACTTTTGAACTTCAGCATCCAAAATCCAAGTTCGAGGTTCAGTTTCATCCCCCATCCCCATGTGGATATGATGACCTTGCTCCATCCTCGATGTAGATGAAATCACATCAGATCACAGCTTTTGGTCTTCTCTCTGGTTTTGTTCCCAGACCAAGCAGAAATGTCAACTGTTTTGTTTCAGAACTTTGCTTCAGCATCAGTAAAATAAAACCCAAACTCCAATAGTAACACTTATTGTTCTCTTTGATGGTTTAAAAAGAATAATTAATGCTCTTTTCATGAACAGAGCAGGAAAAGAGGCATATTTAGTGGTCAGTTGGGAATGAGGAGTGAGGGATCTCAAAAGGTTTAGGGGAGGACAACTGATCTCTATCTACTGCTCCTCAGAAGCCGCTGTTTCACACAAGGCGATATGGTTAATGCCTCTCTGATTCTTGAACACCTGCCCAGTTTCTCTGTGTGATCCTATCACTAACACTGACAAATAGGTCTGCCTAAAGCAATAAGGCCACAACATATTTGCTTCTTTGAACTAGAGTAATTCTGCTGCCAAAGCAGAGATTCTAGACTTTCAAGGTTCAGCTAGCAGTTACATGTATATTGACATTTCTTTTTACCTCAGGCCAGATGAGGGAGAAACAGTTTCTTACTTTGTAAAGCACTTTTCTTCCCACTGTGTGACAGCTTCTGATACTGCATTTGGGAAGGAGAGTGAAGGTGGTTTCCACAGAAATAGAGAGATCTTCAAACTTTTCTGTTCCCAAAGAGGAAAGCCACAGTTCATTCAATTAAACAGGACCAGAAACACTTTTAAACTTGCCTTTCCAGCAACCTACAGTGCCATTCCTTTGAGAGCTGCTTTCTGAACTTAATCAAGATCCTTCCCAGCCTGTTTCAGATTCCCCATGCAGGAGAACAACTCTCCTTAATGCATCGCTTTGGTATACGTTACTTTTTCATATCAGATCATCCAAGAGTTCTTGAGAAGGACTTATGAAAAAAAGTAAATATGTGTGTCATGGAAACACAGAAAGAAACTGCAGTCCATTTCACCGTCTGCTGCTCAGAGGATTTAGTCATAATACTGCAAACAAAGGTTTATGTGTTATGAAAGCTTACACTTTTGCTACGTTTCTCAACAGGTTTAATTCTATTTTATGCAACTTTATTTACGTGGAAAGAAATCTAGGTCAGGCTTCATTCTCAGAGGAGTAAATTCTTCGTAACAGCCTGAATCTGATGTCTGCCTAAGCAAGCATTTTTATCTTGTAGTATAAAATAGATACCTATATACCTATGAATTCTGGTCTTGGTGACAATGTATGTGATATGCTGTATTCTCTATTCTTCAGCAGAGCCAATTTCAGGTAGATTTATCTACTAAGGGTCTGACCTCTGGCCCTCCTCTCCCCCCTTACTTCCAGCAAGGCAAATATCTTTTTAATTAAAGGCTGATGCAGAGTGAACAGTGTGGTATCTCTTCACCTTTCCTTATATCACCAGAACTTTTGGGATCTTATTTTTCTTTTTGTGTGATTATACTGAAACATTCAGGAATTAGGAATTTCAGCATTAGGAATTTCAAGCAGAGGCTGACAGAACAAGCATAACTACCAGAAGAACTGTACGCTCTCTTCATATAAGCTTGTTCACTATTCCTATATTAAAGGTGTTATGTTTGAAATAATTTTGATCTCTTGAGTTTAATGCCAAGGCAGAGACAAGCAGAGTGGAGTCCACAGTGTGATTCATTGTAGTCTCTGTCAAAAAGGGGCTGTGTCAGAGATGTGCTAATTTCACTTTATTTTGATCTCCTAGTTATAACATAACAGCCGTTAGAGGTGGAATAGAACTATCAGGTCTTGCTTCTTATTTATACCCATGGACAAACACAGGGTGTTTATCATACATTTCTCCAGTCTTGTCCTCTCAAATTTTAAATATAACTTTATTTGTGGCTAAATGTTGTCACTTGTCACATTTTTAAGAGTTGTTAGGGGCAACGGCAATGACATAGCGGAACTGCATTTTAGAAACCTGGTGTAAATTTTTATTTTGGGCTCCAGTAGACTTTATCCCCTAAAGGAGGTAGAGGAGGTTGACAGTATGGAAGAACAGTTGTAAAGCTGGAAGAAGGTGTTGTAAGATCCAGATTTCTTCTTGCAAAACCTGTCAGTTCAAGAGATTGATGTTTTCTTTCAAAACAAGCTCACAAAGATGCAAGTAGTGTCTCTCCTTTATAGCATACCCATGTCCTCTCGAGAAAGACAGAGAACCAGTGAACCACAGAATAGAGTTAAAGACTTATATACACTCCAACACCATGGCATAGTTTAGCTTTATACAGTCCATTCCCCTACTTAAAGGGAAGAACTCAAAACTGAGTCAATCAATCTAAAAGAGTAGCCTTTCTACAGGGTACTTCAAGGGCTAAATAGTGCAATAGTTTTTCTGAGTGAAGACACTTTCATGGACATGAATGGCACATTCTTAAATCTTTAGATGATTTATTTTGATTTGAAGTGATTTATTTTGAAATGTGACCACACAATCACACATCTATTTACAGTGCACTGTTTTCTCAGATCTAAAGACACAAGCACGACCACATAACAGTGACTGTGCAACAAACCCTGACCCAGGGCTATGCACAGGTATTTTAGAAAATGAGTCCTTGAATGCTCTTGCATATTGTGAGTCCCTGTTAGGGGCTAAATAGCTCATGCATTTTATAGCCAGTCTGTGTGCATCCCTCTGTAATCTCATGCCTCTCATGCCATGTTTCGCAGATTCTTTTTGCTTCTAACACCTACAAATTGTCTGACAGCAACGTGATTAGCACTCAGTGCTGTGGCCAGGTTTACCTTCTGATGTGCGCTGGGTTTCTTGTCCTCTGATCAGTCAGAAAAGACCTCCTGGGGTGTATGAGATGGGAGGAAGGATGTGGCTGGCTTTTCCCCAGGGCATCAAGACCTCACTAAGGCATGCCCAGCCATGGGAAGAAAGCTTCATTGCAGTAATGTAGCTATAGCATCAGTCATTGGTTCCTCTGGGATCTCCAAGTATGTGCTTGGTTTTAGGGATTAAAGTAGAACTACCCTTGGCTTAGATTAAGCATGTGCTGAAGAGTGCTGTTGGTGCACAGAATATTCAGTTCTCCATAGCAGCGAGACTGAAAACAGCAGGATATTTTAGCATGTAAGTCCAAAGGACTTGAGGGACCCATTCATACGGTTAAAGATAGGTACATGCTGAAGTGCTTTGCTGAATGAAGACGTTCTGAAATATTTTTTTCATATGTCTTACACTTGAAAAATCATAAGCATAACTGAGAAGGCCAAGAAATAAAAAGAAAAAAATGAGAGAAATATGTAGGGATCTTTGGGATTCTAGACATAAAGTATCTGCAGCACCTATTTTATGCAGCCATGCCAATTCGTGTGTGTATAAACCAGGATTTTTTTATTGTATTTTATGAATTGACTGTAGACTCTGTAATACAGGAGGAACATAAAAGAATAGTGAAAAGAACAAGACATGACTGAGTAAGTCTTCTAAAAGTTTTTTATGGCCTTTGTCAGGAGAACAACCCCCCCGTCGCTTACTTTCTAGCTGTCATTACCTTCACATAAAGATGCAATATTAGAACAAAATCTGTTCAGAAAATTCCTTCACTCCATCCCCACAACAACAAAAGCATTAGAATCAGTCACAAAATGAACATGATGTTGGTTACAAGCAACACGAACTGGCTATTCATTTTGATAACTAAACTGGGTACTTGAAAGGGTAAAAAAATTAATTCTTTTCCATGTCAGGTATAAATTCCTGCACCTTGTTAGTATTTTACTACTATTTTACTTGGATAATCCTGTGATGACGCAAAGATAAAAGGTTAGAGTATGCTGACTGATGAACATACAAAGAGCCAATGTTCTGAGCGGTGTACGGCTTGGGGAAAGTTTTGCTCTAATGCCAATTACTTTATGTGGCATTTGTGTGTAAGTCCATTTGGTAGAAAAAAAAGCCCATCTTCACCACAAAGCCATTTTAGCTTTGCCAGATCCAGGAGCAGTTGAATGATTTGTATGATATAGTCAGAATAGTCTATGATAAAAATGAGGTATTGATTCAAGGAGATTTTAATTTAGATTAGTTCACTTAAAATGAGTAATAAATTGAAATGAACTCTACAGAGCTCATGTTCAGAATGAATTATCTTGCCAACTCATTGAAATCTTAGGCAAGGAATAATTCTAGTTATGGCCCTAACCCAAATCACCAATTTTAAATAAGAACTGTACAAATAATTTGGACAACCGAATGACAGATGTGATGTCTGATTTGTAAATGAATTCTAGGGAAGGGAAAGGAAAGGAAAAAGAAGAAAAAATTGTTTTCCTAAAATAAATCAGAAGGAAAAATGTAAGTAATTTCAGTACTATGCTTTAATATTAACAGCTCCTTATGTGTCAAATGCTGCGTTCATATTTGATAAAATCTTGCATATTGCTAGTAGTATTTCTTTCCAAGAATACTTTTTTTTTTTTTTCTCTTTCTTTCCCCCCCCATCTTTCTGGATAGGTTTTTTAATGAGTTATTCCTATACTGAAGCCTTTTACAACAGCTGACAGTTCTGTTTGCTAAGATGTCTTGCGCTGATTTAACCTATTTTGCTTTACATATTGTTTATCCATGCATGTTTACAATAGGCATACTCACTGCCCACACTCAGACTGTTGATGTATATAAGCATACATTCACACACTTCAATATGATTTCTTCTTGACTCATTTTTAAAGCTTCCAGTTCCTTGCCCATTCTTTTTACTATAGTTGTGATTAAGATTTATTTTCTTCATTCATTTCCCTGTATATTGCTGAATTTATTTTCTACATATGTTAAATTGGGAATACAAGTTCTAAAATAGATAACAATTGAGCAAAAATGGGATATATTTTGCTTCTACTTCTTCTGTAATAATAGCTTGCTGTTTAATTTCCACCTCAATTATTTTATGGGATATTGGTTTTTTGATGGCATTTTTAATAATAAGTTTTCATCTTAGAACTGATGATCTTTGTTCAAGGCTTAGCTGGCTAGACATTCTGGAGAACCTTTTAGACATCTAAGCGCAATGATTTTACACTTTTTCCAAGTGAATATGAAGTGTCCAGAGAAGATGTCATGCTTACAATGAGTAGATCTTCTGGATTTATGACACAATAAAGTGTCCATTGAATGGCAGCATTCATACTCAACATTTCAAACAAAGGCATGCAGATGTTTGTCTCTTAAGTGCTACAGAATATCTCACATAACAGGTAGGATCTCTGACAGCCAAGTTATCATCTACATCAAAACACAGTATTCTATTTAGATATACAAAGCTAAGACCAACATACATATTCCAATGTCCATAGCACGGCTACTTTTGGTCTTTTTCTGCCTGTGCGTGGTCACCCTTAGCTCCTGGCTCATCTCCCCTCATGGAGCTGCCCTGCTCTTGCTGCTCCCTAAAAATGAGACTGGAAGGTGATTTACTTTAACACAATACTGATTTCACTCGTGCTCTCACACTCCCACAGACAAGCGCTAGGAGGTATATACACAGGCACTCTGTCCAGCATCAAAGATGCCTGAATTAGGCGGTCTGTCCAGGATTCTTAGTGGAGGACAGGACACCATCTATCAAGTCGTCATATTGTCTCCTGGTTTGGGAACCATGTGCTGATTTCTGCACGTGCCTTTCTGTACCCTTTTGGGCCTGATGGTGATTAGCCTCACCTCCATGAGTTGTCAGGATTTACTCACTGTCCTTTGTCTCTGACCTGGGTGTCCTAAGAAGCTGCACTTCACTGGATGCTAGGATTGTGATGAGCTGCTAATCTCTAAGTGTCTTTAAAACATGGTCAGACATTTCCATTCATTCCCCATTCACACCAGTTGCAACACTCCTATTACTTTTCTCTACACATTCTGCACAGGATTTTTATGCACTGAACACTTCCAATGGTGGTCAGACCTAAAAATGTATCAGGGTGCCCCTTCTCTTTCCAGAGGAATAAATCAAATGGTACTAGCAATTTTTAGACACTTTAATTTAAGAAGAGATGCATTTCTAGAAGCAGAGGTAAAGGGGAAATTAATAAATTTTCTCCATGTCATAAAATAAAATCAGGTCTAGACTGAGAATTGATTCTATTTGGCAATAGAAAAATTCCTGTCTTTACTGTCTGATTCAAAGGCTGTTGGGCAGAAAGAAGCAAAGATTCTTGATGGGAAAAAAACACCACCTCTTTGATAGCAGTTTCTGTGCTGCAAATGTTATTATCCATGTAAAACAGCAGCATTACAAAGAAACGCATTTTCAAAAAATATGGGCATTCACCTTCAACAAGATTTAAAATTGGGGTCCAGTACAATTCGGTCCTTTCAGTCACCCTAACATGTCTGTTTTCAGCCTCCGCAATGAGTGAGAAGATCCTAAAATTGTTTATTGCTATCAACCAAATTTACCATTTGTATTATTTCTAGAGAGCGCGATGTTTCCCTGAGGAGTTTGTGACCATACAGGTAAATTAAATATGTTCAGGACTATTCTCCAGCACTGAGGCCAACTGGTATGCCGTAGCCTGCATCCATCAGTCCAAAACCAGGTTAACCATGTGCGGACCACCCATAGGAATGACTGCTTGGCCATGCCAACTTTTGAACCTTGCCTGGGAAATACTTAGGAGGCAACTAACTGGCTTGGGACAAAATCATGCCAGAGTTTGTTCTAAGAATTTACCACTGTAAATGAATGAGATATCATTCCCAGGACCTCTGGCACATTTTAGTTTAGCAATATAGACATAGCCAAGGTGGACTAAGTTCTTTGAAAAAATACAACATATCTCAGCATTTAGAGTCAGAAAAGAGGGAAGACATATACTGCACTGTGTCCAGATGTATTGTGTCCACTTGGTTTTTCCTTTTTTTTCTTCTCCATGTTCTGCTTCAGTTATTATCTCCAGAATGGATATTACAGTACTTAATCTTCCTTCTAACTTTCTTCCAGGACATTATGTAAATATTATTTAGATAATAAATAGATTTTCTCTAATATTAGATGAGATCCAATGTTAGCAGATATAACTTTGATTTTAATAAGAAAATATTTCTATTTCATATATAGAACCAGCTAATTAGTAGAGGGGATCATAAAGTCAATACATTTGAGCCCCTTCCTCAGGTTTGATTAAATGCTAATTGCAGGACTGCCATTTGCTCATGATAGTTAATAGGATACTTAACCTTGTATGTTTCCTTATTTTGTTGCTGCTTCTTTTCCTTCCAGTCTGATTCTCAGCTACAGGCAGTTAACCTCCATTCTACTGCCTTCATCATTTAACAGAGAAGCAAGTGGATCTGAGGTTTTTCAGATGTGTATTTGACAACTAACTCTTCCTCCTGGTGATAGCCTGAAAAGTGTTTTGAGAGTGATTTGGAGACAGAGGCGATGCTTTGCCTGGGACTGGGGAAAGAATATCTGTTTTCTTTCTCTTTTTCTTCCTTTTGTTCATTTGCTCTTTTTAAACTTCCACTCCTTCTAAATCACGAACTGGGGACATCACTGGACTTACTCATCCTTCTGTCTCCCAGTGCCTCGAACAGTTCATGGATGTGCTTCTTAACAGAACAAATCCTTGTTTCGTGGTTGTTTTCCTCCAAAATTCACAACATCAGCAACAAGGTATGTATAAAGTCCCTGCAATTGCTGGGTTCCTGTAAGTGATGGGAGCGATAGGCTCCACATGTGTGGCAATTAGAACAGCACTAGAAAATGAGATTGGTTATAGAAAAGAAGATCTGCTCAACCTCTTCAAGCAGTGTGAGCTGCCAGATATAAAATAAGTAATGCAGTTGCCAAGCTACCAGCATCAGGTCATGATTCATACAGCAGACAGCCATATTAGTAAATACCTTTAAAAATAACTACAATTTGAAGGAGGACTATTTTTATCTATACATTAATATCAAAACAACTGGTCTGCTTGTTATTTAACCTGAATGATTTGCTAAAAAACTTCAGCTTTCTGTCAGAATAAAGGAGAATTAATTACAAAGTTATATATATCATCAGTTCACAACAGCCATCCATGAATGGAAGACTGACATCCCACAAAGAGACTCAGGTGTCTGGATGAGTCTAGTGGAATCCAGCACCTTCCTGTTGATTCTCCTACGTCTGGTAAGATTTTTTGCATGCATATGGATATACAACATCATAGATGTTGTGTCTGCAGACTGAGATTCATTTTGCAAGAGGTACAAGAGAAAAATAACAAGCCACTCTGATCATCCTAAAATAGAAAATACATATTGTTGGTTAAGGATTTATGAATAATATGCCAAGTCAGTGATCACATACTGGGGACCGGATCCGCAGCTGCAGTAAAGATCTGCTCAGCAACTTCTTGTGCTAGCTGTGCATTAACTAGGTTGAATGCCTGCTGTGCCGAGCTCAGGGATTAATGGCCTTTTGGGATGGCTACTTGCATTGGTTTGCTGCAGGATCGATGGTGGGTACGGTGACTACCCTGTAGGCAATGGAGTGGAAGGGCTTCTGGTGCAGTTTTATTTTGAGCTAGCTAAACTAGTAACTGCCCAGTCTTGGCAAAAACAGCTCCTCAGCTGCGTGGACACTGCCTGGTGAGAAGCTGCCGGGCACAGACAAACTATGCCAGCCGACTGCATTATTTACAAATGAGGCATTTAGGCAGCTGTGTTCTTCCCATAGCCAGTGGCAAGAGAGAAGAACTGGAGGAGGCTGAGCTGTGTCCTGTCTTTTGGACCCCTGTTGTTGGAGGGGAGGAATGAGATGCTGCTCCTAGCCTCAGAAGCCCCACAGCCCGCTGGCTGCAGCATTTGGGGAGTATCGTGGGGAAATTTGACCACTTGCTTGAGCTGTTCTGGTACTTTCCACTTGGCACTTATGCTGACCACTTCTGGAGACACAGCAAAGGACTAGGTGGTCTGTTTGCCTCTCCCTGTTCTTAGATTTTCACTTACTTATGAATTATCTCTGGGTTTTCTATCTGTTTCCATTGATTTTATATGGCGCTGAAGTGACTAGCTTAGACTAGATGCCGTAGTTTTTAGAGAAAGTCAAATTGTATGAATTCTTCCTTAAAGTATTAACATTTCTACTTCAGGAAAAGCACACATACAAAGGGTTTTCACTCTTTACCCTGCAAGTAAATTTATAATATCACTGGGACTCGGCATGCATTTAAAGCTTCATTAGTACCTTAATAACTAAAATGATACTGAACCATTTTGGCAATTATGATAACACAACTGTGCATGAATAGAATATTTTTCACTGCACTACAGTGTAAGCTACAATATGCTTGCAAAGTAAACCTGCAAATACTTGCTGCTTAGCCTTTCTGAAATTTGTAATTAATTCAATCAGGCACTTTTCTGTTTACTTGAACTGGCTTTGATTTGAACACTAGTTAAGATAGCATTATGCAAATTCATGGCAGATGTGCAGAAAATGATTTTTTAGCTGTTAATAATTTTGTCCAATCCCTGTCTTCCTAGACAATGCTTCTACAAAAGACCTATTTCCTTTTTAAATATTACCTTTCCTTTCCCAGCCCCCTGGATACATTTGAAAAGAGTGAGAGGATTTGCTTTTAGCTAGCGAAATAATTTCTTCTTCCCTACCCTTCAAAACACCTGAAATGCTGGCCCCCCAGCTCCCTTTTAAAGAGTTCCCTGAGATGGAGCCCTCCCCAAGATTTTACACAGAAAAGTGGAAACTCCTGCAATCTGCTTGTCAGAGACCTGTGCTGCTTCTGTGGTTACAACAGTGTTGTTGCACCGTGACAAGAAATGTCATTTTCTACTTAGAGGTAGGAAAAAAAGTCTAAATACTGAGTTTGTAATCAAAAAGAGTAGGTCAGAAACTCCTTCATATGATTAGTTTAGGCAGGTAGTCTTCACAGATTTATATGCAGTTTGTTCTTACGCTACTTGGTAAGAAATTTCAGTCAATGGGAATTAATGCTCAACTATTACTATTAATTGAATACTTTCATTCTTTAGCTATTTTTTAAATCAATTCCCATATGTCTAGGTAATGAAGTATCATTCTGCCAACCAAAGCAGTTGTTATACTGCAATGCAGTGGAGGAAAAATACAATGTGCTGGTGTAAGGAAATTTGTCTGGCTTCACCATCCTCTTCACTCAAAGTTTTGAAATAATTTCACAGCAGTTCTACTAAAACCCTAGGGTTATAATGCAGATACAATACCTCCACAGGTATTCTCATTCCGGTGCTACAAGTATTAGTACATGTGAAATAATTTGAAATCTTGGAAAAAGAAAAACAATTGAACATGGATGTGAACTTACTTTGCTTCTACTGCATCTTTCCTCTATGGAAACATGCATGTTTTCATCAAGCTGTTTCCTTGTACACTACAAAAAATGCATCTGCAGAATAATCTTTTTTCCTTGGCCTATTTTTTGCAAGAGTCCTGAGAAGATTATTTCTGATGTTTCTCCTTTTGTAACAAAAATAGCTTTCTAGTACAACAGAAACATTCGTGGAAAACATCTGCTTTCCCTCAAAGCCTGTTTTTTGTCAGGAAATGAAATCCATACACAAAAACCTTTAATCCACAAATCCAAAGTTCATCTGATTTATGCTGGCATATATTTACATAAAGTTCATATACATAGGTTTAAGACATTGCATAAGCACTCAATATTAACATGTCCCATGGAATTACCAGCCTCATTCCTGTTTATTCATGACACATGGGAATGAGGCATCCTTACTTCTGCAGCTTCTGTCATTGTAAACCTCGATTGCTGCTTTCTGCCATATCTTCTTGTTATTTTCTTGCTGTCATCTGTAGTCAACAGTCCATCCATCATGGTTGCTTTGATGATTGCCAGAGCCCCCTGCATCAAGACCACACTGTCAGGCTGACATCCTGAGTGTGGAATAACCTTCCCACTGCAGCAGGGATTTCTAGCAGCTCAAATGCCAAGGGAACAGGCTATTCTTTGCAGCTGATAAGCATGCAGATGAAAAAACTCTTATCTTCCCTGGTTTTACTATATTTGTTTTGATTGTCTGTTTTGATTTGTCTTTTTGGTCATTCTGATTTTTCTCCTATGCTCATGTTGCTTCTTTGACACTTCTTTTAGGTCTGATTTCTCAGTAAATACCAGCAAAATGGTGCTGTGAATGCTAAATCTCCTGAGTTCCCCTTAGTTTGCATCAAAGCAGTTTTAAACAGCATGTTTTAAACTGGGAAACTGTATGTTTGCTTTCATCTTTTCCCATATGTGTAACCTGCCCCCCCACACACATACACCTAGTAGTATAAAACTATTGAATTATATACATAAAGCAGGATAAAGCAAGTCAGATTCAAGGCATGAACGAAGCTGATGCAGAGGTAACCATGCCATATCCCATGACATGGCTTATCTTTTGAAGTGGCTGTGTGTCCTTGCATAGCTGGGAATTCCTCGGTGAAGGAACACCATGAATGCCATCTCTCTACCACATCTATACAGCCTGGGACATGCAAGCAGGCTCAGAGGGTTTCCATTTTAATCAGTCAGTCAATTAGTATACTTATGTCTTTCATTACATTCTTTGATGGAAAAAAAAACCAACCCCACAGAGAATTTTTTAAAGTTATATTTTGGTATAAAATGTGTCCCTTTTATTCTCCCCAATGCATATTTATGCTCTTGAGAGTCTTATCTTGAACAGCTTTTTCTTGTACTCAGAGCCTTGTACTATTAAATGGTCTAAATTGGTCAGTCCCACAGCATGGGAATAAAACATCCAGAGCATAGGATCCTGCAAAAGATCTGTTTCAACAGCACCTTCCCTTGTTGCATATTTGTTGTATTTCTCATTGATGTAGTCCAGGACTGCTAAGGCAATACAGTGCTCCTGTTTTGATGTTTGGGGAATGATGTTGCCACAAAGGATTTGCATATTCCCCACTGTAGCGAGGTTTTCCTGACTGTAGTCAGCATGATGAATACACAACAATGAGGAGACTTACCATTTTTCTTGCTTCAGAGGAATCAGCTAATTCATGTAAAAAGTGAGGAAACTTGAACATCTGCTCACAGATGATAAAAATAAAAGTTATATTGGGATAAGGCTTTGCTTTCTACTTTCTATTATCAAAAATCATTGTATTTTTCACAAAAAATCAGGAGGCAGTCACTCTCCTTATTGTTACAGTTAATGAACAACATCATCACTAGTAGACCAAATACTTGCTTGGCTTTTAGTTTTCCAGGTACAGCTGGAAATGGAAAGACAAAGTCCTCCAAGTAACAGAAAGTGTTAAAGAAACTAATAAGCAGCTTCTGTACAATCTTGAAGACAGCATTTGACACAGCATAAAGATGAATATCTCCAGAATTGGAGGAAAAGTATTTTGGAAAGGAGCTTCCATCCAAATGTTGAAAGACGCTGAATTATACAAAGCGCTAATGAATGCAATTTGATGCAACTATCAGAAAGGAAAATTACATTTAATACCTCCATGGCAGAAAGTGTACCAGAAAACAAAGGGAAGACTGCACTTCATTACTGGAACAATGACCAGGCATCATTTCCTGAAGGCATTCAATTCCTGAACTGCCACTAAGTGGTCTGCCTGTCACAAATTCATCAGTTTCTCTTAGAAAGTTTATGACTATGTCTACCATTACTTGGTCAGATAAATTCCAATTTTGGTAAATACGTGTCATTCAAACATATGAAATTGACAAAAAAATATAAGCAGCAATAAATTTAAACATGAATATCCAGAATCATAGCTGTCAGTTTTCAGTAAAGATAAATGTCAGTCTCTCACAAGCCTAATTTTAAGCTGGTGTGTCCAATATTGGCTAAATCATCCGTTGTTTTATGAGGAAGGTTCCCAAAATAGTTTAGATGCTTCTTTTAGAGTCATGAAAAACACTCCCAAGTCTTACACAGCCCCAGAGCAGGCATCTACACAGGTGCAAAGGGTGAGAGCAGGGATAGAAGTAATGAGATGAGGACAACCTCCCCCACCACAGCAGAAGCAGCCACTTTTCCTGGTCTGGTTTTGTGTGTAAACAGAGCTGCATGAATACCAGAAGAAGAAAACTACAAGAAGAGAGGAGAAATTAAGTCAGAAGAAGTAAAATGGGTATCTTCCGTGCAATTGTCTGGACTTTACTGCTTCTTTTTAATGTAATTGTTACATTAAATGCCTCATGGGCCAAGGATAGGCTGCCAACTTGGAAGAGAAATTGCCCTCAGAAGAACCAAAAGGACAGAAGGGCACCACCTTTTGTCAAAGAAGAGAAGACTTTATTATTGCCCATCCCCAAGCATTCAAAGGTCATGCTCAAGCTCCAAATAATATGAGACTGGCTTGAAATTCACAAGATTGAATGAAAGGTTAGATTTATTATATTCACTACCTGATTCCTGAGCCTGATAGTAAGGAGGCATTTGTGTCACGTTTTCAAATTTCCCAATGACCGTTAGGGTTGGACCTTGTGGCTGCTTTTTTTTCTTTTAACAAAAGGAGCTGAGATTGGCACTAAGTCCTTATTTGCAGAGGTAAATTTCCAGAGATAAACCATAAACTATTGTAAGAATCAATGAGATACTGACAGCTGTCAGCACCAGGTATACTAAAAGGTGTCAGTAATCTGACTTTAGCTTTACAGAAATAAATAATACAAAGTGCAATTTCAAAGCAAGCAGGACTGGGGGCAAGAAAGGCTTTTGTTGGATTCATGTTCTCATTTCCCTATAGCTCTCGCCCACTGCCCAGATGGCTGCATTTCCAAATGTCTGTCTTAAACTTTTCTACTGGTCACAGGATTTTTAGGGTAGTTTGAAGAAGAATATTCTCCTTTATCAGCAAGTTTTTCTTGCCAAGTGTATTTTGCTGAGGAATTCTTGCAATCTAAAAAATCTCTGTGTCTACAGAAGTTATTTTACAGAGGAAGATGTTGTGTTTAACATAAATGCTACCATAGACTTATGAGTTTAGACTTAATTCGGTATCTAGTAATCCAATAATAATGACATTTCATGGCCTCTAGGACAGATGGCTGCCCTGACAGAGTAATACTATTTTCTCTCTCCATTATTCACCAGATATGGGCCAAGGTCTATTTTCAGTGGTGATGGTCTGAGCCCAAAACAGGTTTGCTGAAGTGAAATGCAGTCATGCGCTGGTGTGAAGGAAGACATTTCAACTCACTTCCCATTCATCTATGAATCTATTATTTTTACATTTCTTTGTTTTATTATTTTTGGATGCTTGTCAGCATGACTGCGTCCCTCGCAGAGTCCTTCTGATGCTCCGCAGCGGGAGTTTCACCTGAGCAGTAGCTCTGCGTGCCGGTAGTGACGCCGGCTGAGCTCCCCTCTGCCCGGCTGCTGTGGATGGGGTCAGTCAAAGGGCAGGGCTGAGGCAAAAGGTTTATTAAAGTTTAAATGACCCAGTTTCTGTGAAGATATCTTTTATTTGTTCTGACACCTCCACTGTCAGCAGGAATGACAAAGTGTTCATCACTCACCTGCTTTCTCTAGGGCTGAGGGAAATGGAAATCTGGAAGGGTTTAGCTTCCAGAAGAAGAACCATAGGGTTTGATGGTGTTATGGCAAATGTTAACAAATAGGCAGGGCAAGGGTTGCCAAGAGGAAGCTTAAAGTACACCAAGACACCTTCACTACTGATGTCCCCAAGCTGCCCTTGTTAGGGAAACTTTGTGGCATGTGGTGAGGGCCTCCAAGGAGAAATTCATTTTGGACCTCCTAGGAGAGAACAAGCTCTCCAAAGGGCAATCAGGTCCCTAATTCTTGCTGAAACCTGTGGCTCTGAGGATCAAGACCTGAATTCTCAGTGCCAGGAGAACTTGCAGAAGACTGACTGCAACTGTGACAGTATAAAACAACGTCTTTTTTCCATGTCCTTTTTATGCTTCCCCAAATTCTCATTTACCCTAGTGTTACCTCATTTTCATCCAGTTCCTCACCAAGAGGTTTCCTGAGGTGCTCAAACACATTCGTCAAGCTTTCTGAAGTAGAAATATAAAACTGAGTGTCATCAGGATGCCCTTTAGGCCATGTCTCCTCTGAACTAAATTGAGCATTTGTAAGAGAAATTAATGTGCCTTTCCGTTAAGGCTCAGGGGCTGAAGAAGCATTGTCCTGCCTTACCCCCAGGCTTTCTCTCTTCAAGGGTTTGCAAGTCAGTGGGTACCACATCACTCCTAGCTCCAAAGTTTTTGCTAGATCAAAGCAAGGACATCTAAGGAATAATAGGAGTTTCCCTGTCTTTAGCAAGAGATGCTTCTCGCTCTCAGTCACACAAAGCGTCTGGCAAAAACAAGTAGCTTCAGTAGATGGCCATCCAAATGCGGACGTCAGATACTGGGACTTGTAAGGCAGAGATCTTCATTATGGGCTGCTTTTCTCTTGTTTCTTACTAAGTGCCAGGAGTGGAACTACAGCCTTAAATTGATCGATATTTTGCCATCACCTTGAGGAAAGTAAAGATTTCACCTGCAGAGTTTGAGACTTTTCTTCTCTGCTAATGTGTGCAGAGAGGTCAAGGGTAGGCTTCCTGGGGAACCAAAGTGAAGAAAGGCTTTCCATTAAAAAAAAAAAAAAGCAAGCAGGTTCATTTTATAAAGCTAATTTTAGTCTCCTCTTTGATATCCTGTCCAAGGAAAGGACAAAGCAGTGACTACTGTCTGTTTAATGTTGCTAGTTTAGAACTGAAATAACTTTTGTTAGAAGTAAGTGATGTTAGGCAATGATATTTATAGTGATATAAAAGCACGTACTAGTTATTTGGGATGTCTTACAAGTAGATCAGACGAAGTTAGGATAATCTTGGATCTTGTCCCTTGTTATTTGGTATTGTAAGAATTAAAGACTTTAATATTTTTTTTTATCCTGTTCTAATAAATAACTAATTTTGTATTGCATCGCAGTTACTGTATGAACATTGTCAATGACCTTTTATTTCTCTTCATTAAGACACTGGTCATATTTGACTGTAACTTATTGAGATCAATAAACGCTTAATGTGTTAACTTCTCAGTCTAATTTTATGTGACACCTGGCTGAGCCAGCAAAAGGAATGGAGGACAGATTGGGATGTGCAGTGATATCTGAGAGGTATTTATATACAACAGCTATGGATTTTTGGCATGTTTGCCAGGATTATAAAACTATTTTCACATCGGTAAGTCTTCTAACTACCTGTCCATAAAATGAAGAAAGGGTCATCTTGCAGTTCAAATGCAGAACTTGGTTTCGTAGGTCAGGATTAAGCTCCTATCCATGCCATAGATTTTGACTGTGACCTTGGGTAAATCACTTATTCTCCCTGCCTTCTCCCTGCCTCTCACTACTCTGTAAGCTGAAATAGGGATAATAAGTCCTTAAAGGTGAGAATGAATATGTCAGCATTCATGTGGTAATCATACTGTTATTCAGCTCGGGGTCCTACTGCTGCCTTGAGCTAAGATGGAGTTGATCAAATTACATTTCACTAACAGGTTGTTCCAAAGTTAATTTCTTGCTCTTTTAATGTTTAGACAGTCATAGATGGTGACTGGGCTCAGACTGTTCCCAAAATGATCAGTCTGTACCCTGATAGATTTGAAGACCTTTGTTCTCCCTGTCTTTGGTGCAGAGTCCCTTCTCCACTCCCAAATATTAAGCCAGATTCTGCCTTGATCTAACATTTCTGAAGCTGAAGTCTTTCTGGGTACACAGCATTGCCGCATAGGACTTAATTTCATCAGCATAACAAGGCACAGTTGGAAGGGAAGGAAGATCCTGGATAAAAAATTTGTTGTCTTTTCTTCCATGTGAATTATACATTGATAATGATTTACATAATTCAGCCTGGTCTACAACATGCTAGGGGGCATGAGTGTCTGTTTATCTGTGCAGCAGTTCGCCAAGGTAGCCAGCAAACACATAACTCAGTTATGTTTTGTTACCAATGAAGATTTAATCATCTTCCGGAACATTCTGGATGCCCAAAAATTTGCTGTTGAAAAGATTATCAAAAGGTCTTTCTAAAATTATGGTGTGTTATACGTAATCACTAGGATGCATTCAGTGCTGTGGTGTGGTTCTTTGCCATTTACAGCTCTTGTGGGCTCATCTGTTTCCCCTTTACACAAAGTCATCTTCATGATCTTATGCATCTGGCACAGGACTTGTTTAGTGTCAGTATGTCATAGGGCATGGAAGAGACCTGGGAAGGTCATAGCTGTGCCCTTCTCTCCCTTTCTTCCCCCATACTTGACAAATGGCTCATACAGATTGCTGCTTTTTTCCTTCCCCAACGGACACGTTCCAAGAGACATTTGGGTAAAATCAGCAAAATATCTCCATGGTGCCAGGGTCCTAAACCCCCACCGCATGATAGCTACATGGTACAAGCCACAGCAAAACCCTAGATTTGCTGTATGCTGTTGCCTATCAGTGATGATTAGATGCAGAGATAAAGCAAATAATATTATGTTAAGTGTTCTGCATTTAAAATCCCAGAAAGCATCCAAGGCAGCAGGAAACATGCCTCTCTGAGCCTGTGAACAAATTGCCGTGTCCTCTCCATCACAAATGCCAAACCACTCTGGTTACCCATTGGGTCAGGTCTCATGCTACCTGAGGTGTTACCAATTAAAATCACCACACTCTGAACTGAAGAAAAGTTGCCTTTCTCTTAATGCCAGAAAAAAAGAAAAAGAAGAAGAAGAAAAAAAAGTCATACTGAATCTGCCAGCCTGCCTTTGAATACAAGTACACAAAAAATTCCCAACAGACATGGGATCAGTGCAGACAGCAGCACTGGAATTACTGAATATAGCTGGCAAACTATAAAAAAGAAAAATAGGAACCAGTTCTGTCTGTGTTATCTCAGATGAAACCATCTTTTCTATTGGAGAAACAAGCTATCTTAAAATGAAAACAAAGATAAAAAAAGATATATTGGGCAAGAAATGGGCACTATTCTTTTAAGTTGTGTCAAGCGTACTTCATCCTGAAATTGGAACCATGATAAATAATTGTTTGTTACTGGCAGCTTAAGATTTTAAATTAGAATCAAAATCCCATTTTGTCGGATTCATAAAGGGAAACAGAGAGCTTAGAGCTGTTCCGAGGCACTGCTGTGGTCTAGAGTGCCTCTGGGGGAGTCTTTAAAAGTGCCCTTAAAATTAAAGAGAAAAATATTTCTGTGGAGAGGGTTTTTTACATCAAAGGGGACAAAGAGCGTGTTGAAACTGTTCAGATTTACAGAATGCAGTGTAAAAAAGAAGGTCATGAAAACCAAATGTGAACTAACAAGCACAGTTTACCAAGGGTGAACTAGATGTCTGGTCAGCTCCAACCTATGCCAGGACTCTCAGAGAGGTAGTCCCTACATCCTTTTGTGTTTCTGAAGCTGTAACACATAACAGTGACCTTGCTACTTGCATGCAATCTGTACCTTGATGAAATTGCTAATGGTTTTAGTGAGAAAAGTCAAAACTGCATTTTCTGAACAAGTACCCTTCAAAATCAGCCTGGGCCTTACAAAAGCAGACACAGCACACACTGCATCAGGCCCCTTCTAGTCTCTTCAGTAAGTTTGTGACTGGAAAAGACTCTGCCCTCATCTGTGAATAGGTTGCCTCAGTTAAGCTTGGAAGAATAGAGACAATGGAGCTCTGCATGCATGTTGTGTCCCCGGAGGGAGAAGGACTGATTCACATAAGGGGATCAGAGAAACAACTTCAGTGAATTCATCTTTATATTAAACTTAATATTAAGGCCCTAATTTCAGGTCCCAATGAGAATTCATGGGTAAAGTTGGTGTTTCTTGTAAGTCTGTACTCCAAAGTGACAAACATTCATCTTAACCTATAAAGATCTTAGTGCTATGATGGGTACATCCTGATATAAGACTAAAGAATATTTTGACACAGGTCCCCAAAGTTCCTGCTGAAATTTCATTATTCTTTAATGGCTGATTCCTTTGGTCAAGAACTTGTTTGTGGCTATGATTTCAGTGTCCCCAGTACAAGAAAGGCATTGACAGAGTAGAGCAAGTCAACGGACAGGCTACCAAGATGGTCAGGGTCTGGAGCATGTGACATAGGAAAAGAGGCTGAGGGCTGGGTTTGTTCAGTCTGGAGAAGAGATGGCTCAGGGGGATCTTGGTGGTGTCTACAACTGGCTAATGGGAGGGTGCAGAGAAAACAGAGACAGGCTCTTCTCAGAGGTGCACAGGGACAGGATCAGAGGGTAACAGACCCAATATGAAATTTAGGAAATTCCTCTTTGATATAAAGAAAACTTTTACCATGACAGTGATCAAATATTGGAATAAGTTGCCTGGAGAGGTTATGGAACATCCATCCTTGGAGAGATGTAAAACTCAACCAGAGTTGAGCAGCCTACTCCAATTAGGCCTGCATGAAGCAATAGGTTGGACTAGGTAACCTCCACAAGTCCCTTCCAACCTAAATTATTCTGTGAGTTTACGAGTCATGTCAACAAGACGTTTTCATTGGTTGATTCAATGGCTTGTGGTTTCCACACTTGGAGATGCTGTCTTTCTGAAGTGTCAGCAGAGAGGAAATCGGAGGGGGAAGAAGCAAGCCTTGCTCCCAGCTTCTGTGACAGTGGGTACCATTGTGACCTGCTTGGGTCTTCATAGCCCTGAGCAATACCTGGACCACACTCCGGCAGAAGGAAGGTACTGAATGGCAGCACCATTGATGATGGCTAAATCCAGCATTTGGAGCATAAAAGCTTCATTTCTGTGCTATGATTCTTAAGGGGTTTTGGTTTGGGTTTTTTTTTTTTTTTTCAAGTGAAAGGATAAGGTCTTTGGAAGTCCTGGGAAATGCGTGTTTCAGCTGAAGTTGCTGGTTCAGGCCCTTAGGAGGAGCAGAGAAACTGATTAAGGCCATTTGGTGCAACCATAATAAAAGGAAAAATTACAAAAACTGTGCTGTGACCAAGCCTACTTCTTCTGAAGACTAAGAGAAATATATCAGTGAGGTAAATGGGATAAGGCCTGAGAATATTTCACCTGGGTTTTCCTTTAAGAACTAAGCATTACTCTGTTTTTCAAGTTAATCTCGGTGCTTCATCTCATTCCACACTGGCATGCTTACAGCTGAAGGAAATATTTACACAGCAGAATAATTCACAGCAATATTTTCCCTCCTATATGAACCTCCTTCTTATTTTATTCTTTTTCTGCACACTCCCCATACACATTCACCAGCCCAAATTGTGTTTGTTACATAAGCTGTCAAGTTATCTGTGTAATGTTGTGTTAGGGATTTAGCTAGAGAAACAAATTCCCTTGGTGTGTGAGTAAGATTAGAACAGCATGTGTATGTGATGGATTTGTGGACTGAAAACTCATTCAATTTTAGTTTGATTATGAAGACAAGGTTAAATGAGAACAATATCAGCAGAAGTATGGGCCTGACTCTTCAAAAACCCATGAACTTTAAAATCTCTGCAAAACTGTGTTTGGTGCAGCAACATCTCACTAAAATCGGCATGTCCTTCCTCTCTAGTTTCTCTTTCTTCCCTTAAGCAACTAAAATTACTAAATACTTCAGTAATCAGCTTTCCTAGTCCCACTTATTTTTCTCAAGGTCAAATCTTCTGGATGCCCTCACAAGAAGAGTACTCCCAGGTTCATGTGCACTTTTTGGAAGAGTAGCAAGAGCAAGACAAAATTCTCACTGATGCCACGACTAGGTGTCGGTGATATCGTTGCCACAGAGGCACACCGAAACATCCCCAGGAGCGCTCCATGCTCTGCTGTCTAGTCTGGACATGGCAAAAACATATGCTGTGCAAGAGGCTATGCAGTAGTAGTGAGTCTGAAGCTCACTGAAAATTCCCTCCAGCCCCTGGCTCCTCTCTCTGCCTTTGGAGCAGCCAGGAAACACAAGTCAGGGAGGACAGGCTTAATGCCATGTTTCTGCTGTGAGATTTGTTACCCACAGCCATCCCCAGACCAAAGGCATCCTGAGCATTGAGAGACCACTAGGGTCAGCTGTGAATGGGGCATGTAAGACTGGGTGAAACACGCTTCCCATACAAACGTCATGTCTATAAAGGAGATCAGTGTAATCACTGAGGCTGCCACACTGTATTTCATGGTGTTTTCAGACTCAGAAACAAGTCAGCTGGGGTGGTCTCCTAAGCCTAAATTCCCCACAAGTCTGCTGATGAACTGACTAAAATTAGAGGAAAGTCTGGATTTGATTTCACTGTAGAAAGAAGTAGGTATGGATAGGTCATTTTAAAGAGGCCCTTTCACACAACCAGCATCAATGAATCCAGTCTGTTGACTGTTGCTACTTAAGTTACTGTCTGCTAGGTATTTACCACTAACTAGCAGTACGCATTTCTCTGTTAGAGAGCAACAGTACCACTGAAATGGACTTCAAACATCTTTCACGCATTCTACTACAAGAAAAGTGAGTAAATATATCAGTGCTTATGACCTGATGGTAGCCCATTGCCTTTCCTGTGTGTACTCTTGTTAACGATCAACAGAACGATGGAAAAAAATTAGCAAGCAAACTGAGTCCTGAAGTCTTCTCCCTGCAAACCTTCTCCCTAGGTTTCTGTGGGAACTAGACACACAAACACTGCATTGAGCTCTTTGGCTGTTGGAATAAAAGCCAACATCATTTGCAGTTGCATGTCCAACCACACAAGTCAGAGGAGTCAGCGAAGTTGGCAAGACTACAGTGAAAGTTTAGATCTGTTATACCTCTTTTTATCTTGTGGTGCAAGGAATTGTTTGGCAAACTGGAATTGAACATTGGCAGCCCCAAAATTTCTGCCCTGTATGCTAACTGCTTTGCCTCATTATCTGTATTCTGTGATGGCAGAGATTTCAATCTCCCCTACTTGTCAAAAAGTTCAGTCGTCTGCAGAGAGGGAAAGCCATTATGCATATTTCAGTGTGGATTTACTGTTATTTCATGTCACAAAGCTCTGTGTTTTGAAATACCACCTATTGGTCCTGGACGTTGAGGGCAGATTTGCATGCCTTCATACTACAGATCGTGTCTAGGTAAACCAGCTTTGTTAAACACATTATTTTGGCAAAGAACATATAATTTGTCACTACTACAGCTGTTCTACCAAGTGGGGTAAGTGTTAAGCATCAAAGGAGCAAAGCCTGCACTGAAACGACAGCCTGTCCTCTGGCATAGTGGGTGCAAGAGATGCAAGTTCCTTCAAGTTCTGTTACACACCTGGGAGATGCTAAAAGCGAGAGAAGGCTCTGCCTGATGTCTCAGGTACTGGCAATTGCAAGACAGGCAAAACAGATTTTCCAGGTCATCTCTGACTGAACACTAAAAGGTAGCTTGACATATAACTTGAAGCTTCAGCATCATCAAAAGTGAAGCTACAAACCAGACACTTGTCCGGTGACAAGTGGAGTCCCTCAGGGGTCCATACTGGGACCGGTGCTATTTAACATCTTCATCAATGACATAGACAGTGCGATTGAGTGCACCCTCAGCAAGTTTGCAGATGACACCAAGCTGAGTGGTGCAACTGACACGCCAGAAGGACGAGATGTCATCCAGAGGGACCTGGACAAGCTGGAGATGTGGGCCTCTGTGAACCTCATGAGGTTCAACAAGGCCAAGTGCAAGGTCCTGCACCTGGGACGGGGCAACCCCTGGTATCAATAAAGGCTGGGGGATGAAGGGTTTGAGAGCAGCCCTGCAGAGAAGGACTTGGGAATACTGGTAGATGAAAAGCTGGACATGAGCCGGCAATGTGCGCTTGCAGCCCAGAAAGCCAACCGTATCCTGGGCTGCATCAAAAGAAGTGTGGCCAGCAGGTCGAGGGAGGGGATTCTGCCCCTCTGCTCTGCTCTGGTGAGACCTCACCTGGAGTACTGCGTCCAGCTCTGGGGCCCTCTGCACAAGAAGGACATGGACCTGCTGGAGTGGGTCCAGAAGAGGCCCACCAAAATGATCCGAGGGCTGGAACACCTCTCCTATGAGGCCAGGCTGAGAGAGTTGGGATTGTTCAGCCTGGAGAAGAGAAAGCTGTGAGGAGACCTTATTGTGACCTTCCACTACTTAAAGGAGGCCTACAGGAAGGATGGGGAGAATCTTTTTAGCAAGGCCTGTTGTGACAGGACAAGGAATAATGGATTTAAACTAAAGAAGAATAGATTTAGACTGGATATAAGGAAGAAATTTTTCACAATGAAGGTGGTGAAGCAATGGAAGAGGTTGCAGTGGAGGCCCCACCCCTGGCAACATTCAAGGTCAGGTTGGACGGTGCTCTGAGCAACCTGGTCTAGTTAAAGCTGTCCCTGCTCACTGCAGGGGTGTTGGGCTAGATGACCTCTAAAGGTCCCTTCCGACCCAAAGCATTCTATGATTCTATGAAAAATATCGCTTTGAGCAACCAAAGATCTAGAATCCAGCCCTCCTCATCAGTATGTTTTTTCCTTGTTCCTAGCAAAACCCAGAGCTAGTTCCTGCTATGAACTGGTCAAAGTGTAAGAAATGTTGAAATCCCAACAGCTATTCAAGATGTTAGCCTACAAATCATAACAAATTGGCTATGACATTTTCAGTCTCTTCTGGTCACTCTTATACTCTATGAGAATTCAAGGACTCATCAGCAGAGCCTTTCGACAGCACACCAGGGTTGGTGAATACCCATATTTTTGAGTAGTATGACAGAATTCAGAGACACAGGTTACTTTTTGTTTAAGAAATGAGAGCAATATTACGTTGTGCTTACTCAGTTTATCAGAGGGTTTCTAAACCCCAGAGAATTGAAGGCAGAGGTGTTGCTGGAATGCAGCAGACTTTTCTCCTTATTGTTTGTTTTAGTATAACAAAGCAAAGCCACAATTTAAGCTAAAACTGCAAGTAAAAAAATATCTCCCCCTTATTTAACCAAAGGTGCTTCCTCTAGTACTAGTAATGTTATAATCCTGTTTATTCTCCAGTGGGTTTAGTTTGTAGGTTCTTTCAGGGAAAAAGACTTTTCTAAAGTAAAAATAAAACCCAGAGGGAAATATCCACCTTTTTGTTCCCTAAACAAAAAAGATAAAACCCCAGATTTCTCCCCTTTTGCAAATCCTCTTTGAAGTAACCCAATGAATTCAAATGGTTTAATGGTTCAAACTGAGAACAACTATATACGCAGTTACCTTTTTGAACGAACATGTAAAACACAGAGCTACAGTGATAAGGTAAGGTTACTGAGGCACTTTGTACTTACCAGAGCTTTAGCATCTATTACTTGATGGACTCCTAACCAGCTTTGGCTTTTCATTGACTTTCCTCACCTTTAATTTAAGACTGCATTGACTTTTCCTGTCACCTTAATCCATTTCTAGCATTAAATTGCTGCACAGCTAGCTAGAATGCTACTCAGTATTGATTATATTCCTTCCTCTCAATAATGTTTTGTTACATAGATTGAAAAATAATCAAAGCAGCTTCTTAGTGCTTTGCTGTTTTTTAGTAGTTAATAATTCCACTGATTTTTTTTAAAAAATGTTTTCTTCAGTGTTTCATTGCTCACTTAACCCAGGTCAGTGTTTTGGAGAAGGGAAAGCTGTACATGAGTTGTGGTGCAGTGGCTATGCAGAACATATTTGATCCCTGGAGTTCACTGTAAATGACAGCTGCATGAGAGGAAATCCTTACCAGGTCCCAGTGATGGCTTTCCAAGAAGCCAAAATCTCATTCCACAGCTGATGCCTAAGTTGTTTCCAAGCAGAGTCAGCACAAAAGGAGCAGGTAACAAGGAGGAATGAAAGCTGCCTCAGTCTTGGGACTTCCCAACTGTATAACCCACCAACAGGGAAACACAACATCCCTGAGGAATTTGGGGTTCATACTTAAGACAGTCTGAGCACCCTCCACTGAGGAGCACCTACAGATGAGCTCCTCAGGGACACAGTGCCACTAGACAAGCGAGACCTGTCCATGTGTAAGGTTTGCACAGACAGCACCTGGAAAGCCAGGACTAATTGCCTCCATGCCCTTGCCCTAAAATGGTAGTAATGTTTCCTTTTCATGCAGCTGTCCCTTGCAGGGAATGTGGGTTTTTACACACAGGTGCTCAGTAAGGGGTCACCTCCATTACAATAACTCAGGCCTGATTAAAAGGTATTTTTATGTTACAGAAGAATTGGGATTACAGAAGTGAAAAGATAAAACCAAATATTCCATATAGGCAGATACTGTATGGAATAACACTGTGTTAGCTGAGGCTTAAAATACTCTGGGGAAATTTAAAAGTTGCTTGAAGAATTACACAAGGAAAGATAAAATCTTTTTTTCCAGCCTCAGGATTTAAGCTTGAATTTATTGTTCCATGACAGGGTGTCTACTCTCACCATTTAGTGGATCATAAAAAGAAAACTTCCTTTTTCTTGTTTCTAGTAAAAAAAAGTTACTCATGCTTGCAGCCCAGGCTCAGTAATACGCCTGACTGGGTAGGTCTTCAATACTTCCTTTGGTAGAGAAGGGAAGGGACATACACATGATAAATATGAAATGTTTTTATATTGTTTGGATGAAGACAAGTGCTGCGTTCATTCCTGTCTGCCTCCTTGACTAATCATGTTGTCACTACACAAGCTCACTCCCTCGCTTGGACATTATACAGGAGATATTACACAGGGCTCACAGAAAGCAAATCTCTTCTCCTGTAAGACTGCCTTCTCTCCCAAGGCAAAAAGGCACGCCTTTGGTTGTCCTCAAAGTCAGCCTGCTTAAGTGGACATGTCACTAAAAAATAAACCATAGAGTTTAAAGAAAATTAAGGTGATGTGTTCCAATACACACATCTAGTAGCAGCATTAAAAGAAGATTTTGGTTTGATTTTTTCCTCCTTGTGTCTTGTGTTTGGTGTCTTTTTTTGTGAAGGATGGGTCCTCTCTGATTTTCCTTTCTTCTTTCCCATAATATTAAAGTAGCTGTTTAATGCAACCCAGTCCATATGGGTAAGTCCTAGCAGGTATATGATTATGTGTTCATTCCTGGGCAGAGCATTAAAGCACGCACTGAGAAAGCTGGTTTGTGTAACAGCCTCCACCACGAAGCTCAGAAAAATCACTCTGATTTTCCCCATCATGTTCCCTCTCCCATCCCTGGTCTCTCTACTCCTGGTAGAGCAGAGCTTTCTGAGGGCTGAGACCATCTCTTTCCATAGGAACCTGAGCTGTGCTCGCTACAAACTCTGCATGCTAGAAGAATACAAATTAATGACATTAAACCACTGTTGAAAAGCCTTATTGACTCACGTCTTTTATGTAATATTGAAGCCTGTATGGTTCTTAAGCCTCTCTGTCACAGTAAGTACCAGCTTTCAGTCGTATCTTTGCAATTGAAACTCAGCGGGGGACTAATGGATGACCAACTATTTTCTGCTAACATACAGTAGAAATGAGTGTGCCCGATCAATTCTTAAAAACACTCACAGTGAAGAAAGTACTCAGAGAAAGTCGAAACTCTATTTTCGTAACTTTTTAAGAGAAAATTTTTTTTATGACCCCTGATTCTGCATTTAATTCTGTAAGTGTAGTTTAAAGGGCAGAGGGAGTTTTTAAATTCATTTCATATTCACACTCTTCTCCCCTTGGTACTCCTGTGGAATTGTTACTGCTGCTTATGCATATTGAGGGGGAATGCACCCCTTTGCAGGCAGAGTACAGCTCTGCAGCTCATTCCCAGCCATTTCCCAGATGCTTGGCACTGTGATAGCATTGAAGCCCACAGGATTTCCCATTTATGCCCTTATCATTTTTCCTTGCTTCCTACAAAGGATCTGCTTTTGCAAAAAAGATCTCTATGGCAGAGGAGAGCTGGATGCAATGTCCTCATAAGCACATCAGCAGCTTCTGCGGCTCCTTCAAAGCGCACCACATCCTTCAAAGCACAGCACATCCTTCAAAGCATTTCTAACACTTGCCTGTCAGCAAATGAGAAAGCAGGGCAGGAGCCAAAAGTTAAAGATCCAGGTTGCACACTGCTGCTGGGAAGTGCACCAGTTCCAAGTGTTTTGACATTGAAATTACTGCCTAGACCAGGAGTTAGCCCAGAGTGCCTTGTGCCTCTTTGTGGATTAGCAGGTTGTGCGATGATTAATGAATTCCTGCTCTTTCTCATTTAGACAGAAGCTACACAAACTGTTCCAGTCAGCTTCAGTCTCCAAGAAGAAAATTAGTATAGAATATAACTACACAGCAGGAAAAAAGAAGTCAGTGCTTCACCAAAGCCTGGATGATCGTTCTGCCCACGCAGTTCAGGAGGAGTGCCCATAGCTGAGAAGCTCGTAGCTGTAGCATGCAAGGAGTCATATGGCATGTGTCACAGCAGGACACCTTTCACTGCATGCCGTGGCAGTTTCTATGGTGTGTGGTAAGGAGAGACAGCACTTCATGGCAGAGCATGTGGCCGTACAGTTTGGGACACAAAGCCGCAGAGCCGTGCTGTTAGTGGAGTGCAAGCCATGGGGTAAAATGCCTCTGATGCTACCAGGAATGTTTCACAGTACAACCCTTCTAACTTCTGTTCATTCATTTCTTTTCATCCCTTTTTTTTTGAAAATCAAAAGTCAACCTCTAAGACTGTAGTGAAAAGCAGACATGTTTCTCATCAACATAACACCTGGGATGGAAAATTCTGAATGTGCACTAGCAACCATGTAAAAAACCCCTCTTTTGTGCTTCCATTCTAGCCACTGTTCTCACTGGGCTGCTCTCCAAAGCTTCCTCTGCTGCAGTGCATTCTTGCTAGACACTGACTGTCGTACACAAAGTCCAAGCAGAGAGAAGTCAAAGGATGCGGTTAGGCAACTGGATGTCTCTAATTCCTTTCTTTTTTAAACTGTGTGTACTCAGGTGGGAAAGGATTTTATTTTTTTTACCTGAAACAGATTATCAGCAGGCTTGAGAACATGAAACAGTACTTTAAGCTGGAGCCAGCTCACATAATATTTGGCTGTGAAAGTTCGAAATAACTTTAATACAAAGTAAATACACAGTGGTGCTCGACATGGGCCAATATGTGATGTCTGGAATGACTGTTGTTCTTTGTTTTTATTAAGTCCCTGTTATTATTGTGCTTACAATAGAGTCAAATGCAAAAAGATGGTTCATTATACCATGTTTTCAACAAACATGGAGCAAAAGGCAGTTTCTTTCTGAGGAGCTTTTATCTAACCACACAGGTTGAAGAGGAATGGGAAGGGTTGTAAGAAGAAAGGATTTGTGATAAATATCATGCTAGCATTGAAATTTGAATAGGCAGCCAGTTGAGGCATTACTGAAAAAAGACAAATGGAGAAAAATAGAAGAGCAGAGACTAGAAGGGGACAATAGTCAAAGGGGATGAAAAAGGAAGGAGAGCACATTTGCTATGGCTGAGGGGAAGGCACTGAGGAAGGTATGTTGGAGCATGCTAGCTTTTACAACAGAGGAGAAAAAGCTCAGAACCAAAATTGTTTGATATAACCTCCCGACATTGGTAAGAATGATATTGCAGACCTACACAGTCCTTGTTGCTTAGGCCACTATTTGGTGCCATGGACAGGATTAGGATATCTTGTTTGGCCTTCCTCTGGAGATGGCGAATTACTGTCATGATGTCTCACACTAAGTGGGCAATGTAATCCTTGATTGCATACCCAATTCTCATAATCACTTCACATTTCAGACAGAAGAACACAGGATGATGTCTACCACTGTAGTTACAGTAAGGGAGCATTCCACTGATGCTAATGAGAGATTTGTGCCTTAGCTGTTTCCAGTTCAAATAATTATAAATATTTCTGTCATTGTTTGAGGGTCATCTCAGCATAATATTGGCACTTAGGCCCTTTGTCAGTGCTGAATGAAGAAAGTTTAGCTTTGCATTTGCCCGTTTCATGGTTTCTACTCCAAAAAGTCTTGAGCTTCTACAAACTCCTTAACCTCAGGCTCTGCTCAATGTGTTAGATTTTGGTTGTGGAAAATGAAAAAGAGAGACTGCTTTTTGGGGAATGGAGAACTATATAATTTACAAGCTGCAAAATGACTACATTAAGATTTAGAGGAAGATGAATACACTTATGTACATAAAATTTCAGTGCTAGGCAGTAAAACCACGTACTTGCCCATGTGAACTGAACTCCACCAAAAAACAGACATGGAAAACAGACCGCTTACATGACAAATGCTTTTCAGTTTCACAGTGGTTCCAAGAATGATTTATAGATAGCATTTTTTTTGTCAATATTTTTATAGTTATTCTGCAGACAACCAAAAGGATGTAAAGTCAATAAAAGCAGAGAAGTCTGGAAATTGTCTCTGAATTTCTCAGCCCTGGCCACTGTATATCGCAGTAGCATTTCTGCAGAAGTCCTCCCCAGCCAGTCAGACAGTATTCTGAAAACAACCTTTTACCAAGATAATATCCCTGAGGATCAGACTAGATGAAGAACAAATATACATTTTACCTTCATATACATAGTGGGAGCATTAAAGATTCAGCTCCAAGTTGTTCTTGGAAAAAAATTAAGCAAAGTGACATGGTCCACCAAGAAAGCTATGCTGAGTAGCAGAGCTGTGGAAAACCTGGATGGAAGCAATGCAAGAGGGGCTAGAAAAAAGAAGATTCAGCAGCCGGGACCAGGACTGATGAAGCTATTGTCCAAATGAATTGAAAGGATGGGAGACTTTTTCATTATGTTTTGGAAAAAGGAGCAGTGAAATACAGAGACATGAGGAAAGAAGAACTTAATCCAAAATAATGATCCTTAATGAAAGGGAGCAGGGGAAAGTTGTAAAAAAGAAGGTTTAAGAAGGAAGTGAGGTAGCAGCTGCCATCCACAGTAATACTGATGATCCATAGGGCCCTCAGAATGGTAGCCCAAGTATGTGAGTAGTAAAGGTCAGGACAGGAAAGGGGAGGAAGAGAAGTTTGGGTTTGTTAGCAGCAGTAGACCTTGTATTTCAGGTGAAATAATTTAACCATGTATCTTTAGCAAAAGCTAGAGACAGTGCAATTTTCTCTACTTTCTGTTGTGGAATTTACTCTAGCAGACCACTGTGGCAAAAATAAAGCAATGACTTATGAAAACCTGAGGAAATTTTACCTAAATATGATAGATTGAAGATGAATTTAGAGCAAATATTTACCTGTAGTTATGAATATTGCTATAAGGAGCTGAATCTTTAATGCTCCCACTATGTATATGAAGGTAAAATGTATATTTGTTCTTCATCTAGTCTGATCCTCAGGGATATTGTCTTGGTAAAAGGTTGTTTTCAGAATTGTTCTTGGAATTGCTCTGCAACTTCTGGTCTTTATCTCCACCTCAGCCTAAATCTCAGAACTGGATCTGTGTCCTATATGGATGCTTCTGTCACCCACTCATTATCTTTTATGTTGTCCTTGACCATAAAACTGCTCCCCAGAATTCCCTATTATATCCAGGCCTGTGTCGTCATCTTATTCAAAATGTTTTGAAAGACATTTTTTTCATATGAAGGCCACACTATTAATTTGTCCTCCCCAGCTAATGAAAAGGTTTCTCGGGTTATTTAACAAGCACAACTGAGTTGCCTTTGGTAGGAGGCACCTATGCTAAATTATACCAGCAGAGAAACTGGCCAAAGTACAAGTTAATTTCTTCATTTAAGGTTTCTGACTGTGCTTTGATTTATCTGTGTCTTATCTTCTGGAGTTTTAGCTGTAAAGGGCAAGAATTGTCTTTAGCACTGTATTGAATACCACTGCTATGTTCTCAGTTCTTTCGAGCCAGTAAATAATGAGATACTCATGAAATTCTTAGCAGGTGTTGTGTTTTAATACCTCATCTGATTTCAGTGGGAGCTTTACCTGACTAAGATCTTCTGGGATGCCTCCACAAAGCAGAATAATTTCTTGTTCCCCCTACCAGGTAACAAATGACAGCTTAATACATCAATCTATGATCACATAGTTATGTATTATCCATAGCCAAAAGCCCCTAATAATAAATTCTAATCTCCTTAGGACGATAAAGTAGAAAACTAATGTGAACCTATTGCAAAAAAAACCGAATTCCCTAAAAAGCAAGGCCTCTTTATACCTTAATAACACAATGCTCTTTCCAGCTGTCAGCCTAGAAACTCAGTGCCACTCAGTATCCCATACGTTATTCTGTTCTAACAAACCTGTTAATAAAATGAGCCCTACAGCTGTGGGAGTGAGGATTGTGGAGTGGGAAAACATTACGTCTAGTTCTGCATGGAAAGTGAAGCTGCACTATTATGGCCAAGGGCAGAATAGAAGTTGTTTTATGAAGAAGCAGTTGAGCATGCATTTTGAAGTGCAGCCCTTGCTTTTGCTAACAGGAGAGAGTTTAATTCAGTTGATTGGACAAATATAGAGGCACTGCAGCAAGACCTGACTCTTTGTTCCCAGTTCTGCAGCAACAATTGTCAGGTATGCAGAAGAGGAAGATTTAACGCATCCTGTTAAGGAATCGGGGAATTAGCTGCCTGAAGGAGAGACACGTCCCTTCACTGTACAGTGAATGTCTGTGTGATATGATAATTTCTTGTTCCCCCTACCAGGTAACAAATGACAGCTTAATACATCAATCTATGATCACATAGTTATGTATTATCCATAGCCAAAAGCCCCTAATAATAAATTCTAATCTCCTTAGGACAATAAAGTAGAAAACTAATGTGAACCTATTGCAAATAAAACCGAATTCCCTAAAAAGCAAGGCCTCTTTGTACCTTAATAACACAATGCTCTTTCCAGCTGTCAGCCTAGAAACTCCAATGTAATCAATTACATACAACCAGTACATATAGAAACTCTAGTAACACCCCACAGGCCGTACTGTGAAGGACACTAGACGTGATGTTCACAATGGGCCACAGTCTTTCCTTGTCCTAATTATTTTTTTCCTTTTCTAAGAGCACCTGTTCTGTTTCATTGTCACAACCCAGTGGTACCTTGTGACACGGACACCCAAAAAGCCACTTCAAATGTTCCATCACAACTTATCATGATGCAGTGCGGTACAAGTTATGGGTTGTCTTGACAGTAGAGAGTACTTCCCATGTCTGGCAGAAAACAGTTTGGCTGAGGGCTAGCTGAAAAGTAGAATCATAGAATCATAGAATCGTTTAGGTTGGAAAAGACCTTTAAGATCATCCAGTCCAACCATTAACCTACACTAACAAGTCCACTCTAAGCCAGTCAAGGGTAGACTAGACTAAACCATGTCCCCAAGTGCCACACCTACCCGTTTTTTGAACACTTCCACAGATGGTGACTCCACCACCTCTCTAGGCAGCCTGTTCCAATTCTTGACCACCCTTTCTGTAAAGAAATTTTTCCTAATTTCCAACCTAAACCTCCCCTGGCACAGCTTAAGCCCATTTCCTCTCATCCTATTGCTAACTACATGGGAGAAGAGACCAACACCCACCTCACTACAACCTCCTTTCAGGTAGTTGTAGAGAGCGACAAGGTCTCCCCTCAGCTTCCCCTTCTCCAGGCTAAACTACCCCAGTTCCCTCAGCCGCTCCTCATAAGGCCTGTGCTCCAGACCCTTCACCAGCCTTGTTGCCCTTCTCTGGACACGCTCCAGCACCTCAATGTCTTAATGTCTTAATGTAGATAGGACTAGCTAAAAAACCAAAGAACTATTTGCTAAATGTGAATGGAGTGAATCCTCTTGTGATCCATGCTGCACAATATGGTGCACATCTCATACTTCCCTTAATATGCAGGAAGATTGTCTGCCAAAAGGCAGGGAAAGCACATGCCACCATCTCTTTCTTTCCCAGATCTCTTCATCCCTTGTGCTAATTAAAATTTTCTCTTTTATCCTGAGTAAGTCTTGAGCTTTGCTAACACCAAACTTACATTTCATTGTTTTGTGATAATTGGTTTGCTGGTAATTTGAAGGTTGATTAGTTTTTTGTTACCTGTGGTTACAAAAAGGCACTCTTAAATGTTGCTTTAGTGCCAATCTGCTGCTCTAGTCAAGAATAATTTGGATACTTTCTCTTGTAATTGAAAGTCACCGCTGATGGACAGGTAATCTAACTGATGGATGGACCTAATACATGTTCTCTCCTGGTAGATGATACCAACAAATAAAGATCCATGCACTGCTTGCAGTGGCAGGGCTTTTTAGTTCCGTTAATTACCATTTGTTGTTAATCAATTACATACAACCAGTACATATAGTCCATTGACCTGTAAGAGGAGTGACCATTATTTTGCATAATATGAGCCCTTTAATCCCTGGGCTCTTGACAGAAGTTGCAGTCTCGTTTCTGATCCTCTCCCGATTCAATTTGAATGGTGATGGAGTGGAAGCTGTAGTGCTCGAACAGGGTTTGAGTAATATTTCTCAAAATCTTCTGGCTATCTGCTGTGTCTGCTATAGATAGCAAGCAGAAAATAATCAAAATGCATATAATATAATACTTTAAAGGAGAGTAAGTGTTTACTGACAGAAGCTATTCACAAACTTCTAACATAAAGTTTGTTTTGAGAAGTCTTTCTTGTCCTTTTTATTCTCCTTTCAGGAACCTGCATGTCAGCAAAAGCTTGTTCATTCAAATGTGGTCAGAATATGCAATTTTGGCAAGAGCTGAGCTAAGAGTAATCACCAAAGAAATTCAGTTTGGCAGAAGACTGGAGGAAAGCAGGAATACTTAATAAAGATTAGTTCAGCCAGCCAGGGAGTAGCAACAGTGCCAAGTGATTCGGGTGGCTGATAGACCCATTCTTTTTAGGAAGCAGGGACTGCATGGAGGACTTTGCCTCTGAAGCCATTCTTGGCCAAACACAGGTGGAATTTTTTTTTTATATAAACCTTAACATGTACAAAGCAAACAGATAAACAAGAAAATCAATCTGGGTAGTGGACAATTTGTCAACAGGGATAAGGACTACATTTTAAAAAAATATTTTTAAAGATGAACTGTTCCCCTGGCGTTACCTCTATGCTCCAAGCTATGTTTTAAAGATTGTTTTACAGCTAGAGATGCATCAGGAATGCAGATATGCCCTGTAAGTTTTTCTTATAGCAATTAACAGTTTTCAAGTTTGACAAATCCACTCCAAAATCTATTTGATATTGTGAGAAAAATCCAGCCTGGGCCTAATTCTTCTAATTTATTTAAAATATCTTGTAGTTTACTTCCTTGCTCCACAACCTCTGCAGTTGTCAAGTTTCAGGCTAAGTAGAGGTCCCTGTTGTTTTGGCAAGATTTCTGGGAGTAGGATTTGAGAGCTTTCGTCGTTGTTGTTGTTGTTATTTTTCCAACAAAATGATGACATTTTTTTTAACAAACAACAGATATACAGTCAGTTGTATCCCAGTCAGGAGAGACTGACCTTTACGAGGCAGCAACTGGATACTTACTCCCTGTTCACAGAAATTTACTGACCTGTGGCAACATGAGCAGATAGAATAGTTTGATTCATTGTCAGAGACCAAAGATGAAGGTTGTGAACAGACTCCACTTTCTCAACTGCTAAAATTCTTGCTTTCACTGCATCATAAGGAAATCCTTTTGATGTTCCTGAAAAGGAGATATTGGTGGGAAAAAAAATTTGAAGAGATAA
This sequence comes from Pelecanus crispus, assembly GCF_030463565.1. Lineage (NCBI taxonomy): Eukaryota > Metazoa > Chordata > Aves > Pelecaniformes > Pelecanidae > Pelecanus > Pelecanus crispus. The sequence continues at coordinate 159,550,670 of NC_134644.1, read as the reverse complement.
AAATGATGATCGTTAGAGGAAAATACATCATGAACCTTTATTCAGTTAGATGTATAACTTTTATGAAGATACTCAATGCTTTGGAAAACCTGTTTATTTCAGAGTTCACTGTGAAATTTAATCCTATCCCTTGTTTTATACTCCTTCATGGAAGAATGAGACTCATGTATATCTCAGGAGATACTCTGAGGGTCCAGTTTACATAGGGAAATGAGCTGTTTAGCCAGATGATGTCCTAGTTGTGCACCAACATCTTTTGTGAGTGCAGATTTTATGGTATCACTGGAGCACCTCTGAGGGATTCTGCCCTCAATACATTTACACAATAGAGAAACATCTGTTTAGCAGAGAGAGAAAGACAAACATAAAGATTAAAATAGTTTGACTCAGGAATCTTAGATGAGATTAGATCCCAGGTCTAGTTATTGAGTAGATCAGTGATTGTTTTCCTAGATGAGCCTTCTTACAAAAGATGATGATGGTGACAACCCTCATTCAGAGTGAGGGCAATTGTGATAGGGTGAATTCATGAACATGAAATTCAGAGTTTAATCTAAATACAAATTTGACCAAGGAATTTAAATACAGGTCTTCCCTGCAGTGAGACCTGGGAGTTTGGAAATGCACCTCTATGCCCACATGAACAGCTATACTCATCATGCTTCACTTGGATCAGTAAACTGAAAAATATTTTTAATGCCACCAGTTATGAAGTATAATAATGATAAGCACAGTATTGGTTAATTTTGTCTTTCATACCATAGCTGATAATTATTTGTAATCATAGAATGCTTTGGGTTGGAAGGGACCTTTAGAGGTCATCTGCAGTGAGCAGGGACAGCTTTAACCAGATCAGGTTGCTCAGAGCCCCGTCCAACCTGACCTTGAAAGTTGCCAGGGATGGGACCTCCACTACCTCTCTGGGCAACCTGTTCCAGTGCTTCACCACCCTCATTGTAAAAAAAGTCTTCCTTATATCCAGTCTAAATCTATTCTTCTTTAGTTTAAATCCATTATTCCTTGTCCTGTCACAACAGTCCTTGCTAAAAAGATTCTCCCCATCCTTCCTGTAGGCCCCCTTTAAGTACTGAAAGGCCACAATAAGGTCTCCTTGCAGCCTTCTCTTCTCCAGGCTGAACAACCCCGAATCATTAATGACCTCAGTGCTGTATGCTTTGTGCTATCCATTTATTACAAGAATTATATGCTATATGGAGTACTGAGTTAGCAGAATATGATGCTGACATGTACATGCTCTTTAGAGAAAACCATGGACAGTCAGTGCCTGCATGACACAGTCACAGGGGCTGTGGGGCTGACACCGCAGGACAGACTGGATGCATGGGGTAAGAGCCACCTCCAATACCAGCTCCAACATCCAATTTCTCTTTAGAAAATTCTGGGCAGAATATGCTACTTAAGAGGTAGGAGATTGGCTTCAGAGACCTCCCCAGAAGGACAGTGTGGCTTCAGAGACCTCCCCAGAAGGACAGTGTGAAAGGGCTTGCTGCAGAGGGGAACAGAGCATTGCCAATTTTTGGCATGTCAGCACTGCTTACGGAAGCTGGGAATCACTGCTCTGAGAAAGAGACACCTGAGTGTCAGGGGCTGCCAGGCCTTCCTGGTAGTTTGATTTTTTTTTTCAGTAATCAAGAGATCTTCTGATTTTTTGGCAGCCAAGATACAGCCAGGTGCTGCACTCTGTCTAGCTACACTTCTACACAAATGTATCTCTATCTCACAGTCACTGAAAGCAAACCAACCCTAGAATGAAGCTTTACTGTAAAACAATATTGGAAATTTTACTTCTTGAAACAGAAGTAGGTGCAAAGCGAAAGAGAGAAGTAAATAGGCCTGCAGACAGTCACACTGAGTAACTCGTATCCATTCAAAATCTACATTGTTAGAGCTACTTTTCCCTTTAATCTTTATGTCTTCATAGCTGAGAAAGAGATTGCATTATATTATTCAGTGTAAGGAAGACAAAAACATGCATCTATGACTGCTTAAGTAATTTGGCCTTGCAAATCAAATGTTCAGGCCCATAGCTGACAGGATTAAATATTGCTAAGCCTAGTTTTTGCTGCTGATGTGCTGAGAATTGCCTATTCCCTAGCACCTGAACGTGACTGGAAAACTCCATCGGCTTGCTTTTCTGGACTGGCGTAACTAAAAATCTTTTTAACTTCTGCCTCTTGCACTCAGCCTATTTCACAGACACAGTTCAAAGCACAGTCCTTCTGTTTTCTTTGAGGGTTTTTTTGGCAAAGACTTGTATTTCATATGGGTAAAGGAATTACACAATGAACAGAGTGAGTAGACATCTCATACGCCAAAGGGGTGATAAAAAGCAATGTTACACATACGACAAACAAAAGCAACTCAGTTTTAGGAAACACATTGGGAATTCATTAGCAAAACACCAGTACACAGATTATTATGAAAACTGACACATATAAAAATCTTCTAGTGCAATGGTAGAAAACAGTTTTGATTAAAATTGTAGTTGGGTTTAAAGTATGATCAGAATTATGAGAATACTGGAAAATGATACAGAAGTGTGCTATTATTCTTTTGTCAGTGAGTATAAGCGTTATAGATAAAAAGACAGAAAAACCCCAGAATATAACTGTATTCGTTCTGGAATCAGGTCCTACCTTCCATTAACACAATCAAAATATCCCTTAAAATGGTGATGGTGGTTGCCAGAACAAAGATGGAAAACACAAATGTGCAGATTGGGTCAGCTATTTTGCATTCTGGCTGGAAAAATATGAACACATCACTTTGTTAATTTCATTATTGTTGGTTATTGCCATTTTTAATTAGTTAATCTCAAAGAATAATATATTCCATCCATTTAGTGCAGAATGAGTGCTGACTTCCTTTGCCTGTTAGGGAGCCTCAGCACAGGGAATGAAGGCGCTACAGGCAAAGAAAGGGAGAGACACCAAAGTATCCTCCTTGCAGTTGAGACACCAAGAAGGAAGTGTTACAATCTCAACAGTCATTTCAATTCCCAAGAATGAGTATAATTGTCTTTGACTAAATTACAATGTATATCATTAAGACAGAGAAATTATTTACATAGTACCAAGTGTCACAATGCTATGAAAGTAACTGTTATCCTTAATTGCAAGGCAAGTGAACTAATAAAACTAACCTTAAAGAAGATGATAAGTGCACTAATTAGCACACTAATACTCTGGAATAGATCTCCGATGGTGTGCACAAAGGCTGCCCGCAGACTGGCATTGCTCAGAGTTGCCTTTTCTAGAGGGGCCGACATGTGTTCCCTGGCTTGTGCCCCATGGCTGTGCCCATGGCCAGTCTCATGCAGAATCAGGCTGAGTCTGCAAGAGATGTAAAGCTGCAAATATCAGTGGGGTTACTGCATCTCTGAAAGCAGTGATGTCACACACGTCATCAATCCTCTTACCTCTGAATGCTGAACAGAAAAATCAGACACATTAGGTAAAAATACAGAGTGGCTAAACAGATAATTCCTAGGTGATTCAGTGGTTTTTATACTGTCCTGGTTTCGGCTAGGATAGTTAATTTTCTTCCTAGTAGCTGGCATAGTGCTGTGTTTTGCATTTAGCATGAAAATAATGCTGACAACACACTGATGTTTTAGTTATTGCTAAGTAGTGCTTACCCTAGTCAAGGACTTTTCAACTTCTCACGCCCTGCCAGCGAGAAGCTGGGAGGGGGCACAGCCAGGACAGCTGACCCAAACTGGCCAAAGGGATATTCCATGCCATATGATGTCATGCTCAGTATAGAAACTGGGGGAGTTGGCCAGGGAACCATGACATATACAAACAAGAAACTCTGTGAACAGGGGAATTAATAAGGCCTCATTTTCTACAGAGTCCTTGAATGTTCTGACATCTAATAAAAAGCGAGATGGAGATTAATCTTTTCCTGGAGTCTGTGCATTTATAATTTCCCTCCCCAGTGTGGCAGCTAACAGAAAGGAGGAGAGCAACTGCAGCCTTCAATGAGAAGCAGGATCTCTCTTCCCTACCCCTTTCCATATTCTCATGAAACTCATAAACACTTAAGATTTTTGAGGCCAATACCCCTCTATCATTTTTTATGGAAATATGGCAGCAGGTTCAAGGTTCAAAAGTCATATGGAGAGCAAAACAAAGTAACTTACAGGATGTTGGCGAGCACAGCACAAGCGGAGGTGATAAGCATCACTGTAGCATCAATATCATAATTGGGGTGTAGCAGCCTCATGCTAGCCAAATACGTCAACACACCAGTCACCATCCAAATGATTATCATAGACATCAAAGCTCCCAGAATTTCTAGGAATTTAAAAAAACCTGATTTTAACAGGAGTTATAACAGAAACACAAGAAATTTTAAGGGATCGTTGGTAATGCTTCCAGGTTTGTGAGCTTTATAGCCAGCAGTTACTTCTTATGTATTGTCAGCCTTGATGCTCACAAAGAATGGGCCAAAACCCTTCCTGGTCACCCCAGGGAAGCCCTATGCATGTGGTGGCCTAAGCCTGTTCTACCTGCTGCTACTTATGTGCCCATTCCAGTGTTGAGTTCATGTGGCATTTGGAGAAATTGGAGAGATGAAAAAGATTGTTTGGGGAGTTTTGGGAGGAGGAAAAGGAGCTGTAAAGGTAGAAAAGGATAAAAGAGCAATTCTTCTACACCTTACATAGTTGCCTGGCCCTGCCAGTATGGTTTGAAGGCCCCAGGAACCAGCCCTCCTCCCCCAAGATTATCTTAGTCACGGGAGCAGAGGTTGAAGGGAAGGAGAGAGGCATGGCTCACCCAAACTGGCAGACATAATTCCCCTCCAGTAGCCTCTCTAGTTTCTGCACACCTCTTGTCAGTTCACACTTCAGAAAGGCAGTGACAGCCCCTGACGAGGTCCTGCCAGCAAAACCTCTCCTTCCTCTCTCCGGGGACTCATCCTGCCAATGCCACAAAATCATTTTTGTGCCACCAGCGGTGATGAGGACAAAAGAAGTTATTTTTTCCCTGGGGCAGCAAAATTTAATTTTGTCTCTATTGGCTCTGAGTTGGGCTCAAATAAATCCACTCCCCAAGGCCACCTTTTATTGCACTGCCGTAGGTGAGGTCCGGGAATGTTCGTATGAACACGCGGCATGTTTTTAATAGGATGTGGGACTAGTAATTGCCATGTGACTTGAATGGGTAAGTGTGGCACTTTATGAGCACAACTGAGACAATACCAAGGAAAATGAAAGTTCACAGTAAAGTGAAAGGTGGTAGATAGCCAGAAAGAGCAAAGCACTTGCACAGACCTCCACTGTCAGTTCACAAAAGCAGCTGAAACTCATCTTATGATTTTGAATATATTTTTATGAGGGTCACACATTTTGCAGCAGTCCAGACTCCAGATGCTTATCAAAATAGCCATTTTGTCTAAAACTGACAAATAATGAATGAAAGTGCACTGACAGGGAAACCTAGTTTTGCTTAGAAGTAGACAGAGAGAAGCTTACATAAAGCATTGTGTTTCTATTTTCTGATAAACCTGGTGTTTTTATTTTCTGCAAGTTACAGGTTGAAACCCTGCAAACCTGGCCCAGCTGAAGGTGTTGATGGCTATGGTATCATTGCCATGAAAAGAGCTGACAACTTTTGTGAACACCTGCATGAATGTCTGTGTGTGTGTGTGTGTGTGCATATACTCCACAGCTGGAAAAGTTAGAGAGCATCTTTACCCACATAGGTGAAAATACCTATTACTTTTCAATGTAGTAACTTAGTAAAAGTTTAGCTAAGCTTACAGACTAGTTCAGTAGTACTAAATGTTTTACTTGAGATGTTCTCAGATACATTTCTTCAGAACTAGTTGCACTAACAGAGCACAGCAAACAATAGCATAGGATTGTTTGGGAAACTCTGAATCATACCAGAGATTAAGAAATAGAGGTTGAAGAGAGGTCTCCTACCTGGAAGTAGGTCTGGCTCATACTATCAGTCTCCTTCAATATTATGCTTCTAACCATGTTGCTGAAAGTACCTGCACACCCAAACAATTGTGTTTAACTGCTGTCTTGACTGATTCTGCTGCCTGGGTCTGGCTTAGAAGACAGGAGGCATTCAGATGGCTCCTGCTAAACCCAAGTCCACACACAGTCTTTGCACAACAAACCCTATCTATCAGTCTGAGAAAAACAGTGAAAAAACAGCTTCCAGTGTCATGGAGGGCTGCACCTGCAAGACTTTGGTAGTTGGCACACAGTGACTCTGCCACCCACCTGACTGCCCTCAGCTACTCTATAAAGGCACCCACCTGCATATTAAACTGGAAATATAGCTGGGAAAATAATCAAGAAACAGGGTAACTATCATGGAATGCAATTAAATAGCCACTGACATTTGATGCAGGGCTGTCTTTGCTACCAGGATAAAAAGGCAATAAAGGATTGGTTTTGAAGTTCTGCATTGAAATGACAAAAAAACCCAACCAACCAACCAAACAACCCCCCGCCAAAACCTAACAAAAAAAACACAGACTGAGGGTGAAGTTACATGAGGTGGCTGAACCTGCCTACCATCTCGTCAGCAAGAGAGGAGTCTTTCACTTTCCTTTATTCCCAGGCTAAGAGAGCATAAACACAAAAAGTAATTATGGATCAACCGATGGTAAGTAGTAGCTTGCTAAGGCTGCAAAATTCAGCTGTGTGTTGGCAACATAATGCCAGCCACGTTTCAGTCATACTAAACCTTCCCCTCATCCAGCAGCCTGTTTCCAGCAGGGTTGGTAGAATATACTTAGGGAGCAATATAAAGACAGGATGAGTATGGCATATGTTATTTCTGGTACATTCTGCAGCTACAGTCAACCTTGGCCTGCAGACATTCTGAGTCAGAAGCTGTTTCTGGACCTTCATATTAAACATCCCTGAAGCATTTATCATCTGAGTCCTCAGTTCAGCTGCATAGGTGTCTACAGGCATTTGAGATACACTGACACCTCTATGTATGACTTGACATAAGATGTATGGATGACCCATAGCCTTCTAGAGTGGTGATTGGAGACTTTGTGGAACACATTAGGATATTTCAGATAGCACCAATCCCTTACATATGAGCAAAAATAAATTGAGCCCTAAGACACACAACAGCCATTTCCAGCCTGAGGCAACTAAATTAAAATGTCCACATGTAGGTGTGAGCTAGGTGTCTAAACTCCCATTGTGGACAATGGACATCAAATTAATGGTGATTCACGCAGGTCCCTGCTCCATTGACTGACTGGGAACATATCCTAGTTTCTTAACTATGAGTGTCTGGTGGCATCTGAGATGCCCTGATCAAGTGCTTGGAATCCTCTGCAGTCTTTTGTGGGTCTTGTCCCACAGCTGTCATTCCCATGCATAAGTCTCAGACACCCTAGGGGTGTAGAACTAGACCTCTATGTTTAGACAGCAGAACAGAGCCTAGATTTCTGTTGAACATATCAGAAACTTGGACCCTCTGCTTATATGTGTTCACTTACGTGTAGACATTGATATTTAGGTGTCTAAATCTTGAACAGAATCATACCCCCAGAAAATTTTTCTCATGGTTAATATTTTGCTGATGTCTTGTCTTTTGTAAAAGAACTTGTGTTTGATTGTAAGGCTTTTGGTATTAGGTGTCATCTGTAAATATATTGATTTTGGTTGAGGACAAAGAACTTTCAAAACCTACCAGTGCTTCCATCTGATAAAACCCAGCAGTAATAAAGAGATATGCAGGGAGAGGATTTAGAGAATGGTGAACATTAAAGGATCTCAACTTTTCTACAAATATAACATTGTTGTCTTTTTAAAATAATTTAATGATTTGCTTTATCATTCTGTAAATGGAATAGACCCTCATTTTTATGGGTATTGCTGCTTTTATAGAAACTTGTATTTCATAGTAGATTGAGGACTCAGTCCTCCTCACACTCAAGTCACCGAGAGCAGTTGCTGTTATCTCAGCCAAAGCTAGCACCAGCCCAAAACTATAGTCACTAATGAACTGAAAGACATGTTTTTAAATAAGACATGACTATGCTTTTTATTTCTTTGAAGCTCACTGGCTTGCTCTGTTTGTCCTGGGGGCTTTGAGAGCAGTAGTGCACTGTCTTTGAATATCTGCAGACCTATGTTGGACATTGGCATGTTTTCCAGTCCCTGGCTGTGATGACTTCCCTTTCCCATTCCACATGTTCATACTGTGACATGTTTGCTACCTGCTCGGTGCCACCCGAAAGTTAGCTGCTTGGTGGGAGGTTTGGAGGCAAGCCACAGTGAGAAGAGGCTGATCAGGAAGCTTGTCAGGTCCACCAGGATGTGTGCCGCATCGGTGATCACTGCCAGGCTCCCGGCGATCTGCCCACCTGTGTGAAACACGGGTCTGTATCATGGCTCTGGTCAGAAGCTTGAGTGGACCAGATGAAACTCAAGACCTGCTTTGCTGTGAATCAAAGGGAACATTCAATTTTCCGTGATCATACACAAGGCTTAAAACTCTTGAAAGTTAGTTTCATTTGTACCTCATTCATGCAGTGAAAGGTATGAATTAATAGAAATAAGCTAAATTTCTTTGTCTGAGAGAGACAGAGAGAGTCCTAAGCACAGTTAGAGTTGTGATACATTAGTGCTGTGGTTATACTACTATTGGACTGTTTTAATATCAGATTTCTTGGTGAAAAGCAGTATTAGGGATCACATTTCCAGTATCCTCCCACTATGTCTTCACAGTTTGCTAATATTTTTATGTATGTACAAATACTCAGACTCTTAGCTTACGGGATTAATTTCCTATTTGTTATAGGAAAATATGCATGCTTTTCCTGAGTTTTGGATGGCTGGATGCCCAACTTCTTATTTGTCACATGCAACACTAAAACAGGAGTAAAAGGAAAGGTCCCAATAGAAGAGCTGTGATAAACAACCAGCCATTTTGGTGAGGGCGTAGAGAAAAATGTTCTGTTTGCAAGACTAATCTATCATTTTGCATCTGTAATGCATGATTTAATTTTGCCACTAGAGCTGGAAAAATGTGGCTGAATGTCATTTGACTTTGGGGGATTTTGGTTTCATGTGAATTCTGAAAAGAAAACTCAAGCCATGTTAGGCTATCTGAAACCACATTTCTTTTACCCAGTAAGCCAAATACCATTATTTTGCCAAATTCTTCTAACCACATCTCAGGGCTAAAGGCAAATCCAAAGAAACTAAAAGATTGCTCTAAACTACCCCAGCTGCCAATGGCTGCAGGAGAAAACAAGGATCACAGGCAGGAAGCTGTCCTGCCAACTTGCTATAGCAGGAGAATCTTTTCATCAGGGTAGAAATGTAGAAAAGTGGAAATGTGAAATAGTAGAGCCAAATCATCTAGTTTCTGCATTCGGCAATATATTTCCATCCTTCTTCAGTCATTTAATTAATTTCAGCTCACCTGTTTCTCTTGACCACAACCCATATGAGAATCAATAAATCCTGAGAAACATTGTAAAATGTCTCATTCAAACCTTTGGCAAGATACCACTGCCAAAGGCACATGTAGACGCAAGTTTTGTTTCCTTTTAGACGGAAAGTCTTCATGACAGCAGGATGGATTGTCTGTTTAATTTCCTCTCATATGCAGATTTTAGATTAGAATACCTAATACTGTATGGTTTGTCACTGCAGGTGAATGCATATTGCACATACAGGGCATATATTATTTTTTTCTGTTGCCTCCCCATACATCCCATTTACAGCCACCTGAAAGTTACTTCCCAAAAGGGAGCAAGTATAACTGCAGAATTTGGGGGCATCTCGTTCCTTCCACTAAAATGAAAAATTCAACAGAATAGGGATTTCCCGGAACATGAGCATGTGTAAATGCACATATACTTTTTGGCCATGACACAGCTCCTAGAGTTTCACTGTTTGCAGGGTAGCTGTTTCCCAAACAGGAAGCAATTTTGCATAGCAGAGGGAAGCAGGCTTGTCTGGCAGTGCACAGATGTTAACAACCAAGGCATCAGCTATCATTCAGCAAAGAAATATGTAGAGCACAAGCTGCCTGCAAAACCCTATTGAATTTTAGATACTGTATTTCCATGTTCTGTGGGACAGCACTACAAAAGCTTGCTTCTAGCCTGCTGTCTTTGAAAAATGTTGGCAAATTATTATTTTATGTATTGCTGGCATAACTCATGCCTTGGGTGAGTTTCTGAGATCTCAGTCGTCTTATCTTAGCAACCTGGTCAAGTCTTTATATTCCTTTTTGACATGATGACACGTTGGGTTTGTCTGTCTTTCTAGTGCCCAAATAGAAATAAAGTACTTTGAAATCCACATTTGCTCCTTAGCCACTAAAATCCCTTAGAACGGACTTTTATATCAGGGCCGCACATAGGGTGTCATTGGTTTGACTGATATCTCCAAATCTATGGAGATTGTGATGGATCTGCATTAGAAGAACAGAAGATAATTGTCTTTCAGAGACAGTTGGTGTATCAGGCTCAGCCAATAGTGCCCCTTTTGGGAGACCAGTAAGGGCCAGAACAGATGGTTTGAGCAAAAATATCAGGAGAAAGTTCTAGGGATTCAAAGAAGCACAACTTTTGAACCTCTCTGAGAGTGATGCAGCTTTGTTTCTTCTGTTTAGCATAATAATGCCCATGGAAGCTGTTTGACCTTAAGAGGAGAAGGAAGGAGAACATGTTATTTATTTTCAAGAGTAAAGCCTGTGTAATAGTTATAGGCTTTTATTGCCTTGTATCAATACTCCCAACAAGTGGCCTTTATGACTTACTCTAACCCACAATGGATGTTTATAGCTTTGTATACGACAAAGCAGTAGAAACTGTCAGTCACTCCGTGGTCAATCATCAGGCACAGGCTGTCAAGCCTAACGATTAAAAAAATTAAATGTATCATTCGTAATTACAAAAATCTCCATAGACTGCTGTCTGTAACTGCAGTTAATAACTGGTTTGTCAAAGTTTAATGGTCTGAAGCAAAATGGTCTTCAAGCCTGTTACTTAAGCTGTCACTGCAAAAAAGCTGTATGATTCATTAAGCAAAATGAAACATTTAGTTAACATATCATCTGTCCTTCCAATTATCCTCTAGCATTGCCGCATTCACCAGACTTAAGCCTACTGATTATATGGTTTTGTTAATAATGCATTACTTCTGGCACTGGAAATTACTGCATGGAGATTAGTGGTATGCACCAGTTTTCATGGGGAAATGCATGTGACCTACAAACTACGCAGATGAAACGCGTGGGAGGAAAGAGTTGGAGAAGTCCCTGCTGGGTTTGGCAGCCAGGGGAGAAAGCAGAAATGCAGCGGCTCTTTCATTGCCTCCACTTCTCACCTGTGGGGAAGACAAAGCCTTTCTATTTCATTTTCATGGGGGTCCAGAGATGCTGAAGCAGGGAAAATGGATTTCAGAGGCCTTCCTGGCTGATTTTTGTTACATCCCCTGGGGCACAATGTGGCAAAAGCCTGTGGGGTTCCTTACGCTTTACCTCACCTCACCACAGAGAAGGGGAAATGAAAGAGATGGGCACTATCAGGTGGGTATAAATATCACAGAAGCCATGCAGAGAGCAGATCAGTGGCACAGAATAAACGCTAATGCTCTATGAGTGAGCCAAAAACTTATATTTGATATTGTAGGATGGGTCCAGAAGTGAAGGCTAATTAGACATGGGAATAATCTTCCCTTGATCCAGAGACACACCAGCAGGCCAGTTTAAAAGATAAGCATGCCCTGGTATAAATACATTGACTTAACTGAAGAAAAACAGATGGTGAATCTGGCCCTGGATTTCCCTTGGTTTTGTAAAGACTGTTGCATTTAATATCAGATCCTGCCGCTAGCAGCCTTCATCAGTTCTGAGGTCTGATTGGCCTGGATAAACATGTAAGATCTTTTAATCTTTTCCAAAAAGTGTAACCCAATTTATTAGAAACCTTTTGTGACATGATGCTAAGATACGCTAGCCACTTTTAGCAGAGCTTAAACAAGACCTGGGAGAACAGTTTAGACCATTAACTGATCCTTGTATTCCTACCCAGAGGCAATCCTTAAATGAATATATGAAAATATTTTGACAGTTTTACTTAAAAAACCCCCACGATTCTTTTAAAGATTGGGGAGAAAGGAGAGTTATTTTATCACAGGTGAGTTCACCTCTGTGCATCATGGGTTGCTGCACTCAGAGTAGGTGCAAAAGGGCATGAATATGGCTGTGCTGGGCACCAAACTGGGCTCTCTTTGAGCAAACATACTCCCCTGTAATCTCAGCAATCATGAAGAAGATGCAAATTACTGATGCTATACAGAGCTTCCTCCTGGCTTGATGCTGCTCCCTTTTTCTGTTCTCATAGGCCTGTGAGTAGCCATGACAGTGATATGCTGGATTAGCTTCAGTATCTTCTGCTTCCTGCTGCTGCCTCTCTTCATTTAAATTCTTCTGATGCCAGCTCATCCTTCGGGATTGAAAGAAACAGCAGGTTAAAAAAGAAAAACCCTGGTTATTTGGGAGTCTAGCCCTGCAGCCCCAGCAACTTTGTAATTAATGCTTTCAAAGAATAAAAGCAGGGTTGGGAACAGCAGAGCAGGTCATAGAAGAAGCTTGCTTACAACAAGCAGGGCTCTGTGGGAGGGAGCTGCACATGAAATGACAACTCTGGCTGTGTTTCCTAGCTCTTTGGGCTCTCCTGCATCATTTAGCAGTTTATGAAACACAGGGTGACTTTCTTAGGCTGTTTTGTGCACACCATATGATTTTCAAAAAGTCGTACCTCATGCAAATAGTAATAAAATTCAGCATAGCATGGAGACAATTCTATAGAAAATTTCAGTGTTTTATTCCCAATAGCTTTGTCAGGAAGACTATTAAAAAAAAATACATATCTTCTTTTTCTGAAATGTAATTGACTAAAGATATTTCTCTCCTCTCTTTGCATGCAGAACTATTTTATCTCAAATTTCCACACATTTACAAAAACTATCAAACTTCCAGCAGAGCCTGAGCATAGAAAGTATTAGCCCAAAAGTTTCAAAGGCACTTAAAAAATCAAAGAAATCGATTCTCCATACTATGCTGACCCCTTTGTGCCGCTGATTTCATAGAAAGGCGAGAAGTTCAGAAGTGGCTCTTTGAACATTGCTCCATCACAAGGTGATTTCCCAGCCAAATCTGCTTTGCCACAAAACCTCAATGCTGTCCTTCCTGCATAGGAAATATGGGATGGGGACAGAGATGTCCGGGGCTGAGCTCCTGGACAACCATGACATCTGGTGCTTTCACTAGAGCCGCCCAGAGACTCCCTCAGGGGAGGCCCCAAGGTGGTTTGGTAAGCAAGGACATTCCCTCCTTATGTCTCAACTAAGAAGAGCCCAAATGGCAAAAAAAACCCCCTAAACCCTGTCCCAGGAGGCTTGACTGAAATCCATTATGTCTCTCCAGATACAACATTTGTTGCCAGAGATGCTCCTAATGCAATACCCCCATTGGTAAAACATCCCCTGCCACGTACTGAGACTTTTGGGAGCACACTGTGGCATCAAAAGGTGAATTCTGCCCAGATGCATGTATGTAACATCCATATAACCATGTGTTACAGCTATTTGAGGTCTGTATGTGTAGGTCCGTAGTCCACAAACCTGTCTGGGAATGCAGCAAACTCCACTGCTGTTTCTGAGTCTGAAATTAGCCTGGGGGCATGACGTGGGGGTAGCTGCCCCCAGTAATAACAGCCTCTTTTCCTCATTCTGACTAAGGACTTTCATTTGGGACCAGGAAGAGTTGTTTCTTCAGTTGCATGAAAGAGACCTGTGCTCTGGAAGGTACATGGATCTTGGTGACTTTCTGTAGCATTTCTGCACTGTTTACGGAAGTGTCAAGATGCCTAAAAACTTGCTGGAAAGAAATCAAGCTGGTGGCTGCCAATCCGTAGCAGTTGGAGTCAAGAGAAGAATTGCACTGAAGTCACAAGCTTTTCCCAGCTGCCTTTTTGGGCAGCCTGAGGGGGCTGCAGCTGCTCAGCGGGTCCAAAGTCCTGCCAGGTGCCCCACAGCCCACCAACAGGCAAGAGGCAAAGGCAGCCTCGTTGTGTTCATCAGCACTGCGGAGATACTGGTGAAAGCACCCACCTTGGCAGTCAAGCCCTGCAACTGTAGATAATCAGCACGGATTTGGTTGGTTTTGTAAATATTATTGAGATGTTCCAAGGATGCAACGTGTTCCCCTGAGTCAGCTTGTTTCCCAGCCAGGTTAGCATGTGGTCTCTGTTTGCTCACCGGTTCCCCCTGTACGTGAGGAGCTTGCGTGAAAGAGCAGCTGGTCAGATTTCATGCCTGATGCCTGGAGACAGTGAGTTTTCTTAGTCCTTTTGTCAGTGTTTTCCTTTATTTTCCTCACAACAACAAATAAATAGGAGCTGGACTGTCTGGGGAATGGGCTGCCCATCTGGCAGCAGGGGTACCCGCTAGCCAGTCCTTCTCCAGTCCCTTAGTTTTACATTCATCAGGCTCCTTATGTGCACCGTGTCACTTATGTACGATATTTTCCTGATGAATTAGACTCAGAAGGTATCACAAATTGATTCCTTCCAGATGGCTGAATAAAATACTGTAGTTCTCTCACTGTCCCCTGGAGATCAGGGCATGCAAGTTTTTCTTTCTCGTGATCCCTCTCTGGAGTTAACTTCCAATGCTTTTCTATAGTTTGCATGTAAAATTCATTTCCCTTTAACTCAATTTTCATCAGCTGGCATTGAACATTAAAATCATCTTAACGACATGAGTCCTGATCAGCTCAACAGCCTGTCAGGGCAGGGATGCCAAAATTACCCCTGCAGATTTCTGAGCCACCAAATCCTTTCCTTGCTGTTAACAAAATAGGCCGCTTTGTGATCCCGCTCCCTTTTTTAATCTTCAGGTCTCTCCATCAGCTAACAAAACCTCAGAGTACCACTGAGGGGTAGGAAGGCGCTGTGCACAGATCTTGTTGAACAGATGCAAAAGCAAACAGACAGCATAAACCCGCAATTGTCACATTTTTCTGTCTAAAGGGTACCTAAATAAAAGTGGCCCGGTTGTCAGAGGTGGTGAGCATTCGCTGCTCCCTTTGAACTCGCAGAGCAGCATCTGGCCCCATAAGTTAGGAAGACTCCTGCCAGCTCCCGTGCGTAACCATTATTTTCTTCTTCCAAGAGCAGCCTGCCACTAATTAAAAGAATCTAAGAGACAGTTTTAAAAATGTGTGAATCAAAAGCTTAAGGTGCAGAGATCAGCTCTGTCAAACCATAAACCCCTTCTGAGTGTGTTAGAGCAAGATGTAGCCTTTGAGCATCAGATCTCTGCACCAGCACACTGCAAGCAGAGTCCCAGATTAAAAAATAATCTTTTCTCCATTTCAAATTCTCTTTCCTTTGTAAAAAATGTAGTCGGGGGAATGTCACAGAAAGACTCCTACTGAGTCATGCCCGGAAGGGGGGAAGGAGAAAATATTAATACATATTGCAGATTCCACAGAAATCATTAGCAAGAGCTTTTGATTACAACTTCCTTTTGTTTGTTTTCACTTGATCTGTTGGGTGCCTTGATCTGCAGGCTGATGGGAATAATTGCCGTCCTCCTAGACCATTATGAGATCCCCAGTCAAAAGAGCAAAATGTGGAATCACTGCACTTCCCACAGGAGATCGTGTCCTTCACAAGGGAAAACAGTAATTTTTTGGTGCCTGAAAGGACAATGAAACTGCCTTCAGAGAAAAATTTATCAAAGCCACAGTCACCTCCCTTATGCTGGCACCATTCCGATTTCAACTGATGTACCAATCTTGAATATTTCCAAGCCATTTAAGACCTTGTTTATAGCCTGGCTGTTCAGATTCTCCTTTTCCTTATTGTGGGCACAAAACAAAGGTGAATATTTATGTATTTGCATACATTTAGATGTCTAGTAGATGGGAATTTGCCCTATGGTGTCTAGTAGATGGGAATTTGTTTATAATATAGAAATTTAGTCTCATTTTGAGGGCCTGGCCATGTATGCATAAATGTATTGTCAATAAATTTCCTTCTGCATAACTTTATAACAAGAGCTGCATGGAATTAGACCAGGAGTGCATGTAGTCAAGTATCCAAACTCTGTCATGAGCACAACGGGAATATGTGGGGACAAAGTACTAGAAAGGAACATGTCCAGGGCGGTACTCCGGTTGCACAAATCTGGAGGCTGGGAGGTGGCTGAACCAGAGCTTGTGTTTAATAACCCTTTACAGATCTTTCTTCCACAAACCTGGCTGACTTGAAAGTGTTGAGTTCCACAATTTAATTATGATTTGTGTAAAAATAATGCATCCTTTGTTACTCCTAAGCTGTCTGCCTGATATTTTAATTAGTTCTTGTACTGTTAGAAATAATGAATGACCATTCCCCATTTACCTTCATCACATCATTCATGATTTTATGTATCACTGTTATACCCCTGAACCATCAATCTTCTGAGCTTGTGTCCTAGTTATTTAATTTCTGTTTCATACCTCTTACTATCTCAGTTCTAATTTTCTTTCTAAGATGAAGTGGGCATAACTAAAGTGGGCATAATGGAGACAGCATATGGCCAGTACTGGGCAGACACAGTCCTTTCTACAGGGTCCTCATGTCACCTAACACGAGGGCAAAAGCAATGGCATGGGTTTTGCTGAGTCCCCTAAGATACTGTGTGCTCCTGGGGCCAGCTGGCAAGCCAGTACAAAGGGGACAGGGCCCAGCTAAAACCCTTCAGAAGTCACAAGAAACACTTAAGGTTTTCCTGAGCATTGACTTCTGCAAAGCACAAGGAGTGGTGAAAACCTTTTATTTGATGAGAACTCTTTGATCCCATAAGACTTTTCATATCACCTGCAGGAAGGCAGAAAAAGAAGAAAATATTCCCTATGTGCTTGTTATAGAAAATCAGTCTCCAGCTGAAGAAATGATCTACCAGGCTCACTTCAAACTTTTTGCCTACTGGTATGAACCTGGCAGGCAGGAATCAATTACAAGCCTAAGGCTTCACTAATAGATAGGAATAACTACAGGTCACATTAATACCCTGTGTTAAAAACTTCTATGTAAAGACAAGCCCTAAGGTTTTTACACATCTTTCCTGATTTCAACATTGTCCCCTTTTTTTCTTGTCTCTTGCCTCAGAGACAAAATAAAAACAAAAACCTTTAGGCCAGAAGCCTTGAGTTTCACTTGTGTTGATGGTATTCAAAATCCTACTATAATGACATATAAAGAACGTGACTGGAAATCCAGAAATCCATGCTGGATCAAGCCAAAATCTAGTTCACAGTGTAGATCGTACAATCTGATGCAAATCCACTGATTTATGAAGTGAGATTTTGAATCTTTTTGGTCAATATTACACTGATCTATTGTCAGCAAAAAATAAAATCATCTGGCCTGTCTTCATTCATAGGAACTTCAGGAATTTGGTCAAAACATTCCCTAGTCTTTGATAAATGTTTATCTAGATCATTAGATACATGAAAACAAATAAAAAATAACATAACAAATGATTAATCATCTGAAGAATTTATCCTTTCCCACCACCACCATTGACTGTAAAAAGACCATAGAAAACTATCTTACACACCTAATTTAGACTTAAGTTAAAAAGAGATTATATGAATCTCACTTGATATGCCTTACAGGCTTTTTTGCATAAAGCAGGAAGTTCTGAGTGCTCAGCTTCAGACTCTGTTACGATTATGGTTCATACCCTTCCTGGAGGCTGGTGAGAAGTGGTGTCCTATCCTGGGTCCCGTCCTGTGTAATATCTTTGCCCATTACCTGGAGGAGGAGGTGGAGCGCACCCCGATCAAGTTGGCAGATGATGCCAAGACAAGGGTGCAGCTGATAAATTGGAGGGCAAGGCTGCCATAGGCTGCCAGGGGCAAACAGGACCTTATGAAATTCAGCAAAGATGAATGCAAAGTCCTGCATCTGAGACAGCTTCTGAGACCACATGTAGTCAGTCTCCAGCACAGGAAAGATCAATAAACTGGCAGAGGATCAGCAGAGGGCCACCAGGATGGTTCAGGACCAGAGCACTTGCCCTGAGGGAACTGGACTTGTCCAGCCTAGAGAAGAGGTGGCTTCAGGGGCGTCTAACAGCAACCTGCCAATATTTTTGAAGATATTATTGAGAAGATGGAGCTTTATTGCTGCGGATGGAAGAAGGATGAGGACAATGGTCATAAGTCTTTTTACTTATACAAGGAAAAAAACCTGACTGTGAGGATAATTCAGTATTGGAGAAG
The DNA here is from genome assembly GCF_030463565.1 of Pelecanus crispus. Classification (NCBI taxonomy): domain Eukaryota; kingdom Metazoa; phylum Chordata; class Aves; order Pelecaniformes; family Pelecanidae; genus Pelecanus; species Pelecanus crispus. The sequence continues at coordinate 159,532,359 of NC_134644.1, read as the reverse complement.
ATTACCTCCCAGATAGGTCATGCGGTCTCCATCCTGAGAGATTTTTTTCAAGATTAGACCAGATAAAGCCCTGAGCAACCTTGTTTGATCTCTCGGCTGACCCCACTTTGAGAAGGAGATTGGGACAGAGACCTCCTGAGGTCCCTTCCAACCTGAATTGTCCTACAAGCCTACAACTGACCTGATTTTCAGAGATCTCAGTTAAAGCCCACCCCCTTGTAAGTGTTTCAAGTTTGGCATGGGATGCCTCAATGCATCCAAACCTGCTAGTGACTACAGGCCGGCTTGGCATGTACAAAACACTCTCCCCCACAGCCTTGTGAGCAGGGAACAGGACCTGTATTCAGAGTTCCTACTCACGTGGTTAAGATAAAACCAGTTTTGTTCCCTGTGTATTGTAATAATGGCATTTATTAAAAAGAAAGAGGCTGGGGGACGGCAAAGAAATAAGCTATGTGTGTGCATAATAAATTCTGTTGAAAGCATTAGAGCTGTTCATTAAGCCTACACACAGGGAATGGAAAAATGTGGTAATTTATACCAAAGGCTAAGATGAGCTTATTGCTACTGATCGGCTTAAGACACCTGAAGCTGTGCACGCAGCCGGTCTGTGCAAGCCTGAGCCCAGCAGGCTGCATCCCCACCGCCACGCTGGCTCCAGCTCCCAAGCTGGCACCCTGGGTTGCTGGGCTGGAAGGGAAAGCAGGGCAAGGGCTTCCTCTGAACTGCCAGCTCTTCTGAACGGGAGGGAGACCCTGGCTCTCAGCCCCCATTTCTGGTTATTGCTGGAACAGAGTAATTAGGTCATACAGTTAATCAAAATTCACCTGGCAAGAAAAGCCGAGAAGAGGTACAACACAAAAGCCACATGCCTGGACAAGTCCTCTTCCTCCTGGGGAACTGTGTTACCACTGCCATAACTCAGCCATCTCAGGACCTCTGCTATGGAGCCCTCCTGGGACTGGCCCTCAAGCTCTGGGGCTGTTGGGAATATCTGCAGCAACCAGCCTAACAATTGTAATTGTTGCAGCGATTTGCCTCAACTAACTTCAATCCTAAACTAAGAAATAATTATCAGAAAGAAATCGACTCCTCCAGAAGGTAAATCATCTCTTAGACGGGAGGATCCGCTGCTGGGGGTTACTGCCCCTGATGTGCATCCTGCCCCTCTCCTCACTGGCAATATTCCCTGTTCCTGTTAATCCAGGGAAACAGAGGGCTTCCTCAAGAGGCAGCCTAACAACTATCCCTGTCTCAGGGCACCCCTTCCCGCACCATGTGAAGGCTTCATCCAGAGATGTTCTTGTGTCCAGAGGTTGCAAGGGGCCAAAGGACCTCAACCACTGAAGCTATGCCCACAAAACTGCAAGCTATCAAAAAAGCTCTGATATTCTTCAGTAACTAAAATGAATTGCAGAATCATATGGGATCTTTTTAAAATACAAATGTTACCGCAAAAGACATTTTGGACAGTGCCATGTATATTTATGGAGCCATGTAATAATATTTAAATAATAACCCAGACACTCAAATGACTAAAATATGACGGCAGTGACCCCAGTATAAGAGCATGGAGAGACAGATTTCCATTTGAACTGACAATGTTTACGCCAAGTTTCTGTCCCACGCGTTTTAAGAGAGCCAAGCAATAAATAACCTGAAAACCAATGAGATAATGGAAATGTCAAGAGGTGCTAAGCTGTAATGGAGCAGCTATTTTCTTTTAAAAATACTTGCTGGTCTGAGTCAAGAGGAAGAATGAAAATAAGTTCAACTGCAAAACTATTTTGTGATAGACATTTATACTCATTTTTTAACCCAAGCTACAGCATATGTTTTCAGAGGGTCTTTCCTCACTTAAGCAAGCATTTACTCACGGGACCTCTGGCATATGAGAGGTACATCAGCTTCAAGTCTGATAGGCTATCCACATGAATAAAGTTTTGCAGGATCAAGTCCTTAACAGCATCTCATTTCTTTCACACCAAATAGATTATTTAGACATTCAAGCATGAAGGAGCCTTGAATCAAACATTGTGTCAATAGCGCTATTATAATTCAGCCTAAAATTGTGGCATAATCCATGAGGTTTTGCATCCTACAATAAATCTACTAAGCTTATAAAATACATAGCAGGAGACACTTGCTTCAACCGTAGATTGGCTCAATCCATCACAGATGCAGATGCAGACACACCAGGCTGCTGTCTAGTAAATGCATCAAACATTTAATACGAAAGTTTGGAAAGGAAGAAATCAAACAAAACATTATGAAAGTAGTGAAAGATGTTCCCTGTACGCACTGTGAAGCTCCTCGCACTTTGACTTCAGCAGCCCGTCGGCAGATCAGTGATCTCGTATTGCTCTCGAAGATAAAGCAATGGCAGCAAAGGAAACAGAGCTGTGTTACCTGTCTAGGGCCAAGGAGTACTTCTTGGTGTCCCTCTCGCTCACAAGACAAGCTCTTTCAGGACCCTTTTTGGCAGCCATCAGGAAAGTCGGTGGGGTTTTGCTTTTTTCCCCCTTAAACTCTCCTTTCTCTGTTGGAAGTGGATGTGGGCAAAAATGTCCTCCCAACTTATGCAGAAGTCTCTGCCAAATGTTTTTAAATGAAAAGGTTTTAATAATCTTCTCAATAAACCCACTGTAAGAGAAAGCTGCTTTCTGAGTGCTGGTGGCGTCACTAACATGCCAAACAGCAACTTGCTGAGCGTGTCAGATTGGGGGTTTTGGGCCTCCCTCTCTTTTTTTTTTTTCTTTTTTCCCCTCCATGTTTGATGCTGTGATACGCTCTTTGGTCACACGGTGGGTGCGTGCTCTCCCACTTGCTGGCTCGGGGTCAAGCACAGCGGTGCGCACACGGACATGCATGCAGGTGCTCGCCCAGGCACACTGAAAGGAAGAAGAAAGGTGATTAAAACAGCCCGACTTGCCTGGAAACAGTCAAACCACTGTTTGCCTTCCTGCTTCCTCGGCTTGGGAGGAAAGTACATCTCCCTCACCCCGGCTCAGTGCAAGCCTCTTTAATCTAAGTGATCGCTCTAAAGGCTTATTTCTACCCTTGGCACATTTGCTCCTACCTGTTCAAAACAGAAGAGACTGCTTATTATTGCTGTTTGCAACACAGGTTATTGAAATCTTCATTTCACTAGGAAGGACTGTGGGTTGTTATTTCTGCTTTATCCAGTTTGTTAGTTCTGTCGACAGCCGCAATCCCTGGAGGGGAGGAGAAGACCTCCAGCCTCACCTTTCTCACAGCCTGGCCTCAGACACACTCTTCAGCACTAATGGGAAATTTTGCACTAGCGCTGTCTGTGCTTTACCATATTCTTGGCAGAAGCAGACTGTGATTGAGATCCCTACCCGTGCACTGCCTTTGCAGGAGAGATTAGAAATAGGCAGTGAGAAAATGCTGGGTGCTGCATTTAAATTCTGCAGCCTTTTTTTACCATGGGTAGCCTATTATGTATATGGTGAGCTGGGATCTCCCCTCATTTCCCCCAGCTTGCAGAACACATACACTGTCTGAGATTCATGGGAGCAGGGAGGCACATTTGCACATCATATAAATGCAAAAAATTGGTTTTATGCCATCAGAGAGCCACATGTTGCCTCCCACATATCAGCTGTGCAAACACTTCCTTGGAAACTGTGAGCCAAGGAGCTGATGGTATCTCAAACACCTTTCTGAACAGCCACTGGCAAGCGGCAGAAATACACGGTTTTTTCCACAATGTGTTGTCACCTCCGCCTCTCTAATGTCCTTTTCTCAAGAGCCTTTTTCCAGGTGCTTATACCCACCTATGCACCCTTATAAGCCCCTTTGGTGCAAGAGATCAATTTTGTGATTCATTCCTGGGACTTCCTAGCTTATTCTGGACATTAAAGAGTTCCTCTTTAATGTTTTTTAAAGTTGCAGCCACTTACTGGACCTGACACTTAATGTGGATGGCTGGCAAGGCTGGTTTGAGAAGAGGATGTCCAAGGACGACTAGTATGGACCCAGGGCATGTGCAGAAATCTTACAAAACAGAAGTACCACATTACTTCCAACCCCAGAAATGCCATTAAGTAGCAATTTTATTCTGCTGCCAAGAGGGAGGAAGGAAGGACAAGGAAGGTAACCTTTCCAGCTGCGCACCCTGGAACCTGACACAGGCTTGTAATTCATACCTAATAAGGTCTTCTGCTGGCTCCCCATCCCCTAAACCGAATCAGCATGAGTTTATGAAAGGCAGGTCCTGCTTGACTAACCTGATCTCCTTCTGTGACAAGGTGACCCGCTTAGTGGATGAGGGAAAGGATGTGGATGTTGTCTACCTAGACTTTAGTAAAGCCTTGACACCATTTACTACAGCATTCTCCTGGAGAAACCAGCTGCTCATGGCTTGGAGGGGGGTACTCTTGAGTGGGTAAAAAGCTGGCTGCATGTTCAGGCCCAAAGAGTTGTGGTGAATGCAGTTAAATCCAGTTGGCAGCTGGTCACAAGTGGTGTTCCCCAGGGCTCAGTACTGGGGCCAGTTCTGTTTAATATCTTTATCAATCATCTGGACGAGGGGATCGAGTGCACCCTCAGTAAGTTTGCAGATGACACCAAGTTGGGTGGGAGTGTTGATCTGCTGGAGGGTAGGATGGCCCTGCAGAGGGACCTGGACAGGCTGGACCGATGGGCCGAGGCCAACTGTATGAGGTTTAACAAGGCCAAGTGCTGGGTCCTGCACTTCGGTCACAACAACCCCATGCAACGCTACAGGCTTGGGGAAGAGTGGCTGGAAAGCTGCCTGGCCGAAAAGGACCTGGGGGTGTTGGTCGACAGCCGGCTGAACATGAGCCAGCAGTGTGCCCAGGTGGCCAAGAAGGCCAACAGCATCCTGGCTTGTATCAGGAATAGTGTGGCCAGCAGGAGCAGGGAGGTGATTGTCCCCCTGTACTCGGTGCTGGTAAGACCGCACCTCCAATACTGTGTCCAGTTTTGGGCCCCTCACTACAAGAAAGACATTGGTGTGCTGGAGCATGTCCAAAGAAGGGCAGATGAAGCTGGTGAAGAGTCTGGAGCACAAGTCCTATGAGGAGCAGCTGAGGGAAGTGAGGTTGTTCAGTCTGGAGAAAAGGACACGGAGGGGAGACCTTATCGCTCTCTACAACTACCTGAAAGGAGGTTGCAGCAAAGTGGGTGTCGGTCTCCTTCTCTCAAGTAACAAGCAGTAGGACAAGAGGAAATGGTCTCAGGTTGCACCAGGGGAGGTTTAGATTGTCTGTTAGGAAAAACTTTTTCACCGAAAGGGTTGTCAAACATTGGAACATGCTGCCTAGGGAAGTGGTGGAGTCACCATCCCTGGGGGTATTTAAAAGACGCATAGATGTGGTGCTTAGGGGAATGGTTTAATGGTGGACTTGGCAGTGTTAGGTTAATGGTTGGACTTGATGATCTTAAAGGTCTTTTGTAACCTAAATGATTCTATGATTTTGTGACTCATAAATACCACCATTATTGCAGTGTCCCTGTGTGCTTCTCAATTCATCTTTCCTTTAGAAATTACCAAACACCAACATCCTGTTGCAGACCAGGGATGCCTGAAAAATAAACCTGGCCTGGGACCTGATTTACAATTGGATCTCAGTCTTTCTAAGGTGCTAAGCCAAAGTATCAGGTTTAAGCACCCTCAATTTAAGGAAAATCCACCTCAGAAGATTACAGATAAAGCCTGTTTCTCTTTCAAATCACTGGAAGCATGTAACTTCTGTTAGTGAGATAGATGAGTTTCCATCATTTTGCAAAAGGGTTTTGAGCCTCAGGTGCATACCAGCAAAATAAAGCCATAGATCATTTCCAGCATTTAATCTAGACCTTTGTTTTGTGTTTACTGTTGTCAGTGTTGATGGTTGTGCTTCTCAGGAGACAGGCTGTGAGGAAGGATAGAAAGAAATCTCTTCAGAGCTTTCCACAAAGACTTGGGTTTCCTCCTCATACAGACTCTGAAACTCATTAAGAGACAGCAGCTGTCTGTGGAATTTCTGCTTCAGAGAAATTATTCATACCATCTCAATAAATTCATCTTGGGCTTTCAATAATAATGCAGTTTGTTTCTGAGGGTACATTAAAAATGTCATATATCCAATCATACCACTTCTAATGACCCTCGTCAAGGACATTTCTCAACATTTGCATCCAATGCAGACATGCGAGGCATCACACTGGCTTTTGCAAATGAAAGCCCCCCGTCATTATTATCCAAAATCTCCATCAGTAAAAAAAGCATATCCTTGATCCCATTTCAACTTTAATCAGCCACACTTTAAAAATGAAAAAACAAAAACTCTCATCCTGCCATTATGGGAGTAGATACTGACAGCTTAAATGTACAGAGGGAAATTCAGTGCATCTATTAATTGAAAATGTCAGTGAAGTCGGTCAATTTTACCAGGCATGAGACATCTTAGAGATCATCTACAAAGTTCTTCTCCACTTTTCTCTGGCATCAGCTCAAGTAGCTCTGTACTGCATTGCCTGCAACCTAGCGATCCAGACATTTGTGATTTCTGGGGCTTGATTATTACAGTTTTTGCATTTATAGCGAGAACATGTTTTTTCACCCAATGGAGCTCCAGTGCCTTCAACTGGAACCTCTCCAGCCATCTGTCATTTTGGGATCCAAGGCTGGAGGCAAGACAAATTGAGAGAAAAAGCACTTCCCTCTTCTTTGAAACTAGTAATGCAGTAACCTTTTGTGACTGTCAAAAGGAAAACATCTACCCTGATTTAGAGCCAATTTAAAAATCATTAAAAGGATGTTAATGTTCAATATTTTAAAATACTGAATTTTTAAACTTCAATATTTTTATCTGGGGTTTGACACCAATATTTTAAAAGACTGGAGACTTTTGATAGCCACTGACTATTTCTCTACTGAGGGATAGAATTACTCTGCAATGTCTTAGATGGGTATTTCAAATTACACAAAGTAATTGAGGAGAAAAAGACTTTTTACTTTTCAGGCCCTTGTCAAAGAAATTTGAGTTTGCATTGCAAGTGGGGATCTAGCAGGAACATAGCACGGTACCATTTTGTGTTGTACACCATTACCTCCAACAGTAAAAATCTATGCTGCTACCAAATCAAGTGGGAATTCTTCTACTGAGGCTGGCACCTCAGGTCAGGAGTATTAGACATCTACATACACAGGGAAGTGCCCAAGCTCAGAGTTTCTCTTAGGCTCGTGGTGAAGCCAATGGTGTGAGACAGCCCCTCCCAAGACAGGCGTCTCTGGAGGAGCTCAAGACCTTGCTATGGATAGTGAGAGAGCCCAAGGTGCCCAGGCTGGACAGGGTGCACACCGGATAAGTATGCAAGGATATGTGGGATGAATCTAGAACACAGTGTGGCAGTCCTGAAGGACACCACAGACACAAGCATTGCACAGCTACAAACTTCATATGGCCCATGCCAGGTGTCTTGAAGGTTTTCTTTCTCCAAGGTGTGATATGAATATGGGTCTAATCTGTATGGTCACATAAAAAGTAAGGTTTAGCACTTTTTGACCTTTTTAATCTTATTTCTTCAAACTTTTTATTTTATCTTATTTTCTTTGGGTCAACATTTCAGAAGTGCTCTGAATCAGCTTCCATGCATCTCAGCTCTCATGGCTGAATCCACATTGTCCAACTAACCCAGGTCTCATTAAGTTCCTTGGAGGGACCAGACCTTCAGAAGTAAGTAAAGCCAAGAAATGTTATTTTGATACAGCTGCTTTTCTTTTCTGAGAGTCTGGCAAACTACTTTGGTGTCTGAGTGTCCCAAAAGTCCTGTTCAGAAGTAGCACAGAGTCTACCCTTAGGAGAAGTTTTTCATTCTAGGCTGTAGCTTAAAAGAGACAGTACAGTTGAAAAACAAATGCTAATGACTTCTCAAATGGTATTGTCAAAGAGTGTGTCAGCTTTTGTTATAAAATATATTATTATCTTCCTCTGAACACTTAGTGTTTTTCTCTTTTCCATTCCTATTGCAAAGGGCTTCTGCTTGGTTTTGTTTTTATGATGTCTGAAGTTGGTTGGGGAATTAAGCCCGTAATTGCATTGCTAACAAGTATTTCTTAGATACATTTATTTTTCCTTGGGGAAAGAGACTGTTAGGAAGAGAGTACACATATTTTGGCAGCAAAAGAGACAGCTATGAAATTTGGTTCCTAAGTTACTACCTGGATATCATTTTAATTGTTTTCTTCTACTAATAAAATATATTAACTTCACTTCCAACATACATTTTGTTGTCATGTTCTTCCTAAGTATATTTGGGTCATGAAGATACATTACAATATATATTGAGAGACAGTTTGTTAAAGACACAAGGACTTCTGCATTATTTCTCACTGGTGCAAAACAAATTGGTTTTTCTCAGCTACTGCATATATATTTATTTTCTATTTTATCATCCCTATAATTGCAGTTTGAATTAGGAAAAGGACAGAGCAACCTGGTAAAAGCATTTGCAGGGACATCCTGCGTAAAGGCTTCCCAGCAACCAGGATTTCTCAAGCCTGTCAAATTGCAGCTGGTGTTTAAACAGTGCTCACGTCCTTCTCGCCTGTGCCGTGCAGCCACTGGCCATGGCTCAAGCACTTTTTCTTCCCTGCAGGACTTCTAAACTTTACTTTGCAATAATGTGTAATATTACTAGGAGGCAGGAAACCAAGGCTCACAATTCAAATGTTCAAGAACCATGAGACTTCGAAAAAGTGAGCTGTTTTTGTTTACTCCCTTTCCAGTTTCTGAGAATGTACAATGTGCTCAGGCGCACCAGAGCCTGGTGCACCCCGGCTGCAGTGCGGGGGCTCGCAGGCACGCGAGCACAACTGTGTCATTGCACCGGGACAGCATGCCTAAAACTCCTTGCTGAAATGCAGCCCACATTGCTCTTGTCTCCTGCAAATTGTTATCTGGTAAGATTTTCTCTGCAGCCACCTATTTTTTCTCTCTTTTCTGCTAAAGAAAAAGTGGAAAGTCCAGTATAAATCCAGGGCTGGGACTTCAGAGACTGCCACTCTTGCACTGTGTTATGGCATGCAGCAATGTACCCATGTAAGGGATCCAAATCCAAAAAGGCAGACAACACCATAGGATCCTGGATCTGGAATCTCAGAGGTCCAGCACATATGTCATCCCCAGGCAGTGCCCACCTGGACCCCCAGCCAGGATGAAGGGATGTCGACCTTGCAGCCTGAAGCTCAGCCTGTGGAAGTAGTTGAAAGGCTTCTAGTTTAGGGAAGCAAAACACACTAGATAAGCTATAATTTTAATGGCATTTTCCACATATGCATACCTCTGAGCTGCCTCCCATAAGCCTGTTTCCTGCCTGGGTTCTCTGGATACCTTTTATATGGTGCATATACAGCATCTGGAAATTAAATGAAGAGTTAAATAATGGCTCTCTTGTGCATGGAGCACAGTAAAAATTACGCAGTGAGTTTTTATAACTTTTTTAATATAATAAAGTTAAAGAGACTGAATGCTGGTTTTATGATATGAGATTTCCAGATTGCTCCCAAGTCAGCAACAAGCTATTCATAACCTTTTATTATAGCATTGTCATGATGACTGTAATCAAGTCCCTGAGCTACCTGATGATACCAGGGGTAGTGTGAAGCTGGTAAATACTGATAAGTTTGCATTTAATATGACATTTAAAGAGTCTGGCTCTTGCTTTTTCTAATATTAAAAGCCTGTTGATAAATTTGGATCTAGTTTCCTCTTTTAAAAATATCTGGGTTTTGTAGATATCTTTAGGACACCAACATGTGAGCTGATTTGGTAAAATACAAGTTAGTGTTCCTACTATAAAAAAAACTTCTTTGCCAGCCTCCCAGCCTCCCTGCACACTCCCCCACTGCCTAGAGTTTTCAAACACCAATTACAAATTTGATCTAAGCAAAATCTGGCAGGAAGGAATCTAAGTAAGAGCATGCTCATTATTACAAAATTTGGTTGCACTCTCCTGCTAGGCTTTTTCCTGCATATAAATACTAGTACATTGCAGTGTCAGCTGGACTCCAGTTCCTGCAGAGCATCTGGGCTAACCTCATACCAAGGGGTGAATCAGAGGGTTTGCTTTGATGCCCTGTTCTGTGTGTTCCTAACATTTTGAGGTGCCATTTGTAAAAAAAGGCCTTTTATTGGGATTTGCATACATTAATAAATAAAGTACTCGCTCCAGGTCATCTGCATGCTAGTGCTACACACACAAAAGCATATCACAGCCATGAGATTTGCATTTAGAAAATGTAAATCTTCTCCACTTTTGCTAGCACCAAAATCAGAACAGCTCTTTCCCCTTTTCAGCCCCATGGCTGGAATGCTCATTCCTGTACAGCGTACACACACTTTTCTAGCGACCTCTTAAAAGCCTTCAGTGATGGATATTCCTCATGCAGTCTATTTCTGTGCTTAATTACTCTTGCTATTAGAAAGCTTTTCCTAATGCCTAACTTAAACCTTACTGTAATTTAAGCCATTATTTCATAATGGAGAATTAATTCCTTCCCTCTCTACAGCTACCTTTTATGTGTTAGAGGCCACAGTTGTGCCTCTCTGTTCTTTTCCTTTTAGCAAATGGCTCCAGTTCCTTCAGGCTGTGGTTTTGGACTGTTCTCCCCTGGACACCCACCAGCAGCTGCATCGTTTCTGAGCCGCGGTGGCCAGGCACATGCTCCAGCTGGGGCCATGCCAGTGCTGGAGGAAGAAAGATTTCCACTATGTGTCACATAGACAAAATCCTGCTTAGATATCTCATGGCAACAGATACTTCTCTGGAAACAGTACAATGTTACTGACTTTGGTTCACCTTGTGATTTACTAAGTGCTCCCCACACAGCCAAATCTTCTCCTGTTATACTGGTGCTTACCCAATGTTGGCTATTGTAAATTTGAGTAGATTATTATCACTACCTGTGTGTAAAAACCTTTCACTTGGTCTAATTGAACTACAGCTTATTTTTTGTTTTAATAATTTATTCAATTTGTCAAAAGCATTCTGAATTCTAATCCTATTTTTCAGTCCTCCAGGTAGCCCTTTCCAGATTGGGGTCATCTGAAAAATTAATAAACATATTCTGTATGCCACTGTCCATAGCAATAATGAAAATACTGAATAATGCTGAAGGACAGACCACAATGAAACCCCAACTTAATGAATTAAAGTGCATTAAAGTACACAATTTGCAATTGATTTAGCCTTGAACTCACTGATGTGGATACATACCTGCATTTCCCGTGATAGCTATGGCGATGCTGTAATATGGTAATATACGGCTGCAAGTCTGGCAGAAGCAATGATAGCACAGTGAAAAACTTTGGAAGTTATCTTCATTTTCTACCAGGAGTATAAATGTTTTCTGGAACCATGTTTTGACCAGGATAATGGTCAAAGGAAAAAGTCCTGGAAAAAGTCCTCAGGATATTCTTTTACACCTGTGCCCAAGAACATGGGGAAACATTGGTCTGTATCTGATATTTTTCTGAAACTTTGCCCTTCACATTTGCGGTGTGGAAAGGACTTAGGTCAGGGCCTCAAGACTGGATTCATTGTGGGGACTCAGTGGCGGCAGGTCCCCACCAGAAACCTGCCCGGCAGCAAGCACACGTTCCTGCTCGCGTGGCTCTGCAGCATCCCCATTACATCAGGCTTTTTCTGCCCTGAAACTCACAGGATCCTTCACCTTTTCTACAGTCCATGCAGGTTTTTTTGTTTCAAAAGAATTATACTTTAAACTGACATTAAAAATCCATTATTCATTTTTACATATCATGAATTAGGCAAAATGAAGGAAAAAAATCTCTCCTACACACTTAAGAACTTCTGTTGAAAGAAGTGAAAGAGAAAAAAAAAAAAGGTATGAAAACCACATCTGTTTTGTTCTCTTATTTCAGAAAAAAATTTCAAGTGGTTCTATGCAATGTCATGTCATCTGCCTATGAAATCCCCGTAATGACCTTTGCTGTGGCAGTTCTTGATCAGCTGACAGCATATAATGGCTTAATACATGAACTGAAGCAGTATCAAAATCAAAGAGCAATCGCCTTTGGAAGGCAAAATGTCATAAGGAAGGCATCAATCAGCAGGAGCAAGTTCACCTGAGGGCCACCAAGGTGCTCAGGGCAGGGGCACTTGCCCTGTGAGGAGGGGCTGAAGGAGCTGGGCTGGTTCAGCCTGGAGAGCAGGGAGGGAGGGACAGCTTGGGAGGGAACCTAACAGCAGCCCCCAGTGCACACGGGGAGGTCATTGAGGAGATGGAGCCAGGCTCTTCACAGCTGTGCCTGGTGGAAGGATGAGAGACAATAAGCATAAAATGAAAGAAAGATAAATTCAGGCCAGATATAAGGATAACCTTTTTCTCCATGAGGACAGTCGGGCACTGGAGCAGGTTGCCCAGCAAGGCTGGACCGTCTCCATCCTGGAAGCATTTCAAGCCCTGACTGGATACAACCCTGAGCAACCTGTCTGATCTCAGAGCTGACTCTGCTTCGAGCAGGAGGCTGGGCTAGAGACCTCCTGAGGTCCCTTCCAGCAAGAATTTTCCATGATCCTGTGACTCGCACACTGACCAGAACAGACCACGGCAGTGATTTTAACTTCCACTTTGAATCTACTCATACCTCTAGCTCTGGATCGCACATGTAGTCACATACGTTATTTAGTGTTTCTCACGGTGTAAATAAGCTGAAGAGCACATACGTCACCCAGTGAGGAGACACTGGTTGTAATGTAGAAGTAAACAGCCTGCTTTAAGAGAGAGAAACATGTCATGCAGTCTGAGGAAACATCTGTAATTAAAATAATTGCTGTGCTGGAACATGACATTTATTCAGGAAGAGCCAGAGGTAGGTAGAAACAGTCATAATGTATCATTTTCCTAGCACCAAATCTATGGTAGTTTTACACCGCAGATTTGCAGTTTAAAACTTTTGACTGCAGTGAAAGATGATTTATCTGATCTATATGGTACAGTTCAAATGTTCTGTGATAAAAATGAGCTATTGATCTCCGGAGATTCTAAGTTAGATCAGTTCACTTAAAAAGAGTAATAAACTGAAACAGTCTGGGAAGCTTATGTTTCAAATGACTTATCAAGGAGTTAAAAAATTTAGTCACCTGAGCCAGCAATAACTTTAACAGTAGCCAGAATCCCAGATTTTACTGAGCCAAACTTTTTTGAACTATTCACATGAGTATGTGGATAACAGCTCTTTCTATTACACTGATGTCCAGAGAGATGCTAATTTGTAGTAGATCTTATGAAAATAAATAAAAAGTAAAAGACATTCCAGAGAGCTCAAAACATAACCTTAGCAATAGATACAGACTAATGGCTTTTTGGGCATAAAGTGTTGTAAGTAAAGTATGAGGAGCTCAGTCCTACTTTCCCATAGATTTTCCATCACTGAAACTTCAGGTTTTGTCAAAGATTTGGGGAGATTTCTAGAAAAAGATTGATTAATGTTTTATTGCTGAAAACCTGACTAAATGGGTACTTTGGCCATCCAGTTCCTCACGACAGTTTGGTTTTAACTGCCTCACCTGCATAGTTCTGTTTTTTAATGAAGTTTATGAAAGAAGCATGAATTGAGTGGATGTAAACACTATAAAGGTGAATGCACAAATTGCTGTAAGATTGCATTAAATTTTCAATAACTCAGAACAAGCTGTGTCCCGCACAATTAGGTGTACTGTTCGATATCCCCGTTAACAACCTGGATAATGGAAAAGCATGCATGTCCTCAAATGTGAAATAATGAGCAAAGGGGGACAGAAAGCACTTGAGAGGGTTAGAACTTAAAGCAATACTTTGGAGAAATTATCTGAAGTTGGGAAGATGAAGCACAGCATAGACAAGTGCAAAAAGTGCTACACTTGGAAAGCGGAACAAATCAAAAAAGGAAAAAGAACTGGGCAGCAGCACAGCAGAAAAGACAATTGTAGGGAATCATAATCTAAACATGATATAACTTATGTCATGCTGTTGCCAGAAAGGCAGCTTCTATCCTGGAAAATGGACAGTAGTTCTCCTCTCACCAGCACTTCTGATGCTTGACAAGGAGAGTCATGTCCTGGTTTAGATGTTGCATACCCACAGAGATGAAGACCCTCTGCTTGATGTTAAGAAAAGTGGCACTTAGAAAATATTTTTTGTAGGGGATGACTGAAATAAAAGGGGATTGACTTAGCTTAGCAGACTAGTAGGAAGGCAGAAGAAAAGTGATATTCCAGAGGTTGTACAGAGGGATGGAGGACAAGGAGGACAAGAAAGACAAGCAGCAGATTAGGGTAATTTGCAGCAAAAGAGAAAGCTGAGCAAGAAAACTGTCTAGTTAGAAGAACAGTTAATCAAGGGAAAAAATAACCAAGGACACAAAACCTCTGTCACTAAAGTTTTTGAGAAACGTTTAAAACAGATACAAATTGCCCCTTCAAAATACGCCCTATAAGGGAAGCCATGAGTTCCTGTCTTTTAAGTAGACCCCAGAAGTTGGTAAGGGGCGTTCCAAGCAAGATGGCAGAGGAGATTGCAGGAGGTCTTACTCAAAGTTACAATAGACTCCTGGGATATGAAGGACCCATGTTTAATTATCGATGAAAAAATTTGATTCAGCTCTCCCTGTCAGGAGACTGTCTAATCACCACGATATCTGTAAGATGGCAGAAAATCTTTGTTAAAGACATCCCACTTTCCATAAAATAATAAAATATGCATTAACACAAGAACTGAAGTCCCAAACAGGAGTTTCAGGAGTAAGATACAGGTATTATTTGCTTTCTACACCAAATGAGGGCTGCTCCAATGGAGGTGAAACCATATTTCTCTTTTCTGTGTGTTGAGCGTGTCGGGGGCTGCTGCTATGCACATTCTCTCAGTGCCCCAGGGTCATTGCACCGCTAGTATGCTTGTTGCATGGACATTCACAGACAGAGCATTTGTTAAAAATAAATAGATTTAGGGGGTTGTTTCCACAGGGCAATGCTCCAGTCCCTCAAACAGCATGGTTGGTTTCTGTCCATATGGTGATGGGAGTCTCTGTTGTGAGGGTCCTTGCAGCAGCATCTTCAGCTGGACCTGGTGAGACTCCCCAAACTTCTGCTCATTTTTTATGATCCACATGGTCCACATGGGCCTGTATGACCACTCCAGCACATGCATGGCCTGTTTCTATTGATAGTATTAAATTATGCACAAACATCTAACTATCTTGACTGTGTACAAAAGGCTGCGCTGTGTGCCCATTTCTGCATCTGCAAGAACTGTTTCCACTATTTACAAGTACCTTAGCTATGTGCAGTCTGGTCAGTTCTGTAGCAGGAACTGCCTGGGTGAGTCCCTCTGAGCAGGTTCTCAGCCAGGATAATCAACACACCCAACACATAAGTAGTGCCTCTCAGTCCATCCAGGCACAGCAGGAGCTACCCAGGGGAATCTCCAGGCCAGTCTGAAACTCCAGCTGGAGGGCTCCTGCAGCAGTTGCCCAACAGCTTTGCTGTGCAGGGGCTGGGAGCTCAGGCAATCACTTTGTCACAAGGTCGAATCGTGTCTTGGGCAGATCCCTTGTTTCATGCATGCAGAGAGTAGCCAGGAGCTCTGGGACCAGGAATTAAGGATGAAGTGTGCTGTGTGCACACCCAGGCACAGCCCTGATCCCCAGCTACACCACAGTTACAGCTGTAGGACAATTTAAATTTCAACCTTAGATCTCATTTATGACTGAAATTCCGTGGCTTTTGCCCCACACACATTCAAAAGCAAAGGGTACACACTAAACTCAGAGTGGAGCCTTGTGTCTGCCGAGCATCCTCTGCACCAGTTATCACCTTATTAGTTTCCTTGGCAGCGCTCTTTCCCAAAAGAACGCATCCTCTATGCTTTCACTACTTGCCATAGTAGAATTGAAGCTCTTTGTTAAAAGCTTTGCTTGCTGGACAAATTTAGAAGCACGTAAGCCTGATGAGATAGCAAATTAATAATGGCCTGCCTGCATCAGGCGGAATAGAGATGTTGTAGTTTAAATGACTGTTTCAGGGTTGGTAGATAAGACTTTTCATCTCCTGTATGTAAACTAAACTTCCTGACCCAACATTAATGGCTGTCTGCAATAAGCACAAAGCCCTCCTTGTATTTAATCTTGACATGCATTTCCCAGACTGGGGAACTGTACATTTTACTACATCCTTCAAGGTTCTTTCCCCATGACTTTTCCTACATATTTAGTGTAGAGAACACAGTAATGGTACAAAACTCAGTTCAAAACATTGCAGCTCTTGCTTTGCAACTCCACCAGCCTCATGAGACCTTTGATAGCTCTGTTAGCATAACCTGTGAAATTAAGTTATATGAGTTTATTTGCCTACACATAAAATGGTTACACATTGTGATTAGTAGTTTCAAAATAAATGGCTGTAGTGTATTTTGGAAGTTTTGATGGGGAAAAAATAAGATGAAAGATATTTCAAGGTGGAGGGGGGAGAAGAAATGTGCCTATTATATAAGCAAATATAGAAATGTCTACTCCAAGGAGGCAATGATAGATTTTTGGGTCTGTGATCACCCTCTTCTTCCAGTTCTTGGCTAGACACAGAGTAGAAGCTCCAAATGAAGGGAAGAGATCCACACTGAGGAAAATTCAGAGAATCAAATTCAAGTAATGTTCTGCTTTGGACATAAAATAAGCTGTAGCTAAATTCTTCATTATTTTTTCTTAGTTAGACAGCAAGATAAATAGTGGCTGTGACTATCCTGGAGTTAATTTTTCACTTACAAACAAGGATACAACTTTCCACCACTATAGTGTGAACCTACTAATAATTTGAGGCCAGATATCACATCACTGAGAACATCAGCAACAGCTCTTCTGAGGAGATAAAGCACCTAAAGGAATTAATTTCATATGCATCCACTGGGAAGAGTGGTGAGACAAGGGTGTACAGCTAAGAACTTTTCAAACTGAAATGTAGTAGGGCCAGGGAATCTACAGTGCATTAGGCCTCACATGATGCTATTAATAAAAAATTCTGTATGTAGGACTTGTGTACCGCTATAGCCACAATGCACGACTGATAGATGCTTATAGTTTCAATAAGCATGGGCAGAGAAATGGGTTAACGACCTGCATGAAAGAACTTGAAGGTAATAATGTGCCTCCAGCCACATAGGCATCTGTCTTTCAACCCATCAGGGGTGGTCACAGCAGAAGGACTTGGTACTAAATAGACACAGAGACTAAAATGTTAGACTTTTTGATCTATATTCATTAGGGGTCACTTTTGTGGATTTTCAGAGTATTTTGGGTGCCAGGTTTAGATAACCGGCATCTTTTCTGCACATATAAAACTGCTAGATTTTTGTAAGTGGAAAAATACCAGTGCTGTTATTTACATAGCAGAAAAAAGCCGTGTTGTTTTCCCCAGTTATCAGATTTTGAGAGGGGAAATAACTCCCCATGTATAGTAACCAGATTTCCAGATTTAAGGAGGATTTTGGCCACTTCATGCATGCAGGATATGTGCAGGACATCCACGCACTCATGGCTGTGTGCCTAAATCAGCCTGAATTATTGCAGATGATTCCTAGTAGGAAGGGACTCAAATTCAGCATAGAGATTATTTGAACTATGCTATGCTGGAGCAGATCTCCTGCAGTTCCCACCTGCCTGCATTTGTGAGCTGTATCAACACCACTCTCTGTTACTTGCTTTGCCATATTTTGTCAAATGGCATTTCCAACCAAATTTTACTCTTGCTAACAAAATTCTACTCACCTGACATCTGTGCAGTAACACAAGTGCAAGAGGAAACTGGCTGTGTTTATACTCACGCTGCTGTTGACTATTTAGACCTAGTAAAGGAACTTGGGAAAAGACTAGGCAGTCTATCACCTATTAACTTACAGACTATTTCACACTTCGTACGCCTTTTATCTACTTTCAGAACTGTGTTGCTCAAAAAAGCTTGCCAAATTTTAGTGACTTTTATAGCTTGTGCTCATGCTGCCTGCATTAGTTCACTGAGTATGGATTTCCAATCTCTTTTACATTCTTATAGTTTGTACAATTATGCTTGTCTTCTATGATTGTTGAAATAGCAAGATGTCAATTTTATTTTGTCCTAATTGCTGCTAATGACTTATTGATGCAAGCAGTTGCTTTCTGTCTCTCATTGTCTTGGAGGTGTTTATGTCTGGGTCTTCAATGCAGTATCAAGAGAAATATTTCTTGGTAAGAGCTAGGCTCTGGTATCATTTTCTCGATTCTGCTTCAGCACAGATCTACTGAATACCTCAGGAGATGGTGGAGGTCAGAATAGTTATAATCACTAAGGACAAGCTTGCAGAGGTATGGAAGCACCTGAAAATGTACATAGCTGACTAATGACAGTAAAAAATGCCCAGGTATCTAAGCTAAGATGAAATCAGTGACAATGATCTGTGAAATAGATAGCAAATGAAAATAGAAAGTGTCAGAGGCACAAACAAGATACATGTTCATTGTAGGCTTTTAATTCTAATACTTAAATGTACGAATAATAAAAAATTGGCATTACTGTCCCAAGAGGTAGCAAAATAAGGACAATTTTTAAAACAAGAGATTTCAGAATGATAGTAATTGCATTTCTGCAGGCAACACTTTTACTGTCCTGCAAAAACTGGTGTTTCAGACATTTTTCATATCCTGTAAAGCAACAATAGAAAGACTCTGAAACACCTTTTGCTGAATGACCAGACAGGTCCATTCCCTTAGTGTGTTTGTGTTCATAATGAGTAAGCATGTCAATCCTGAATGTGCTAAAAATGTGTTACACAAGTAATATATGCTACTTTACACTTATGACATTCACTGGTGGAATTCAATGTTAATAACAGCATTATAAATGAGACAAGCGTAAAACAGGATCCAATTTCATGACCACACATGGCTCCTGTCATACTGACTTTACAGAATTTCCATCAGATCAGATAAGGCAAGAACTGGGTCTGTGATATCTAAAGCCACTTCTATCCAGGTCACTTGGTGATTTGTAGAAGGCTGTTATCTTTTCACAGAAGAGAGTTCCTCAGTAGCAGCTATGCAGAAATTTCCACAACTTCTCACTACTTGCCCACAGTCTCACTGTTGGTGCAATTAGCTGTGCAGAAGGTCCTGATTGCAGGATGTTGTCTTGGAAAGCTATGATCAGTCTTCTGGAGGACCCAGCATATCACCACAGAAAATCTCATTTAGGCCATCGTAGGAGGAATGAATGGAGAAAGTAAAGCAAGAACCTGAGGCACTCGGAATAACGTTTGGCTGGCCATGTGTACCAGGGAACATTTTGGGTTCTGGTTCCAGATCACAGAATAATCTATGATAATTATCTTGATGAATGCAAAGTTGACAGGTCAGATAGGGCACAATTTTCTGCTCTTAAAAGGAAGAGTGTGTCTTCTGTTTCTAGGACTGTAGTCCTTCGGAAAGAGCTATTTAGTGATATTTCATGTTATTGGTATGGCACTGGCTTGGAAAACTGTTTCTAAATAGTTATCTGTGCTTTTAAAGAACAGTGTTAAAAGTAGACATTAAACAAGTTAAGCTCAGTGAGTGGTTAAGAAAGAAAGTGGGGTTTTGGCCTGCACAGTTAGCATTTCTCTTGTTAGTTTTGTAAACTGTTCAGTTTTACACCTGTTTGGATTAGTCTGTGGAGTTCAGCATCCCACACAACACAACTTTAATGCAGAATTTGTATTTTAGTAAATTCCAGTTTCATTTTTAGTTTCTGGATTATATTTTTTTTACTTTTGTATTTCATTAAATACAAATTCTGATAACAGCTTTTTTCCAAGTTATGTTTAATGTTTTAATGCTGGTTTAAACAAAGATAGAAGTGATATCTGCCAGTGAGATGCTGCCAATAAAATTCTTCATATTTTGTGCAGCAGAGGCTATAAGAACATCTCTTACTATAATGTCATTCAGAAACATGGTTGTAAGAGAGACTCATATCTTCCTATTTGCTCTCACCTTGAGATTTATCGTAATGGAAGTTTGTGTCATAAGACAATTCAGGGTTGTTTTCTTCTAAGCAAAATTGCATTGAGTGGCCAGAGCGAGTTGGTTTTAGTAGTGTAAAAAACTGGAAGGTGAATATTGGAAGCATTTCAAATATTCTGCCACTCAATATTGTCCCTTTCTGTCAAACATATGGTAGATATTCCTGATTGAAACAGAAGGGCACAATCAAGTTCAGATTATTTTTAATGCAGTGATTGGTGCTTAAGCCAATTGTGTTAATAAAAGAACAGGACAGCTATGAAAAAAACTGTAATAATTTCTGGACTACAGCTGCTCACTGATATAAGTCTTCCATAAAAGAGGCACTGTTTAATCTCAGACAGTGGAAGGTAAAAAGAGAAAGTTGCCCTTTCATAGTCACCTTTGTTACAGACACAGCATCCACTGAAACATTCAGGGGGATACTAGTATTTGTATCAGTTGTTGAGTTCCTGACAAAGGCATACACACCCCCTTTTCACATATTCTGCCATCCATTTCTGAATTCATCCTTTATTATAACAAAGACTTCATGGGTCGGTCTTAGTTTGGGATAAAGACACCTAAAATTAGGTGCCTGCAAGTAAATGTCCATATGTGAGCTTGGTGCCTAAGCTGCTGCTATAGTCAGTACCCTCAGTGGAGGTTAGGACGATCCGGCTGCCAACCTGATGAGTGCTCAATCCCTCTACTGACTCCCTCTATGTCCCTCGATCTAGTAGTAATTAGGGTTCTATTCAATTACTAAACATAGCTGTCCAGTGCCATTTGAGATGACCTAAGATATCTACACAGAGCTGGCAGATACAGCACAGGACCTACAGGAGAAGACCCACGCTCTTCTGGACTTGCAGCTGAAGACCAAATGAGCATCTCAACAAATTCACAAGGGCATCTCGAAAAGCACTAGGCACTTATGTTTAGGCACCTCAATCAAACCCTTACAATTAAACATCTTAATTTAGGTGTCTCAGTCTTGAGCTGAATGCCTGTACTGCATACAAAAGATTTTTGAATATGAGTTACCTTTAATCTCTGAAGAAGTCTGCAAGAATCACATGTTCCTCAGAGGGAGGTAGGGACTCCTTCTGTAGCACCAGATTATGGGGAGGATCTTTATGGCTACTAAATCTTTCCATGTGGAAAGTACTGCTGTTAAGCTTAAGTGGCTAAGGAAATCCAGTTACAGAACTGGGGAATTACAGTGGCAATATACAGTTTCATCTGCTCATGCAAAGAGAGGATATTGACTGTTTCTGTTAAACCAGGGATTAGATAAAATATCAATGTCACAGTTATTTTAAACAGCCTTAATAATTTTTTTAAAAAATTAGATGAGTCAATAACTGGGAAAACAGGTTTCCAGACCACCTTTAGCAGAATACTGTTAGCATAATAATTAACAGCTAACAACCCACATATTCTTAATGAATAAAGGTTTACTGGAGCAAGACGAATAAAAATAGGAAATGTCTGTTAAAATTCCAGACAACCACAGGCTCCCTTTTCCCATAGGAACTGAGACATAATTAGCATCTCTGAAAATTAGTTCATTGATTTTGATGGCTGCAGACAGATTCAGGTACTTCACTTCAGCCTAAAGTGAATATTTTGTTATCTTTTGTGGTTTCCATAAAATGTACTGTCATGGAAATAGAAGAAGCCATGTCTGGGATTCCTGGAAGTGGCAAGATAGGTAATTACTCTGATTAATAAACATTTTGGCAGTACAATTCAGAACTTAACCTCTACTGGGTCATGGCTCAGATAGACAAGGGAATGCACTGGATTTGTTGACTTGTTATACCATTCTTACAGCTTCAACAATATCTTCTTCTCATTTTTAGATTGATTTCTACTATTGAGCTGTGTTGTAAATTTTGGTAAGTCCCCAAAGACAGTGGAGTCCCCAGTTTCAGCCTGGTTATGGTTGCAGACTTCACCCAGGCTCTTTTCTCTCAACCAGAGCTGAGAAGCTGTAGTCAACCAGCTTGCCACTGGTGCGGGTTGTTGAGGTTGTCTTGCCGCAAGTCAGAATTCATACTAGTGGCTTCAGCTTTCTCTATCAGCAAAAGAAAAAAGAGAGCAACTGCTTCCTTTACTTAACTTGCTGCTTCATTTTTTTCCCAAGAGCAGCCACAGCCTGAAGGAAGAGGTCACAGTCACCAATTCTCCAACACCTAGTGCAGGAAGAACAGCTGAAGGAAAGTTCTCCCCACCCTTTCTTCCCAGGAGGTTTTTGTGCTGGGAGCGTTGAAACCAGTATCTCAGCAGCCATCTGTCTCAGTGTATGAATGAATTTCCAGGAGAAATGGCCTCTCTCCTGAGCCTTCCATGCAAGCATACTTCTCCTTAAGCTATTGGTAAGCAAATGTGTGCATTTATGCAATGTGTGCTTAAAGCACTCTGGGTTTGGTGAATAGCCAATCTCCAGTGAAAGCCGTGGTTGCTCCATGAGTTAGGAAAAGCAAGGTCATGCAAAGCTCACTGCCTTCTCTTCCATCTCCAGAAGACGGAGAGTAGCCAAAGAGATGGAAAACGCGTTGCGTAGGAGTATGCAGCACATTTTCAGGCAATGTTCAAAGGTCTTTTGGTTGTGGTGTGACTGACATGAGCTTCATGCACCCACATTATGAAGCTCTTTTGTTGTCTGAGGAACACTGTCTGCCTTCTGTCTTACATATCAGTGGAGACCTGGTGAGCCTGCTTCATGCTCCTGCTTAGCTCTGATCCTTTCAATTGCAAGGATTTGAAACTTCAGCCATTTTCATAGGCCCAAGGGACAGTCAGGCTCGGTGCAGTTTTGACATCAGACCTGAGGAGGAGGGTTGCTTCTGGTGCATGAGGGGGTGGTGAGCCATTTTAAGTAAGTAGTCAGATGTATCCTGTCTTCTTGAACCTGCACATTGACATTAGAAGAAAGAGTGTGTTAGAAGTATGCTTAAAAGGGAAAGCCAAGTTTTGAAAAACTCTCATAGAAAACAGTCCATAAGGAATTCTGAAAGTTAAAAAGAATTCAGAGGGAAACTGTAGGAAGGATTTGTGACCTAGAGAGAGGAAACCAAAGGAGATGAACTTACTTAGCTTTTTAAAGCCAAAGAATATTGCAGAATGGTTAAAAATATCTAAAAGAGAAAGATATCAGATAATAGCAAGATTTCTAAGGAAATAGCAGGTTATTCCATAACAACAATATCGAATGGCTGGAGGCTGAATTTCAAAAAAAATTGAAGAATTAATTAAACTGCCAGTTAAAATAATTGAAAATAGAGTCATTCCATTTGTTTTCTAAATAAATTGCTTTGCAAACAAAAAGTTTTCTCTCTGGAAATTTTAACGTTTTTGTCCTGGTTTTGGCTGGGATAGAGTTAATTTTCTTCCTAGCAGCAGGCATAGTGCTGTGTTTTGGATTTAGTAGGAGAAGAATGTTGATAACACGCTGATGTTTTAGTTGTTGCTGAGTACTGCTTATGCTAGTCAAGGACTTTTTCAGCTTCCCATGCCCTGCCAGGCGCACAAGAAACTGGGAGGGGGCACAGCCAGAATAGTTGATCCAAACTGACCAAAGGGCTATTCCATACCATATGACGTCATGCTCAGTATAGAAACTGGGGGGGGGGGGGGGGGGGGGTGGCCAGGGAGCAGCGATCGCTGCTCGGGAACTGTCTGGGTATCGGTCGGCGGGTGGTGAGCAATTGCATTGTGCATCACTTGCTTCGTGTATCATTATTATTATTATGATTATTATACTGTTACTATTAGCATTACTATTTTACTTTATTTCAATTATTAAACTGTTCTTATCTCAACCCAGGAGTGTTTCTCACTCTTACTCCTCCGATTCTCTCCCCCATCCCACCGGGGCAGGGGGAGTGAGCGAGCGGCTGCGTGGTGCTTTGTTGCTGGCTGGGGCTAAACCACGACAGTTTTCTACCAAAATCATCTAATACTCCAAACACTCAGTTTTCAACCAAGACAGATTTTCAGTGCAAATATGCTGTTCAATGCCTTTGTGGTTCTACTTACTACCATGTTGCCCCATTGTTATGAAGACTACATCTTGCATTATGCTCCTTTGCAAAAAGGTCTCATGATGTATAGAGTTTCTCAATAAAAAGGGAGAGACTAGTTTAAGAAGACAGACATAAATTAAGCAGATTTGATTATGGTGAGTTTGAGCAAACTACAATTCCTGCACTGTGAGCTGCTTTCAGAAGCATTCTGGGAAGAAATTACACTGATACCAGGATTCAAAATAATTAAAGAGGAGGGAAACATTTTCTAAATAGGTCTAGTTGGTATATGCTATGATTAAGTACATGTTGCTAAGGCCCTTCTTAATCAAGACCAGTTATCTTTTTAAAATATATACTTCAGTTAAGAAACAACCTTGTGTTTTTTTATCTACATGAAATTCTGGTTGAAACTATAACCATGCTATTGAAAACTAGGTGAGTAGTCTATCTGGTCTTCCTTTAATTGAACTATAAAAATATTGGAAAATTGTAGAGCTTAAGAAGTAGAAAACTATTGCAGAACTGACTGGATTTTTTTTAATCTACTTATCCATGCCAACTTCTCTGTCAAATATGCTTCAGTGAATATAATAAAAGAAGCTTGTATGTCTGATGATATTTCAGAAAGGCAGAAACAAAAAGTGTGAAGACAGGTCAGTTGAACCTTATGAAGTATAGGGCAATCTGCAAAACAAAAAAGAAAAAAAGAGAAAGAAAAATAATAAAGAAAAGAAAAAGAAAACTGACAGAGAGAAAATACCAGTTACGTGGAAACCTAGTTAGGTCTTGCTTTGTACTCTGCTGAAATGCCTTCCTTTGCACTATTTAGGTGCCGCCTTTGACTTAGTTTCTAGTAATGCTCTAGGGAGAAGTTACACAGATGGCAGAAATTTGCTACAAGAAGAATTCACTGGCATTCCTCCCATTAATAGATGGGAATGTAATATTCATTAAAAAGATTCCAAACTTCAGTCATTCCCTAATGATCATGCAAATTCCCTCATCAATGCATAATAGAACAAAAGAGATCTCTGCATTAAGAATTACTTCTACCACTTTCTATGGCATTTCATTAAAATGTCTTATTTCAAACAACCTTTCGCAGAAGCTACTTATCAGATTTGCTTATGGGACACGTTGGAATAAGGGGGAAATGGCAGATGCTTCCCTGCAGTTCTGTTTTGTTTTGCTTGGTTTGGCCAGACTTGGATGTGCCAAAGGTAAAATCCAACATAAAAGCTTTATGCTTGGTGTTGATTTTTATTGCTGCAATACAAATGAAACATCAGGCCCATTGCTCCCTCCATGATGTGAGAGGATTTTGTGAAAAATCTTTGCAGACTCAACAAGAAACAAGCAATAAGAAACCCTGTGCTACTCATGCCCATCCTCTCGCTTGAGTAATGACAGGAAGGTATCTCTGATTGGGGTGCTGGCTGGTGGTGATTTCTGTCTTTAGGTTGCTTTACATAATATTTTCACTCACAACAGTGCAGAACCCTCAAAAAAAAAAAAAAAAAATCAGGATTTATTTGCATCACAAGCCCTGTCATCTGCCCAGAGTTATGGACAGTGGTGAGAAAAAAGTGCAGTGAGTTACACTCAAGAAATAAATATTGACAGGGAAATTTTCAAGTCAGAGTTAGGCTGGGAAACTGGGCTGCCAGTAGGAGGGAAGGGTAAAAATGATGGACATCCTAAATTTAGTCCAATTTAGGTTCCTGCTCTGAATTGCTCTCAGAACGCTCTTTCCCTTGATTACCTGGGGAGTCCACAGACTAAGTTTACAACTTAGGTAGGTTGTCTTAAAACTCCTCGCATTGACAAAGACCTCTTCTTTCAAGCACATTTCAGCTATTACATGCTTGGAATAGCTGTGGGAGGATTATATATGATTGCTGCTTTCCTTCTGCTAGAAAAACCTAAAATTTAGTTCACCATGAAATAAGACCATGTGCTTAAATGATAGCTAAAATGACTGTGAAGCTGTTCAAGCTTTGTGAGCTCTGAAAAACCATGAAATGCCTGAGGAGATTAGCAAAACACCAGGCCCCTGACGGTGTGTCCTTCTGGTCAGCATACCGTGCTCAAGGGTTAGGAGAGCATCACTTGGGTCACGTCACACTGGGAATGACCCATTGCTTAGACAGGGCTGATCTGATCGCTGTGAGAAGGTGTCTAGAGCAGTTCAGTGAACAGCAATAATATTTTTTTGGTGAGAAATGCAACATAAACCCCTTGACCTTGGTGTGCTTATTCGCCTTTGAGGATACGAATTTCATTTTCTCTTTGGCTGTAACAGCATGCTGGACAATAACAAGACAAGGCTCTGGATTCATCTCAGGTGAGGTTCATTTATCAGGCACCAAGTTGCTCTAAAAACAGTTCAACTTCTACATAACAGAGAGTCAGTAAGTATTAGATTTTTTGCTAAATTTCTGCCAAAGTCTGTGAGTACAAGAACATTTCAATATCAGGGTTTTTCTTTATCTGATAATGACACTATTCAAAAGGGAGTGGGGTTGAAATGAGAAATACAAAGTCATGCTTGAGTAACTTTAATCATTAATAACTTGCTCATTTATAATTGGCTAAAAAGCCTCCCAGGTTTCAGTTGTTAGTTCAATGGATTAACAGCACAAGGACACTGACCTGGCATGTCTTTGCAGGAGGAACTTGCTGAGTGGAGATGCAGGAGCAATGAGCTCATTATGCATCCTGGGCAGGGGAGGATCAATCCTACTTCAGAGAGGGAAGACGGAGAGCAGCAAGCGAGGTAGAATTAATGGAAAGGCTTTTTTTTTTTTTTTTTTTTGGTGCTATGCTTTCTCTAAAATGTGAAAAAAAAGAGGGCTCTGTGTTAGGTCTGAAAGCAGGACTAGGTGTAAAACCAGATTGTACCATTTTAAGGGAAAAACATCACTCTAAGAATTATTTTGGCTTGTCAAAGCAGAGAAGAGGACACAATTGAACAAGCAATGGATTTAAGCCATATAGGATTTGGGGAAAGAAAAGATCACTGCAAGAGTTCTCCAAGAAAGGAGATGCTTTGTTGAGTAAATTATTTACTTCCATTCCTTGTTTCCACAAGTAATAAAAGAAATCTGATATTCACCATCTTCTTGCTGCAGTTTAGATAAGTGACAGATTGTGGGAAGGCATTTGCTGTGGAAACACAGCTCTTGTGGAACAGCACACTCCTGTTCTCTGGACCATGAGCTAAACCTGAGCAAATAGATTGCACTAATCCTGGCATTACCACTGCAGGGCTCAAAGAAGTCAGTCTGGTTACCGACTTCCATCAGCCAGGGCCCTGGCCCAGAGATTAATGACCCTACAAAAATTTAAGCTAGAGAAAGAGTTTGACCAAAGCTCTGCAACTCTAACCCAGTTACATTGCTGTCAATTTTTACTGTTCCTATTGGCAAGATCAGACTCCTTAAGCTAGAGCCAGCTGATGGATCAGTTCTTCAATTGGAAAATGCAGTTGTATTAAATTTTGAAAGTACAATTTGATTGCATTTTTCAAAGGGAAAAAGTCCAGCTGGCTCATTCTGACAGTGTCAAAATGCTTTTTGTATTTATGTTCCAATTGTATTCAATAAATGAGATATTGTGCACTGTAGCAAATGGGTTTTTTCTAATCCATGACATTATCACAATGAAAAGATTTTGTTGTTTTGACTCAAACTATCTGAACTTTTACTGAATGGGAAGTTTCACCGTGCTGGCTCTAGGTTTTTGTTTAGAATTGAGAATAATGCCAGGAAAGCCACTACTTCCTAACGAACAATAACAAAAACATTGTTTTCAGCCCAGGTCTACCACTGACAATGACTGGAAAGAAACTGGGGAGAAAATGGAAAAGATTTGGAAAAAGTAGGCAACATTCTCAAAGCAACAATATTTATGATATGTTTCTCTTAGTATGGTAGCTCATTCTGCTCTGTCAGATGTTAGGTTGATAATTTACGGGAAAGTTGCTGCCTAGTAATGAATAAATTTTCTTATCTAGCATGTACAGATGTTTTCATCCTTATTGCCTATTTTGGGGTTTATACCTTGACTTACTCTCATATCTGAGCAATGCCCGCACGAATCAAGCCTCAAAGTGAATTCCCTACTGGAATGCAATTTTGGTACTTTGCCCATCAGAATTGCTGGTGTAGAGTGTGGTGATGTTCTGCCCTGACTTTGGCTTCCAAAAGTTACATGGCTGAGTCTAACCTCATCAGACTAAGCATCATTGTCACTGGAGATGAAAAGGCCCAAAGGATCTACCAAAAGTAGACATTGGCCACTGACTTCCATTTCATCAGGAAGATTAAGGTAAGTAAATACCAATCTGTGGTAAAAACAACCTCTGAAATGTATTGTTTTCTTGAGGAAAGTACAAAAAGCTTTAGTTTTAAGCAAATCCAGAACTGTTTTCAGAGCAATGTTTGACTGAAGGCTTCCAAACAGTGCCACTGAATGTCACTCTGAAGACAGGTTTTACCTGGGAACACAGCAAAGTTCCTGCTCTAAGGAATCTATGTCGACTTACAAAAGACTGACATTTTGCACAATAGAACTAACATAATGCCATCACTTACAGGCAGTTACAATAAAGGACTGTGGATTTATTATTTGAGGTGCAAAAATGCTACTCAGTTCGGTTTCCCTAAGTCTATAAACTAGAACCCTAGACAGCTTCAAAGGTCTAGGTTCAGCAGTTGTACCTTTTTTGCTAGATACAATGCAATTACAGATCTCTGGCCTTCTACTGAGTCAGAGACTTTCCCAAGAAAGATTTATACAAGGATGCGCTGCTTGCACACATCCACCATATATGGATTTCTTCTGCTTTCTATATTGCTGTTACTCGTAACATACCTTACACAACACTCGCTTTGGCTAGTTTGATGCAAAGACAGTTTTGCACTTGTTCGTGTACAACGTACAGTTTAACCACAACTCACAATTTTCAATACTTAAAGGGGGCTTATAAGAAAGGTGGGGACAGACTTTTTAACAGGCCCGGTAGCAATAGGACAAGGGGTAATGGTTTTAAACTAAAAGAGGGTAGATTCAGACTAGATATAAGGAAGAAATTTTTTATGATGAGTGTGGTGAAACATTGGAACAAGTTGCCTAGAGAGGTGGTAGATGCCCCATCCTTGGAAACATTCAAGGTCAGGTTGGACGGGGCTCTGAGCAACCTGATCTGGTTAAAGCTGTCCCTGCTCACTGCAGGGGGGTTGGTCTAGATGACCTTTAAAGGTCCCTTCCAACCCAAACTATTCTATGATTCCATTAATTTACCTGAATCCTGCTTTTCCCCCATTTATATCACTACACCTCAAAACACCTAGCTAAGGAAGTAATAGCTTTTGAGGAAACAGAATCATATATAAACCACAGTGACACAGTCATGATCACCCAAGCGTGAACTGGCAGAGTCTAGCTTGTCCCAGGCTGTAGATTGTAGATCTGTAATTGCATTGTATCTAGCAAAAAAGGTACAACTGCTGAACCTAGACCTTTGAAGCTGTCTGGGGTTCTAGTTTATAGACTTAGGGAAACCGAACTGAGTAGCATTTTTGCATCTCAAATAATAATGCAGTTGTCCAAACAATGTTGCATCCAGTATTTACCTGACTGCTATTCAGGGCTTTTGATAAAAACAAAACCAAACCAAAACAAACCAAAACAAACCCAACCCAAAAACCAAAAAACAAAAACCAGTAACAGAGAGGGAAACATGAGCTCAAGGCTGTGAGGCTGTTGGACATGGTCAGAATTGAACAGCGATTTTCTACAGTGCAAGACGGACCTAGATTGCTTCTGTGGGACAGCAGCTAAAAGGGGCTGAATGGCGGCCCATGAAGTTTCTCTCAAATATATTTGCCATGTGAACATAAAATATGGCCCTGACCTGGTGCATATCTTGCAGCTGTATTTCTAACTGTGATTTGCAGCCAGTCCATTTTTCGCTGGTGTAAGAACAGCAGAATGATGAGTATTTCCAAATGTGTGTCACACCAAGAAGAAACATATGTATATTTATATTTATCTTGCTTTGTATTTATGGGTAAAAGTCCTAGGGACCTTCCTCTGTAACAAATAGCTGCAGGTATACACAGGAACCTGGCAGAGAAGATGTTTTCCTAACTTCGAAGGTATGCTGTAACAGCATCTGTTCCATTGCAGGGCAGTGACACTGTGGCAATGAGTGTGTCCCACCGGTATGCAGTGACAGAGATGCTCAGGAAAATGAGGAACAGCATCCAAACAGCATTTAGGGATTTTCAGAAGTGTTTGCACTGATCAGACACTGCTGATCAGGAGATACCCCATGGGAATACAGGAGTCCATAGCCAACAGGCCATATTTCATGTAAGAAATTATTTTCAGGCTTCCTCCAGCCCTGTCAAAGCAAGAAAGAATAGAGAGGATGGAATTACACGATACCTTAATAAAGTTTGATTTTGGCTGGGGAAAACTGTGGTGAGCAGTAATAAGGGCCAATGTCGGAAAATCCCTTGTAAGTTCCAGGGATGGGATTTTCAGGGGCAGGGCCACAGCTCACCGCATTGCAGAGGCTCCAGGCAGCCTTCACCTGCCCGTGCCGCTCCAAGGGCTCACCAGCTCTGTTCGGATATTCCCCATGCTGTTTAATTGCAAGACCTTTCTGGCTTCTTACGCACTCCCACACTGGGGGTTCATTATCTGAGCCCTCTATTTCCCCAGATTCTCTGCTCTGAGTGGTCCCATACAAAATACACACTAAACATTTGTGATCGCACCAGAGCTCTTTTTATGCTCGAGCCAACAAGCACCCTATAAAAAAGTCACACATAAATACAGCACACACAAAATCTAGTTATAACTGGGAAGTTGTGAAATAGATGTAGTATGAAGGGAAAGGAAAGGAACTGATTTTATGAGTACATTAGCAGGGAGAAACACCAAACAAGGAACCCTCCACAGCAGTGACATTTGGAGCCTAAATCAAGATGACATTCGCAAAGAGACAACAGAGAGGTCTTGCTGTTCCCGTGATTGCTGCAACTGCTATTAGGACTCCTGCCATTCAGCAAAGCAACTGCTGTTGTCTTTGGGAGCACCAATTCAGGATCCGCTTCAGTGGCTGTAATTTAATAGTAAAGGCATCAGAGGTTGAAACCAGGAACTTGGCAGGCATGCTTGGGAGAAGAGGGCTTTTTGTGTTCAAATCACTAAACCTTCAAATTCCTGCTGCAGCTCTGCTTCCCTCAGTCATTTTTTTTTCAGGAAATGTACAGCCTCAGCATGTCAAAAATGAGAAGCATGGATAACCAGCCAGTGTTCAAATCACAGAGGCTTATATCGAGCTGCAAAGCCAATTTGAGAAAATTAGGGAGCTGAAGGAAGCCAAGCCCTCCCTTCTGCCCTTTTGACAGATGCTCCTGTAGACCCAGACCCTGGACTGCAGGCTGTGCACTCACAAGCCTGATTACAGATTCAGGTAGCAAACTTCAGGCTTGGGCAGTTTGCTGAAACTCATGGCCTCTTATCCAGGGCTCACAGAGATGCTGTGCCTCCACCGAGTTACAGCCTGTGTGCATTCCCTGAACCCACGTTGAGCAGGAGCCGCTGCGGGTCAGCTCCACCAACAAAGCGTGAGGCTGTGCACAGCTAGAGCAAAGCCTTTAGGACCTGCGAGGGACCTATACAGGCCGCACGCTACCCATGCCAACAGGAGCTGAGAGCGCCATGCAGGCTCCAAAAGAGCCTGCACCAGTCTGGATGCTGTATAGGTCACTACTAAATGCTACACGGACAGCAGCAGCAATCTCTTCTTCATCATCCCCTAATTAATACTGAATGTGACATATTTTGTACTGGGCATATTTTCATTCTATCCAGGCTGCCACTCTGCCCAGCTGTTTTTCCTTGATGACCCAGCTTTGGGTGTAATTTTCATTTGCCTATGGGCTCTTTGTGTCAGCCACGGACACATGGAATCTTGGCCGACCATTGAGGTCACAGGAAAGCCCAGTGCAGTGAGCTCTGCCTGCTCCCAGGGAACATGGCCTTCTTACACTCACGCTCTTCCAGGAGAAAGTATTAGTGCTGCAGAGTCTTCCCAGGGCTCCTTTGTCAGGCCAACAGTCATGATGCAATTAAAACATTTTCAAAAAGACAGCCTATCCTGTTGGTGTTTAGCTGGGGTGAGCTTAGGTGTTTAGCTTAGGATGATGTGTTTTGCTGGGATGAGAAGTGAGATCAAGCCTTTGCACTTAGGTCTGGTGCCTACGGTAGTTTTAAGCACCACGCTGAATGCAGGATGTGACCATAGCTGAGACAGGACACAGTGCTGAGTTTCAGCCCACTGTGTAGGGGACAAAATTCTCCATTCCTGTTTACAACCACATAAATAAATAAACAGAGCTGCTGATGGGGAATTTTGCTGTGAGTTAAATCCTTATGATAAAGATGGAGAAAGGGAGAGGCTTGAGTGCCCATGTCCATGTAAGCATCAAGTCCATCCCAGAGTACCTGCCGTGGGGGCAGGAGTGGGGCCAGGCTGCTCTCCAGCAGTGCTGGTGGGGGCCTTAAGCAGGGACCTGCTGATGAAGGATGGGGTTAAACTCTTTAGCCAGAATTGTTTTATTCCCTGTAAACGACTTGTGGACCCCCTGCGAGAGTCAAACCTGGGAACTTGCACCTGCTTTTGCCACATACCCATCACTGTGATATGGCTATTCCTGGGCTTTGGCTATTTCCTATATCCTCTTCACTGCCTTCATCATTCATATTGAACATTTCTGGTAGCAAAATCTTTTTGAAAAATTCACATTTTCCAAAGAACCCAGTCTTCTCTGAAAAAAAAATACCCAAAACACCAAACCAAAAACCCCAAACAAATTAGCTCTCTGACTGATGCTACTATATATACAAACAACACAAATGCATTTTTCCTTTCTCCCAGTTCTCTTCCTGTGCAATCCACAGAGAGGAGGTAGAGTTCTGCAAACAGAACCTGCTACTCAGTTTATACAAGCTTTAAAATAAAAACAAAGTACCTTCTGGAAGGGCTCTGTAACATAAGGGTGCCTACAGCTGATGCTGTGCCATACTCTGCTGAGCTTTAGGGAACAGAAAAGAAAACACAAGTGACTTTGAGCACCACTGCAACTGTAACTGATATTCTATTTGAATTAAACATTGCATTTACTCTGTCACAGTGACTGTGACCTTTTCAACTGCAGTTTGGCTCTAAATGACTGATGTTCTTCACATTACACACACGAGGCGCAACAGACTTGTTGTGTCAAAGAATGAAAATAGCTCTGCAGGTATTTTGTCTCCCTGTTTTGCAGAGATATAACAGTGAATGCAATAAAAAGTAATGGTGTGGAAGAGATCATGCTGCTGCTTTCCAAGGGTCATGTCTATATGGCTGGTGACGAGCCCTGGCATTTCCACAGCTTACTGAATTAAAAAACAGTGATGGGCAGCAGCCACCATGGAATCTGAAAATGCGCTACACAGCTCCTGTGGCTTCAGAGTCAGCGTGACCTCTGCAGAACACTCAGGTTATACTCCTAGGGGTGAACATCCAGAATAAAGGTGCTCTGAGTTGGGAGGGCTCTTGAAACTCTTGGTTTTCTTCATTGTCCAGGGACTGTTACTTACAGGTGGCTTGGAATTATGTTATGGGGAGAATGGCCCACCATCCCCTCCCTCCGAGCCGCAAGCAACCCCCCATCAGAAGGGTCCTTTGCCAGAGCTTGGAGGGAGTTTATGCCCACCCTCTGCATAGCTGATGCCAGTGATTTTATTTCTCTCTTCTCAGAGAACTGAGGCGCCTTCCTCCAGAAAAGAGAAAGAGCACAATTTTTTAAAGTATCTCTGCATTACTGATCCCTGGGGGTTATTAGACTGGAACAGTAATAAAATCCATTTTCATATTTCACTTACTTTTCTTATTTTTCAGATTATCTCCTTTCCAAAGCGCTTTAAGGAGAGAAGCAAGGCCCCTCTCTGGATGCTATAACGTTCCTGCAGGACAGGGAGAGGTGCCACCAGGTGCCTCAGGAGGACACACACAGCCCACAGCACCGGGGAGAAAAGACCTGGCAGCTGGAAGAAAGGGCACAAATTCTGTCACTGGCTGGTTTCTCTGGGATGCCACAGGGTCGCCTCTGGTCACCTGTGGCACGTTCTTGATTACAGCCAGCAAAAAGCAGAGTTGAATGCAGGTGGGTGGCTTGGGGGCTGGTATTCAACAGGGGAGGAAATAATGTGGAGGCAGAAACGGCTGAGTAGGGACAAGAAGGGACAATACAATCTCTTTTAGTAGCTCTGCTGGCTTTAAGTGCTTGTTGAACTATAGCCTGATTTTAACACACAGAGATACACCAGAGATCAATCTGCTATCCAGGAATGAATGGCCAAGAGTGTGCACAGACTGGTGTCAGGTGTGCATGGAGTCATGTAATCAGCAACAGAAAGGTACTTTATGGTACTTTGCGACCTTGTGAAATCCCAGCTTGACCCAGGAGAAAAGATCACTTCTGACAAGAGACCACTTGCTTTTACAGTCAAGGGCTGCTGCTGTTTCTGCAAAATGAACCAACGGGAGAACATTGTCTGAAGAACAAGGGTCAGGAAACAGAAATCATTTGGTATAGTACATTTGGTACAATATGCAGGGCCAATTCAGTCTCAGTGCAGACAGTATCATCCCATGGATGTTCACTGAGCATCAAAAGGCTTGGCTATAATAGTCGTGAGACTGTACTTGCATGGATAAGCTGAAGAGATGAGAAACTGATGGGGGCATAGTTCACTGAGACCCCAGAGAGGAGCACAAACAGGACACCAAAGCAGCCAAGAGAATGGGGAGGCCAAAGGCAGCCTTCCTTTACAACACTGGTGGCAAAAGCCAGAGGTCTCTGAACAGAGGTCAAAGTCCAGCCTTTAGATAGCCACAGAAATAATGACCAGAGGAGGTAGACTAAGCTGAATTATAAAATGGGCCATAATATATAGCTTCATACTCTAGAAAGCAGGGGAAACAAAACTGAGGAAACCCAGGACTAAAGAACTCACACGGTCACATAGCAGGTTGGTGTTAAAGGGTACAAACAGGACCCAGTCAATCTAACATGTGCCCCAGCCTGTACTTTGAGAGAAGTCCTCTTTTAAGACCTTTTTAATGTACTAGTCCTTTGAAGCAAGCACCCAAATTCCTCATCACACATGGGGGGAAGGGTGTTCTTTCACAGGTTTCGAAAGGGAGATCCAATCTGCCTAAGATACATACCTAAATTCATAACCCACTTGGCTAATTTCTCATAACTGACACAAACTCACAGCTACCGTGGCAGTTGGCTCCAGAAGGACCACAAAGGCTTGTACCAACACTGACAGTGATCTGAGGATGGAGAGCAGCAACCCATACCACAAAGGTGATGACTGATGGGCAAGGCAAACCCCATCAACGGGTAGAAGGCTTTTAGTGGTCAGCTCTCCTTTCTCACACGCATTCGTGTTAGCACTGTGCACAGAGGATGCCCACACACAGTTAATTCATCTGTATACTCTGACTGGAAAAACTATGTATGTTGCAGGTGAATAATGTTTTATATTAAAGCACAGAGTGTAAGGCGAGAGCCAGGCTTACCTCCCACGCATGTATCTTGTGATACCAATATATGTGACTCACCCTTCAGCTGCTCTTACAACAAACCGAGCAATATTTCATACAAAACCAATCCAGAGACTTATTTGTCTTCAGAAAAAAATGTTATCCTATGCTTCTTTTCCCTCCCCCCCTTTTTTTTTTTAATCAAGCTTTATCTCAAAATAACGCATTCTGCCCAAACCTTTTCACACACTCCTAAATACCATACAGGTATGTGGATTCAGCAAACACTTATTCTTTGTGCTTTCCTATCCATTTCCTTTCTTTGATTGCAGAAGCAGTTTTCTGTTAGGAAAGAGAGGGATAGTTAACTATATCCATAACTCTTCTTCTGTGCCTTGCAAGACTTTTCATCCTTATTCTTGTCTCTTCACAACTTATTCCCCTGCACCAAGAAACATGGGCAAGAACATTCTGTACCCTGCTTGTAGCTCTCGCTGATCTCCTGCTGTTTTCCAACATTGTGGGTGTTGTTTTTCTTCCCAGGAAAGAAAAAAAAATGTTTCTCTTACTTTAGCACCATTATCGTAAAAACTGCCAGGAACTCCTTTGCGGACTGTAAAATCTACAGCTTGTAGATGTGCAGTCAGAACTTGCAATGGTTAGTTGTAAGGTAATTATCCAGAGCGATTGTGAGCTTGTTTCAGAGTCCAGTTACTAGGCAAGCAGACTGTTTACTTTGTGCATATTTGCAGCATTTTGTTAGCTTTTGCCAGTAGATAATTGCTGCTGATTAGTACTCTGTTATCTTGTCTAAAGAAAGACCATGTGTGGGCCACTTGCCACGGATATGCTGATTGCCATAAAAACCCCAGCATGGGTTTCAGTTATTTATTACTGTTTTCCCATATTTAGAGGAGATGAGATTGCTTTTAACAAATGAGGGCTCTCTTATGGCTGAAAGATAATTCGGTATTTCTCCAGCTATATTTAAGTTAGTTAGCCCTATTGCACATGTCAATTATGCTCTTGAATTTTAGACTTTGTTATCACAGTTAGCATTTTGCCTGGTACTTTGCAGAACTGCAGGGGATCAAGAACATGGTGCTAATAACGCCAAGTTCACAGGTTCAATCCCTGCTTACTGCAGGGGGGTTGGGCTCGATGATCTCTCAAGGTCCCTTCCAACCCAAAGCATTCTATGATTCTATGATTCTAAGATGCTGCTCCAAAGAAACATCCAATCCAAGAGCTAAAATGGGCGCAACGAAACAGCGTGAGACTGGTAACCAGGGCAGAGTTACCAGCTCACCCTCGTATTGTAAGGTGAGATTGCAGGAGATGAGTCGTCCTTGGGCATGTGGAAGCTTATGGGTTTGGGCTGATGAGAGCACTGGAGGATGCATGTGTGAAAGGCTGCATGATGCTTTGAGCGTAGAGTGAGCAGGGCGAGTGCTTGCAATGTCAAGACCAGTTTGCCTGTCTGACGGGCTGTGGACCCGTGCTAGCGCTGCTGGCCTGATGGGGAGATGTCCAGGCTGAGTGAGTGCACTGGATGACGCCTGGCAGCGGTGCTGAGCCAGTCGCTGCCGTAGCAGCGCACCCCTCATGAGAGCACGGGCCAGCTGGTGTGCTCCCTCCTCAAACCAAAAGCAGCTTAATAGCATAAACTACTGGGTGAAGATTTTTAAGTCAGTGAGATTCAGTACCTGAGACATTGCTCGGGTTACTAAAAAGGCACAGAGAACTAAAGCAGCCCTCGCAAGGCTGCCAGGGCACTCCGCAGCTCAGAGACCCATTTTCCTTCTGTCACCCCTAGTTAGTAGCCCACACTTCCACCATCTCCTCGCTGTTTTAGCAGCTAAACCATCCTTAGGAAAGGCAGCCTGTCGAATAAATAACCATGTCCAAAGCTAGAAGGGCACAGAGGAGGCATTAGCAGCGGGAATAACCACAAAGAACCTGATCTTATTTTTCTCGCTAATTGTTTTTTGCTCCACCTTGAGGAGCGTTGCCCGGCCGGGGGCGATACCGGCTGCCCGGGGGCGATGCCGGCTGCCCGGGGGCGGGGGCGATGCCGGCTGCCCGGGGGCGATGCCGGCTGCCCGGGGGCGGGGGCGATGCCGGCTGCCCGGGGTCGGTACCGGCTGCCCGGGGTCGGTACCGGCTGCCCGGGGGATCCCGGCCGCGCCCGGCCCCGCCGCCGCTCCGCAACGCGAGGTGGCAGCAGCTGCTCACGTTTGGAAAGCGCTGGGTTCTCATGCAGTGCGGGTCACAGCAGTGTCATTTGGGTTTTTAAAGGTGTTCTCCACCTCATTTTCCAGCCATTTTGTGAAAAATCGATGTTCGGGTAAAGCGGGAAGAAAAAGGCCTTTTTTACTCAGTCCCCGCATTTAACTGTTTTGTTCATTGGGAATAGAGCTGGGGTCATATTCCGAGCTCCGTTAGAGCTCTGCTCAAGTCAGTAATGTCACTTAAACGTGACATAGTTAGATATCGAATTAAAATCCCATTCAGGAAAGCTGTTCAGCTTAAAAATGCAGCTGTCAGGGGGACTTGCCGCTTGTCGAATACCATATGCAAGGTAAATGTGACTAAAACTCAAGGATGTGTTTCTGATGTGAGAGCATGGAAAGCATTGCTGCTCCTAGGGAAGGCAGCAAGGAGAGCTGCACTGCAGAAGCTGAGCCTGCCCCAGCGTCATCTTTCTCGTGCGCGCTGGGGAAGTACTGCTGGTTTAATCTTCTGATTTAAATTCTGCTTTTCTAATACTTCTGACTTAATTGCCGTGTCGGAGAAGACCCGCATCCACTGACATCAGTGGAATTCTGTCCATGTTTTTACACCACTGTCCAACTGCAATATTGCATTTCATTGAGGAACACTTTTTCTAATTGGAAGGGCATGTGAAAATATATTGTATTATACAGCTATTTCCAGCACAAACAACTCAACCGCCTTGTAGAGTTAGAATAAATCTTTAGATCAAGTTCACCTCCTGAATGACCCATAGATCACTGCTGAGCTCTGCTGTAGTATTCAATTATTTATTCATGATGTTTTCCCCATTCTCATGATAAAAGAAAGATTTAAAGAGCCATTATGGTGTTTATGGAAGTGTTAACCAATTAAAAGCTCAAGGTTGCATGCTATTTCTTCTGAACAACAAAATAAAAAAAAAATCAGGAGAATGATTGATACAGTTAATATATTTATTGGCATTAGTACATTCTCTTTTATTGCTGGGATCAGGGTGACATCATTCATCATAAAGACAGCATAATTGTCTTTGAATGTTATAAAAGGTGAAATTCATTCTCCTGGAAATTAAAGAGAACATTGAAAAGCTTCAGTAAAAAAAGGGTACTGAATGATACAGATGATAAAATGTACTGGCTTTAAATTTCTGTCCATAAACCTGGAATAAAGCTACTGAGAATTAGTCTGAAATGAAGATTGTAATGCAATAACCTGAAATTAGTTTAGGCGTTCCTCTAATCTCGTTTTTCATGGTGTAGGACTATTCATCATAAAATCTGTTTTCCTTCATTGGCAGTATTTCAGCTGTCTACTCACTGGATGAAAACAGTAAAGGAGTGAAGACACCAAATGAAATCTATGTTACTTGTTCTGGCAGAATTAGCTCACTGTCAGCAAAGCAAAGCAGACAGAGCAGCATCTTCTACCTGGTCTTTGCTCCCCATACTCAGAACTACCCTGATCCCTTACTCCCCTTTCTCATATGCAAGTCTGGGTTTAGAAAAAGGCCTTGACACCCTGATAAAGTGTCACTCTCATGGGATTTTAACTTTGCTTAGAATTTGCTTTTATCTCCCTGGGTAATTTCTTATCTACAAAGAGACTCTGAAGACCTCTGTGCTATGCCTTTGAAGATCAGCTCTGCCACTCTTGCCTGCATCAAGTAAATCTCACCCTGTGAGTCCGGATTGGGTCCTCTGCCAGTCTGATGCTGCCTAAGAAATGGGATGCAAAAAGAGAGAGGACAGGGGAAAAAAAAGGCTGGAAATTCTCACTCAGGGCTCTACAGGCTGTACTAAAACTACGTGTTCATCCTTGCCTCAACAAACCTTTCCAGACCTGTCTCATGCTTTCACCTTGTTTGCTGTGGGAGTGTCATTCAAACAAGTTACCCATGGGGAGGCAAGTTCCCACTGCAAGATGGCCAGCATGATTTTTCATGTTATAAATCAAGGTAGACTAGTGATTTAGAACAACTAGCCTTCTGAATTATGCAATAGCTGTATATTCCTGGCTTAATCCAAGTATGTTTAAAATTAGCCTTTAATCTTATGCAAGCCCCGATGTTCCCAAAACTGAAATTGTCAGTGCAAACCAGACCAACTAAGCAGTATTAATTAACACCAGAAGAAAAACACAAAGGATTCTCTTTGATCATTGCTTGAAGACATGTTGTGCTTACCTTTAATTTCCTCTCCTGATTTGAAATAGCAAGTTCAGGTTATAGATCTTTGTTAGAATAATAATTAGAACAATCTAGTCTGTGCATATACATTGTTTAGCTAACGGACACTAATTATGTGCATACGTTAAGGGACTAATTGAGGTTAAACCTGCAAGGGAGCATTCCTTAGATTCTTCAGGAGGGAAAAATTCCTACTAAATATGACAGTGTCAACCCAAATCTGTACTTTTCATTGTTTTCTTTCTTCAAAGGTATTAAGAGAATCTTTGTCTGCTTCTGAGCTCTCCTGTCAAAAGGTACAGCTTTTTAAACACTTCTGTGAGGGTTTCTCTGCCCTGTAGATGTTCAGAGAGTCAAAAAAAATCAGACCAAAGGAGCTTCTCAGTTGATGCTCACTGCAGGGTGCCCTGATGGGACTGA
The DNA here is from genome assembly GCF_030463565.1 of Pelecanus crispus. Taxonomy (NCBI): domain Eukaryota; kingdom Metazoa; phylum Chordata; class Aves; order Pelecaniformes; family Pelecanidae; genus Pelecanus; species Pelecanus crispus. The sequence continues at coordinate 159,491,805 of NC_134644.1, read as the reverse complement.
CCAGCTGGAGGGGACAAAGATGCTGCCCATTACGTGTCCAGCCCCTGAGCTAGAAATGACAAGAGGAATGGGATGCCACTGGCATTTCCCTCGGGAAATTCCCTTTACTGATCAGTGTGCCTCCACTCTTTGGACTTGAAGTGAGGCCAGGCAGGCCAGCTGCACTGCACAGTCCCTTGCCACTGAGCAGATAGGGTATCACAGCCGCGCTCCAAGCCTGCTCCTAGGTTTACCTTTACATGTAAGTGAGAAGTATAAAAGGCATATTGCCATGGATGCACTGGAGAAGGCCACAACATTTTACCCTTTTATATAAAAAGTGAACAAAGGAGTCAGTCTATTATCAAAGCTAGGGGCAACTAATCTGGAGTGAGCAAAAAGCGATTTCCTTTTTCACAGAATGAATCATTCTATGATTCTATGATTCATTCTATGAAAAAGGAAATCGCACTGTGTCTACCCTATATTACAGCCAAAGTTTTGAGATGTGGAGAAAAATCACAGCGCAGTCTCAAAAAAATTAGCTAATCTGGGGTCAAGTCTTTCCCCTTCTGAGAAAATCTGGAGTAATTGCATCACACAGTGCAGCTATTCCAGGTTTTAGCACATCCAGTCCCTGACTAAACAGGGACTCTGCAGCTGTCCTAGGCAGGATAATGATTACAAGAGATAATCTTCATGTTTCAAGAAGCATTGCTGACAGAAGTCAGGGAGTAATGCCTTCTCTCTCTCCCACAGTAGCCAGAGTATTTCATAGCTATCCAGATGCATTATGAGAACTTTATGTCTTTCTCTAAAACAAATGGTGGAAAGCATTGTCAGAGAAAGCACAGATGGATTGTATTTCTCCCCACCATATATCACTATGGTTAGCTGGAGATTAAATTTCTCTTTTGTATTTAGGCAATCATGCCTTTATTTTCTTACTAATAGCAGCTGGAGGGAAAGCTCTATAAATCTGTTTATTATGTATGCACCACATGACTACTTGGTATTTCTTATAAGCAGCACTAATTTTGCTGTTGTTTAAATCAAGGATTGGACACTCAGTGTTAGTTAACAAAGCTGGGATATGTTTAATGGTCCTCCCCCTACTCTGTCGGTGATCACATCGCAGAAGTGCAGGGCAGGAGGAGACAAGGTTACAAATACTGGCACTGCTTCATATTGACTATTTTACTGCCTTGGTGTTTGTGCTCAGTTCTTTGCAAACTCCTAAAGATTTACATCCCAATCCATCGAAATCACTGTGCAAGGCTAAGTTAACCTTGACAAATCTGTATCCTTCGGTGCCGAATTTAAAGTTAGAAAAATGGAGTTTCTTCTTACACAGCTTAGCAATTTCTCTTCCAAATCTGCCACATTTAATAGTCACACACAGCAAAGTCTCCTCCTGTAGACATTACCAAGACGAAGATGGACAAAATAAAGTGAACTCAGCCATTGAAAGCGCTTTGGCTTCACTCAGAAAGGAACCGGTAAGGATGTTTGAGCCACAATTGAATGGAGGAGCTCAGGTATAGGTGCACAGCTTCTGACACTGAATTGATCATGTTCTTGCTGTTAAAATTGAAAAACAAAGTAGTTGGTAAGCTTTCTGTGTTCGCTGCCAGGCAGAAAATACATACCCTCAGTTGTTTTCATTATAAATAATTAATTATCCACCAGTCCAAGCCACATACCAGCTGCTGATTATTCAAGTTCTGTAATTGTTTCAGTTCCTTAACACCTACCAGCCATTAATCTCAAACAACAATAACTATTTAATAACCATTTATTACAAAAGAAATAGATTAATGGCAATTTCAGGAAACTTGCTCTTCAGAGAAGTCCTAAGAAGTCCTGTCTTGCAGGATGCAAGTGTTTAAAAATTTAGGTGTTTGTGACAATGGCTATTAAGTTATATTTCTGTGTGTGCTTGCAGACGATGCCTAGCGCTATAATGTGGCCACATCTCTGTCAAGATCCTCTAGGTGCTGCCACAGTACAAATAAACAGGACCTAATGCTGCATTTCTTTCATTGTTGGGAAGCAACCGTAATCTTTATTTTCAAGTAAACTGGTATTCTAGCACGGTTTTAAATAGATGCTGAGGAGCAGTATTTTTCCTTTGCAATTCTTTGGTCTACAGTTTAATTGCAATCATTTCTCAATAAAAATAAAAACAAACAAAAAAATTTCAATGCATCAACATCCCTTCTGAAATGAGAAACCACTTAAATACATGGTATGTGGAGAGTCAGTGTATTTTTTTTTAATTATAGAAAGGTTAAAAAAATAAAAGGTTAACATGCAACTTCAATTTGAAGCTCTTTTGCTTTGTCTCCTCACCTGCCCAATCCTGTACACACAGAGATTTGGTCTGCTCTAATCCTTGCGGGGAAGTCTCCCTCTCTCCCCCACAATTTCAGACGATGATCAGCTACAAGGACTGGAAGCTGATGGAAATCATTTCAGTCTAGAAATGGAGGCAGGTTTAATGAAGCTGTTTAAAAAACATCTTCCAGTGGTGTTTTTCATTTGCAGACCAAAGACTTCATAAAAAAAGAAATCTCGCCCAGCAGCAGCTCCCAAGGATTTTGCTTCAGTGCCCCCATCCTTCAGATGGGATAAAGCAGCACAACTTCAAAGAGAGCATCCTGATTTACACCGAGGATCTGGCCTGAAAGCACTGCTCAGGGAGCACGGTGCTGCTTAGCATTTGGATGCAGCTGTGCACCAGACCCGGGGGCTCAGTACCCATCCCTGTGATCTTTGGTAAGGCTTGTTCCCATGCTCTCATAGATAAGCACACAGGAAATCTGTAGGAATTATTTTTAGATAAAAACCCCCCTCATTTACATATACATCGGTCATAACTACAACTGCAGCAGCAAAGCTTCAGAGATGCTAAGGGTGGGTGACTTATATCACACCAGCACCAGACTTTCCAGCCTGAAGGCAGTGTCACCGTGCCTTGCTCTGAGCCCAGCACTTTCACTTCCAGAAAGGTGCCCCAGAAGGAGCTGGCAGCTTCATGTGGAAAAGGCTGGTTACAGCGACAGCTCCTCACCAGCACTGTTATTGTTTATGGTTCGGTGCCAGGGAGAAGGGCGCCTTGCTTCTAATTTGAATTTGTCTGCCTCCTGGTAAAGCCCCTCTCTGAGATTTAAGAGTCTTTTGGAGCCTGCTGAGAGGACGGGTGTAAATTTGGCCTCGAATAGGAATGAACTTCAGCAGCTACTGACATGCCTTCCTGGATGGTGACTTAAATTCTTCCTCTCCACGTCGGAGCTCCTGTGTCTGAAGGGACAAGGAGTTTGGTCAGCAACTAAGGCCAGGAACTGGCAGTGCAAAGGTTGGCAGGACAGAAAACTTATTTCCTCATATTAACTTATGAGAAAGATACTTGGTTCTTTCATGTCTACTAATACAAGGAATATCGTTATTAGATGAAATTATTCTTCTAATTATAAAAAAAAAAAAAAAGATAAATTCTTCTCCCACCTTTGACTCCCAGACTTAGAAAAACCTGTTGTAACTCCTCACTTATCAGCCTAACTACAATGTGTCCATGCAGAAGATAAATGCTGTTATTATTTAAAATTCCTAGCACCAGCTCACAAAAATGCTGACAAGTCACTAATCCCCAGAAAATGTATGGTAGTTAATTATAAGTGAAGCAAGCAGAAGTCATCGAGTAGATTGCAATCAACAAGATTCACTGAATGAACACTTTGCTCCTCACTGCTGAGGAGACAGGTTGTTCCCCAACCCTTCCTCCTCCTCTCAGCGGGATGTTGAGATAACGATGAGCACAAAATAAACCAATTGAACAAATGAGGCTTCAGCACCAGAAACAAATAAATCATTTTTCAGAGCCGAGCACTTGCAAATACACATTTCCACCTTTTTCAGAGCTGTCCTGCTGGCCAGGGAGGGGTTTTGCTTATTTTACCTAACCTTGAACCGAATAATGAGAAATGAACAAACTGAAACAAACTCCCCCTAAGCAAAGGGGAGTGACGATGCACCCGGAGGCACCATGGGGTGCCCCATGCCATGTAGCATGGAGCTGGGAACACCCCACTCGGCAAGCTGCCTACCAGAGACCCTCTCTGAGCCACGGAGAAGCCCCTCCAGGGGGTCCATTTCCCCAGCACCAGGATGCCTGGGTATACTAAGACATCTCTGTACATCAGAGATGGTGTTGAAACGGTCTCTGCACAGTCGCTGCAGTGGTGCCAGTACAGCCTCACTGCTAGCGCAAGGGGTAACGAGCTCTTGCAGACACGGGGAGATATTCCCTCCTTACTGATGTTGGCTGGTGCTGCAGGGAGAAGGAGAAGCCCTTCAAAGCAGCTCACAGTAGAGGGAGTGGGGGAAGAGAGAAAAGGGTCAGAAATGAAGCTACCATCTCTGTTTCAACTCCCCAGCAACCCTCCCAGAAAAGTGCAAAGCTCCAGCAGGAACAGTCAACCCAGAGAACACCCCAGGTCCTCACCAAGTTTATCGATGGCCAACGAGGCAGATTTTCATGGGTTCTGGTAAAATACCCCATTTCTTAAGAGTGATGTCTGGAGGCAACACATGGATGTCTCCATTTGTCTCCATGCACAGGGTTAGCAGGCACGCAGGGCTTGCCCGTGGTGAGAGAGGACATCAACGTGATCTCAGAGAAACAGGATGGAGCAGAGTCAGTGGCTCAATATGGGACCTTGGTAAGGAAATGAATGGGGCATCAAGGCTGTTGTCGTGCCAGCAGGGTGGCCTTCACCGTCTTGAGCTATTTCCTGCTTCAAAAGCAAAGTTTAGTGGGAACACACAGCCACGGTTAGGACACCTGTAGGTGTAGCAAGGAAAAACAATGAGCAATGGATGGCCAAACAGTGCACCCATAAAACCTTCATTCTTGAATTTCCCTTACAGGGGTCCCATCTCCTCTGGTGGCCACACCTAGGCATGTTGTTTGGTTTGGGGTTTTGCAGGGGAAGGGGGGTTTTAAGATACATTAACCAAGGCCATAAAGATGCATCTCATCACAGCGGCAGCTTGTCATGGTTTTATGTCAGTTCCAGCCCATGGAGACAAGATCACCACCAAATTGTGCAGACTAGCCCTGCACCTTGGCTGTCTCCTTTTAGTGCTGAGATCTTTTTCACACAACAGGCCTAGCATGGAAAACACAATTTTTCTGAGACTCATTTTATTTCTTTAAACAAGATCACTAGAAACAGCAGATGCTGTTGATCACACCTGATGTGCTCTGGGGAAGTAATTCAATGCACTGTTTGTATAAAGTGAGGACAGCATTTATTAACTCAGCTGAACCACTTCACCCAGCCAAAGCTGGATTGCCTGAGATGCCATAAATTTCAGGGAATGGGGAGCTAAAGTACTGAAGTTATTGTGTTCCCATTGGATACTGCAAATGAAACTGCACTTTGTAATCCTCCCAGACATAATCAACAACTTCCCCAGTAAAGTGGTCCTGTACTTCTAATTATAAAGGGATGAAGTCAGGGTTTCCATCATATTTATGTCTAGCACCCTTTCTTCTATGAAAATTGATATTATTTTCAGGCACATTCACAATTTAAATTTAAATAATTTTCATTAGAATATTTAACATATATTCTTATAGAATTATATAATTGTAAAATATTTCATTCTGGATTAATTTATGGGTGCTCTGTAAGGAAAAATATTCTGGTTTCACTATTCAACTTCAAATAAATTTTCCTGCTCTTATCCAAAACAGATAACTAGTGCATGTGGGATGAAAAGCATTCTCTGGGTGGAGCAAAGGCTTTTTCAGGTACCACAATTTCATCTCTGCATTTTCCTCTTATTATTCTATTACTTATGATTTCTCCCCCATCAATAACACTCTCTGGTCTGTATCATAATAACAGTTTCTTTCCCAAGTGTTTTATGTCCAAATGAAGATAAAATGCCCTAGAAAATTCAGAAATGAAGCTTTATTTCTGTGGAGTTTGGGGGGGGGTGTGGGGGTGTGGAGAAAGATTTGTTCTATTTAGATACAGACATATCTCTGAGCATAGACATAAAAACAGCTCCCCTGACATTTATAATGTTTTTTTGTTTGGCGTTATGGAAGACTAACTAAGGCACAAACAACAACTTTGTGACCTGGAGTTCTGAGGTCTTTCTCCATCAAAATGGACAAAAAGGAGTGACGGCAGCTAGGGAATTGAAGAGCAAGACCAGCATATCATTACTGACAAAGAATATCTGTAGAATAGGAGGCATCGACAGAGAAAAACTATGCTGCACTGGTGAAAGGAAAAAAAGTTGAATATAACAGAGTGTGCAGAGGAAGTTAATATCCATGGAGATGAGTGATATGTTTAGACTGACAGCTGAGAAAGACAGTTTTGACAGACGCATATTAGATGAATTAGAGTAGGATGATGCAAGTATATATGGGATTTTTTCAATCTTCCTTTTTCACTTCCACTATTTTTCAGCTAAGCATAATTTTCCCTTACACAACATTTACAGTCTCAGCTCCAGTTGAACAAGGCTTCTACCGGGCTCTGGAGACTGGGGCAGGTGGGCAGTTAGAATATATTTTCTAAGCTGGGCAGTAAACAGATTTGCATTGCTACTTCCAAAAACAGGATGGATTTGTATTCAAACCCCTGAAATCTGAGACTTGTGGCAAACATCTTAGTGATTTTTGGAGGATTTTTGTGTAAGCTTGATGACATGCAGGATTTCCAGACTCTCTTGGGCTTAGCAAAGTATGCTAACTGTGCCGTATGAATGATCTCTTTTGAAGTCCAAAGCCTTTGGCAGCTCAGCTACAAATTTACAAATTATTTAGAGACATTTTCCAATAGGAGGCTGTCTGCTGAGTCCTTGGAGACTGCAATGACTGCACTGAGCAAGCTGGGCACTAGAGAGGCATGAGACCATGTATTAGACCATGTGAACATCCCTAAGTTTGGCTTGAAGACTTCAGAACCAGATGGATTTCTCAAAACCTGATACTCCTAATGTAGCAGTTATTCATCCCAAGAGTCACAATAACATCACCAGAAAAGCTTGGTAAAGCTCAGTGTGGTATGGATTGCAGATTTGAGCTCTGTAACCCAAGAAAATCTTCACAAATAGTTTTTTGAAGACAGGAGGAGTTAACTTCAGATATGGGAAAGTCAGAAATCATGTCCTTTCTCTTGAGCTGAGTGCTGGACTTTCGCCTAACATGGGATAATGCATATTTATCATGGGTAACTGACAAAATCTGCCTTGCCTCAGTGAGGAGGCAAGATCTCACTTTTACCCTAGGGGCAGATCCAGTCTGAACTCCCCAAAATGTCTTAATTTCTAAGTAGGACCTCTGAGATTTAGGAGGCAGACATGTGTTCACCATGACAGGTGTTTGTTGCACTTGTCACCATCCTCATATCCCCAAACATCCACAGGTCTCCTGTGCAAGCATTGGTGTTAGATTCCTGCATGTGCTCTTCTTAAACCTGATGGCACAGAAAGCCTTCCTGAAGTGAGGGATTCTGTATAGCTCTGGAGAAAGGCAAGGCTGCAATAGCTGGAAGTCATTACAATTATGCCTTCTAGAGGCTCTTAAAGTCAAAACCTTCCCTGAAATGTAATAACATGTTTTACTGGACTGAGAACAGAAACAGAAATAGACCCATATGCCAATTTGTATATCGTTACACCCATTTAATTGAATTAATTTAGAGATAGGAATATGACAGGGTGCTACACATCCAGCTATTGAGGATAGAGCTGCTGTGTGCAGAACAGGCGGCAGCGCAGCTTGCCTCCTGCCCACCTGCCACTGCCCAGCTCTGCTGGCTGCTCCACGTGTGCTGAGGCCGCTGTCATTGCTCCTTGTCCTGGGCTGAAATCGTCTCCCACTGAAGTTATAGAGATGTCCTGCCATCCACAGCAACGTCACCATGATTTCAGCCTGCAGCTTTCCTGTGCTGCCTTCTGCATCTCGAATGGGTTCTTGCCACTCTTCCTGAGACCCAGTTCCCAATGCTTACATTTGAGATGTCTGATATTAAGTTTCTGACCTTGTGTTTTCCTAAAGTCATTTATCTAAATCGTTGCACATTCTTACAGCCCAACAGAGTTGGGAAGATGGCTGTACCCTTCATGAGACTGCTTATTGCTTAGCACTGAGAAGGACAGACCAGGCACCATGTGGTACCTTCCCAGCTACAAGCTATTCCAGCTTCCCCTGCTGAGCTGTTAAAACTCTGCTCAACACTCACAATTTCTTTCATGTCCCTGGGCACAGCCAACTCACAAATATGCAGCACTATGAAAATTAAATTGAATTTAATAGCTAACTAAATATCACCATGGGCATTTTCTGATTGCATTTTACTGGGAGGGGGACAGCTGCTGCCATGTGCCATGTAATCTTCTGTGCCGAATACAACGGCCCCTTGAACAGACATCAGTGACAGATGTAAAGTTTCACTTTACAAAGCCAAGATGTCATAGACTCTTTTCTGTTTCGATTAATGTAAGAGTGGATAGACTCCTCTAACCTTCATCTTGCTGATCCTGAACATCTCTCTTTGGATGTGGTAAAGGAGTGGGTAGATATTTTTTGAAAGCACTACAAGCTTTTAGAAGTGTTGAAAGTCTAAGTGATTTCTGCTTTTAAATGTCTGCAATATCTTTAAATTTTCTCCCTCCTGTTATGTGGAAGTTGGTTTTTTTTTTATATATGACTTGTTCTTCTTGCAGTTATAATGTCCATACAGTCTCTTCTTTTTCTCTGTCTGTAATGGATGTAGATACAGCCTGCAAATAAAGCATTATCTACAAGAGTTCTATACCTTTGGCAGAGGAGCTCTAGGAGGAAAAAGAGAAAGCATTTTAAATAATGAGCAAGTTGTAAAAATTAGTGCTTTTCCCTTGATCATTTGTGTACAATAAATTATACACCAGATTATCTGGAAAACTCCCACTCCCGTCTAACAGAGGGTCGTAAACCTAAAGAGCAACTGGCCTGTTGCAGATTGGTTGCTCAGGACGATCAAGTTTTGAATATTCGAAGTCAGACAAACAACACAGTCCAATACATTTCATAGAATCATAGACTCATAGAATCGTTTAGGGTGGAAAAGACCTTTAAGGTCATCCAGTCCAACCGTTAACTTAGCACTACCAAGTCCACCACTAAACCAATTAAGGATTGAGTAGCAATTTCGTGTTTCCTGGCTTGGTGGCTGGATTATTTATAATGAAAGTAAAAACTAGGAATCAATAAGGTTGGAAAGGACCTCTAAGATCATCATTCCAACCATCAACCCAACACCACCATGCCCACTAAACCATGTCCCCAAGTGCCACGTCTACCCATTTTTTTAACACGTCCAGGGATGGTGACTCCACCACCTCTCTAGGCGGCCTGTTCAAACGCTTGACCACTCTTTCCATGAAGAATTTTTCCTAATATCCAACCTAAACCTCCCCTGGCACAGTTTGAGGACATTTCCTCTTGCCCTATCACTAACTACTTGGGAGAAGAGACCAACACCCACCTCACTACAACCTCCTTTCAGGTAGTTGTAGAGAGCGATAAGGTCTCCCCTCAGCCTCCTCTTTAAGCTAAACAGTCCCAGTTCCCTCAGCCGCTCCTCATAAGGCCTGTTCTCTAGACCCTTCACCAGCCTTGTTGCCCTTCTCTGGACACGCTCCAGCACCTCAATGTCTTTCTTGTACTGTGGGGCCCAAAACTGGACACAGTATTCCAGGTGCAGCCTCACCAGCGCCGAGTACAGGGGGACAATCACCTCCCTGCTCCTGCTGGCCACACTATTCCTGATACAAGCCAGGATGCTGTTGGCCTTCTTGGCCACCTGGGCACACTGCTGGCTCATGTTCAGCTGCTGTCGACAAACACCCCCAGGTCCTTTTTGGCCAGGCAGCTTTCCAGCCACTCTTCCCCAAGCCTGTAGCGTTGCATGGGGTTGGTGTGACCAAAGTGTAGGACCCGGCACTTGGCCTTGTTGAACCTCATACAGTTGGCCTCGGCCCATCGGTCCAGCCTGCCCAGGTCCCTCTGCAGGGACATCCTACCCTCCAGCAGATCAACACTCCCACCCAACTTGGTGTCATCTGCAAGCTTACTGAGGGTGCACTCAATCCCCTCATCCAGATCATTGATACAGATATTAAACAAGGCTGGCACCAAAACAGAGTCCTGGGGAACACCGCTCGTGACTGGTCACCAACTGCACTTAACTCCATTCACCACTACTCTCTGGGCTCAGCCACCCAACCAGTTTTTCACCCAGCAAAGAGTACGCCTGTCCAAGCCATGAGCTGCCAGCTTCCCAAGGAGAATGCTGTGGGAATCGGTGTCAAAGGCTTTCCTGAAGTCCGGGTAGATGACATCCACAGCCTTTCCATCATCCACCAGGCGGGTCACCAGGTCATAGAAGGAGATCAGGTTGGTCAAGCAGGACCTGCCTTTCATGAACCCATGCTGGCTGGGCCCGATCCCCCGGTTGACCTCCACATGTCTGTTGAGCACACTCAATAGGAACCGCTCGGCACTGAGGTCAGGCTGACAGGCCTGTAGTTCCCTGGATCCTCCTTCCGGCCCTTCTTGTAGATGGGCGTCACATTGGCAAGCCTCCAGTCATCAGGGACCTCCCCTGTTAACCAGGACTGCTGATAGATGATGCAAAGTGGCTTGGCAAGCTCCTCTGCCAGCTCCCTCAATACTCTTGGGTGGATCCCATCTGGTCCCATAGACTTGTGAGCATCCAGGTGGCGTAGCAGGTCGTTAACTGCTTCCTCCTGGATTATGAGGGCTCCATTCTGCTCCCTGTCCCTGTCTTCCAGCTCAGGCGGCTGAAAACCCTGGGCATAACTGGTCTGGCTGTTAAATACAGAGGCAAAGAAGGCATTAAGCACTTCAGCCTTTTCCTCATCCTTGGTGACAATGTTCCCCCCCACATCCAGCAAAGGATGGAGATTGTCCTTGGCTCTCTTTTTGTTGTTAATGTACTTGTAAAAACTTTTTTTATTATCTCTTACAACAGTGGCCAGATTGAGTTCTAGCTGGGCTTTTGCTTTTCTAATTTCCTCTCTGCATGACTTAACAAGATCCCTGTACTCTTCCTGAGTTGCCTGCCCCTTCTTCCAATGGTGGTAGACTCTCCTTTTTTCCCTGAGTCCCCACAAAAGCTCCCTGTTCAGCCAGGTCAGTTGTCTTCCCTGCCGGTTCATCTTACAGCACATGGGGACAGCCTGCTCCTGCACCCTTAAGACTTTCTTCTTGAAGAAGGCCCAGCCTTCCTGGACCCCTTTGCCTTTCAGGACTGCCTCCCAAGGGACTTTCCCAACCAGCGTCCTGAACAGGCCGAAGTCTGCCCTCTGGTAGTCCATGGAAACAGTTTTGCTGCCCCTCCTCCTTACATCACCAACAATTGAAAACTCTATCATATCATGGTCGCTAAGCCCAAGATGGCCTCCGACCACGACATATACTATACTTCTGCACTCCAGAAAAAAAGATAAAGGGCCTTAAAAGTTACATGCTACAGTCCTTGACTGATCTCTTACCTGTGGACACAGGGAACACATGGGGATTTTGAGGTTCTCCTAAGACTGAGTAAGCACCAGCTGCAGTTGTGGACGTCTCCCATGTGAAGCCTGACTGTCTGCCGCCTTCTGCAGGAGGTGGGAGAGCTTGGGGCATCTGTCTCTTGGTCTCATGATCACTGTCTCAAAATACCCATTTATTTCAACTCCATTACCCAGAGCTCTCCTTCCTGCACCCATTCTTTTTTAATCTAACTCTTCAGGAAAATGAATTAAGTGAAGAAAGTAAGACACAAGGTTCAGAGCATATCTGAGCCTCTGCAAAAAATAGAAGTGGGTGAGGTCAAGAAGAGAGCAAAGAGGATGGTGCTGGGTTATGTTAGGAGCCCCCAGAATGCTGTTTGACTAGAAAAACTAAACAATTCCAAACTGGATTTGTCAGCAAAAGAGATACAGGATCTGCCTGAAGAATCCTTGTGCACATCCTTCCCAGAGCATCTTCACCTGTCTTCAGCATTCCTGGGAATTTTTCTTTGGAAGTCCCTTTTCATGGTACTGCTAGTTCAGGCTTCTCCTGGTCATGTCACCTCTTCTCAGACCTTGCCCAAATTCCCTCTCAGACCTTGTCCAACTTCCCTTTACCTTGCTTAGATCAAACTGCATATGTTCTCCCATTCTTCCAAATTCTGGGCCTGTATGAGAAAGTTTTTGCACATTGGTTCTTCATTCCTTCTTTTCTGCTAGTTTTTCCACGGCCTTAATGGCATCTCATGCAAGCAATCTTAGGAGACCCGCTGTTCTCCTGTACTGCATCTCTCCCACTGTTCTAAAGTGCTTGCATTTGAATCACAGATTATCCAGGTTAAGAGGCTCCATTTTTTGTGTCAATCTTTCCAACCTAAATCTGGAGATAGAGATCCTGTTAGGAAACTGCTGATTCCATGTTCACTGAGCCTACACATTTCAGCTCATAGGGGTTTTTTCAGTCAAGGGCATTGAGAGCTGTGGTTCCCAGCTAACATTGGTGTGTAAAAAAAATCTGTCTGCAAAGTAGATATCATAGAAAAACTCTACTCATCATTTTCTTTCATTTTTGGGGGCAACTCTACTGATGGCCATACCGTGAATGGTTTGTTATTATATTAATAGTCTAATACTGATAATGTAATGTGCTTTTAAGTATAAACCCACCTCATGGAATTTATAGATACGAAACTTTCATAAACTCACCAGACATCATAATTTTAACACACACAGATTTTCCAAAGTGTCACGCTGGGCATTCAGGGGACGTGTATGGTCTTGTGGTGTCTTTTTGCGCAACTAGCACAAATATTCTGTTTGCCAAACAGGACCCTAATGTGCAAACTGAAGCTTAATGGCTACACTGCAGTGGAACAGTACAAGTTGCTGCATTTTAATTGCCTCTTAGTTAGGAAATGGCACAACATAATGAAGTGCTTGGATTCTGGCCGTGACTCCAGCCTCCTGTGTGGTTCTATCCTCAAAACTAGATATCAGAAACTCATTCTCACTTTCTGTATTTTAAAAAGAGTTGCAGCTACTGTTTTAGGACAGCTCTGCTTTCAGGGGCAAATTTTCAGATGTTTGTGGGTGCACAAGGCACCAAGAATTGCACAAGCACCACCTGCAGACAGTTTCTGCGCATGTTTCGTGAAACTGCTGATTACCTATCCATAGCTGAAAAGATACCCTTTACCTTTCTCCTTTTTCTTCCACATTCAACATCTCACTCCATGATACATTTTGCATACATGCATCGTTTCAGTGCAATATTCCTTGGTGAGGCTTCATGAAGTGAAAAACGCCCATCTCCACGTGCCAGATCATGAAGTGAAAAATGCCCATCTCCACGTGCCAGACAGGTTCCTGCTCTTACAGGGTGCTCGGCTACCAGGACAGCTGTCAGGCAGCGCTCATCTCTTTTCTGGCTTTCTGCATAGGATACTTTTCTTGTCTGCAACTCAAATTCTCTTATCCTGGCCTCTCCAAGCCCTTTTTGACCTGGACACCATACCAATGTCCCTGTGCCTGCAGGCACTGGGGAGATTTCCTTTCCAATGCTGTAACCTCCCTTCCCAGGCATTGTACGACTGGAGTTGTGCACTTGAGTCTACAGCACAAAAAAAGGAAATGCAGACCTGAGACAAATCTGAGTTATTAATTAAACCTCGTAGGGGCCATGGGAAGCAAGCAGTTATTAGCTTAACTGAAGGACAGGGAAATTGAGGCAGTCTCCCAAGGTCACACTGTGGAAGAGATAAATGAATAATCTTGTAGCTCAGACCTGAGCTCTCATTTCCTGACCATTTTTGCCTCTTAAGATATGTAATACAGCAGCATCAGAATTATGGTGTAGAATTCTATTAATAATCACTAGCCAAAAATATAGCACATCTAGCAATAACAGCTGGGGGAAAATTTAATAATTTCCTTTTTAATGTATTTCTTTCTGTACTGCAGTGTTTGATTTTAATTAAAAGAGACCCCTGAGCAGTGCAGAATAATAAAAACCTCAGTCAGTCATAGCTGAGAATATGCTAAAACTTTGTGTGTTAAACTTTCAGGCATGGCTTTTGGTTTAGGTTGAGGGTGTGCTCTGCTGTTTGTTGGCCTGGTTTTAAAATTCACATTTCCTAGCAAATCAACTGAGTCACCTGTGGGGTCTGAAATCCAATCAAAGAGTGAGTGATTTCTTCAAGCTTTGCTGTCTTGTTATTTTTTAATTCCCTATCAAATAATTTATATGGAGCCTTACCTATATTATAGTTCACTGATGCAAGTAATTTCAAAGGTTTTTGGCAAAATAAACCTCCAGTGAAAAATATTCTTATTTAATAACTAACATAAAAAAGAGAAGCATTTTACCATCACTATAAATTGTGAGTTAATTTTAGAGCTCTGCTGAAGTGAAAATAATATCTCAGGTCCCAGTCATGGCTGTCAAGTGATAGGGCAGGTTGTCTGCTCTAAGACTATACAGGTCTTGATAAGGCCAGTTGGTCAGGAAAATGCAGTATCTCCTTTATCATGGTCAACTTTGGACTTGCAAGTGATCCTGAGCTGTAGCCTACCCTGAGGGCCTCTAGATGAGCACACTTTCTGACAGGCCATCAGCTCATAGGCAGTCTGATCTTCCTCTTCTAATTTGTGATCCAAGCTGAACCAAAAGCTTCTCTAACTCAAACAAACTTACCCTTCTCTCCATCCCACCCCTCTCGCTGCTCAGCATGGTCTGGTTTCACAGATTCAGTGTGTCCAGAAAATTTCCTAAATGAGTGGTGCTTATTAGAGTGTAATTGCTTTGGGACATCTGCGACTCAGACCTGGCCTGCGCATAAGAAGGTAATACCAACACAATCTCTTGTGACACTCTTGGAGATGTGCTCTCTCCTCCTCATTGGCTTACAATACCCTTCAGCCTCAAAGCGACGTTCATACAGTTATCATGATGTGGTTCGCATAGGTATCTACTAAGGACCGCTTGCATCAGGAGGCTGTACATATAGCTCACATCATAGAATCATAGAATCGTTTAGGTTGGAAAAGACCTTTAAGATCATCCAGTCCAACCATTAACCTACACTACCAAGTCCACACTAAACCAATCAAGGGTAGACTAGACTAAACCATGTCCCCAAGTGCCACATCTACCCATTTTTTGAACACTTCCAGGGATGGTGACTCCACCACCTCTCTAGGCAGCCTGTTCCAATGCTTGACCACTCTTTCCATGAAGAAATTTTTCCTAATATCCAATCTAAACCTCCCCTGGCACAGTTTGAAGACATTTCCTCTTGCCCTATCACTAACTACTTGGGAGAAGAGACCAACACCCACCTCACTACAACCTCCTTTCAGGTAGTTGTAGAGAGCGATAAGGTCTCCCCTCAGCCTCTTCTTCTCCAGACTAAACAACCTCAGTTCCCTCAGCCGCTCCTCATAAGGCCTGTGCTCCAGACCCTTCACCAGCTTCATCTGCCCTTCTCTGGACACGCTCCAGCACCTCAATGTCTTTCTTGTACTGTGGGGCCCAAAACTGGACACAGTATTCCAGGTGCAGCCTCACCAGCGCCGAGTACAGGGGGACAATCACCTCCCTGCTCCTGCTGGCCACACTATTCCTGATACAAGCCCGGATGCTGCTGGCCTTCTTGGTCACCTGGGCACACTGCTGCCTCATGTTCAGCTGGCTGTCAACCATCACCCCCAGGTCCTTTTTGGCCAGGCAGCTTTCCAGCCACTCTTCCCCAAGCCTGTAGCGTTGCATGGGGTTGTTGTGACCGAAGTGCAGGACCCGGCACTTGGCCTTGTTGAACCTCATACAGTTGGCCTCGGCCCATCGATCCAGCCTGTCCAGGTCCCTCTGCAGGGACATCCTACCCTCCAGCAGATCAACACTCCCACCCAACTTGGTGTCATCTGCAAGCTTACTGAGGGTGCACTCAATCCCCTCATCCAGATCATTGATACAGATATTAAACAAGGCTGGCACCAAAACGGAGCCCTGGGGAACACCGCTCGTGACTGGTCACCAACTGCACTTAACTCCATTCACCACTACTCTCTGGGCTCAGCCACCCAACCAGTTTTTTACCCAGCAAAGAGTACGCCTGTCCAAGCCATGAGCTGCCAGCTTCCCAAGGAGAATGCTGTGGGAATCAGTGTCAAAGGTTTTCCTGAAGTCCGGGTAGATGACATCCACAGCCTTTCCATCATCCACCAGGCGGGTCACCAGGTCATAGAAGGAGATCAGGTTGGTCAAGCAGGACCTGCCTTTCATGAACCCATGCTGGCTGGGCCCGATCCCCCGGTTGACCTCCACATGTCTGTTGAGCACACTCAATAGGAACCGCTCGGCACTGAGGTCAGGCTGACAGGCCTGTAGTTCCCCGGGTCCTCCTTCCGGCCCTTCTTGTAGATGGGCGTCACATTGGCAAGCCTCCAGTCATCAGGGATCTCCCCTGTTAACCAGGACTGTTGATAGATGATGCAAAGTGGCTTGGCAAGCTCCTCTGCCAGCTCCCTCAGTACTCTCGGGTGGATCCCATCCAGCCCCACAGAGCATCCAGGTGGCATAGCAGGTCGTTAACTGCTTCCTCCTGGATTATGAGGGCTCCATTCTGCTCCCTGACCCTATCTTCTAGCTCAGGGGCCTGAGTACCCTAGGGATGACTGGTCTGGCTGTTAAACACAGAGGCAAAGAAGGCGTTAAGTTCCTCAGCCTTTTCCTTGTCCTCGCTGACAATGTTCCCCCCCACATCCAGCAAAGGATGGAGGTCCTCCTTGGCTCTGCTTTTATTGCTGATGTACTTATAAAAGCATTTTTTATTATCTCTTACAACAGTGGCCAGATTGAGTTCTAGCTGGGCTTTTGCTTTTCTAATTTCCTCCCTGCATGACCTAACAAGATCCCTGTACTCCTCCTGAGTCACCCGCCCTTTCTTCCAAAGTCGGTAGACTCTCCTTTTTCCCTGAGTCCCCGCAAAAGCTCCCTATTCAGTCAGGCCGGTCATTTTCCCCAACAGCTCTGCATCTCTATGCTGATGCTTTACAATAGGGAAGATACAGCAGTTTTTTAGGAGTTGTAATTTTCAGGGACAGGAATCTAGAAGAGTTCAAAACCTGTACCACTATGCCAAATATACATAGATACAGAGAAAACAGCTAAAGTGATGACTGAATTCCAAAGTCCTCCTGATTTCAAGTGAGATCCAGGCACATACTTCACAGAAATGTACTGCCATGACAGAATGAAGCAGAACTTCCAAAACTTAGAATGATTATCTGTTCTGGATGCTAAGACTACACAAAGTAATTCCCTGTACTCATTAATTCACCTCCACTCATTACTCTCAAAGACTTTGAGACAGTGTATGACACTGATCCAATAAATAATTTCTGTGGCACTGCTGAAATGATACTTCTACAGATGGAAATGCGTTATTTGGACCAAGTCTTAGTGAGACAGCTAAGGGAGCGTCATGCTGGCATCCAAGACCCAAAACAGGTGCACAGTGACAGGATGGCAGCAAACTTGCAGGGTACCACAGCCAGCAACCCCTTCCAGCTCTGCGTGGACCTATCCTGATCACCTCTTATCAGGAGCGATCTTTCACAAGTTGCCTTCCTCGACAACTGCCTACAGAAGCAGTTCAGTGCCATGAGATATATATTCATCTCTCTATATACACCTACATACATACATATATATGTATACATAATCAATAACACATCAGTTATAGTTTTGCACATCTCAAATGAGTAATCTCACTCCATTGCATAATGTTCTCACTCCAAACCTTAATAACTGCCAAAAGTCTAAAAATCTCCTGTTTTAACTTTCTCATATTTTTAGACATATAATGACAGACAGATACTTCACCCAGGCACAACACAAAGGAAGAAATACACCACCACAAACATTTTAAATAGACAACCAATACAACAAGGCATTTACTCTGGAGATCAATATAGATTTCCATAGGAAACTGATGTCCACCCCCAAATATACATGATGGAAGCAAGAAAATTGAAGTACTGCAATTTGCACAAGCATCAGGTATTCAGAATTAATGGTATTTGTATTTCTTACTAGGTGATACTTGGTTCCTGGCAAAAGGTACTTCACTGTGGGTTTGACCCTTTGCAATTTACATTTGCAGAACATTTTCCTTACATTGAACAATCTAAGTTAATTAAAGAAGGCTAGGACCATGACATAATTAAGTAGGCATTACGCTGTCAGCAGCAAAAGTGAGCAACCCTGCATGCCATGGATCAAAGAGGAAGATTGTGACTTACATTTCCTCCTTCCTGACAGCGGGAGCTGGTGGAGCAATTTTTGATAACAGACTGCAGCAGGGTGGAGCAGTGCTCAGCTGTGGCTGGAGGAGGCTCCAGACAGCAAGGACCAGCTCTGCTGGTCTCCAGCATGGAGTGCAAGAAGGCTGTCCTCTTACAGAGACATACCCTGCAGCTCCTGAGATGCAGAAATTATATTTTTAATAAGATAATCCCAACACCATAAGGTCCTGATCCAAATTGAGATGAAATTACACAATCCTGCTGGCTTCTGGAAATTCCAAGGTTTTAAAAATCTTCCTGTATTCTCCAAAATTGAATGTTTGAAAGGGGCTTTTTTTAATAATAGTATTTACAGCCTGTCAAAGGGTTCAAAAATGCCTATTGACAGCTCCAGTGACAGTTTACCCTTCAATCACAAGGACAAAATCACTTCTCTCTGGCTAAGGTGTTCTCCTGGCAACATGACTGGGGAAGCCTTTCTCAGCTGTTGGGTTCCCAACAGCCCCATTGATACTGTGGTGTGGATTTTGTTCTCTGGAGCGTCAGAGGATGACCCTTAATTATTGCCTACGAGTCACTGAATTACTGCTATCTAACCATTTCCTGTTTCTGCATAATTCTTCAGGCACAATTTAAATTCAATAGAAAAGAAGAAGATTTCCAATTTCCATCTCAGTTCTTCCAGATATACAGTTCCCCAAACATATTAGGCGTCTGAGAAAAAGATTAGTTTAAAACAGAGGTTAATAGTTTCTGAAGATATAAAGCCTCTTTTCTCCAGATTATATCAGTAACTCATTCTAATACTGAAGTCTTTTTTTTTTTCCCAAGCAGACCAGCTGCACCAATCCATTTCCAAGATAGGCCCTACCCGCAAATATGACAGATGAACTAAAGGAAAGGAGGTGTTTTTTTCTAGTAATTTGAATTTTGTACATACTATTGTTCATGAAAGTTCAAGTGAACTCAAGAGCAATCACTTAAATCCCAAAGCACAGAAGGTGTAAACATAACTAAAAGTGAGAACTAACTACGCAGCAATACCAAACCCAGATGTTTATGGACCCGAAACAGCCTGCACTATAACAGAGAACCACTTATTGAATGAAGATTTATTTGCATATGCATACATTTCTGAGATGGTAAACGAGGCCAGAAGAGAAGACAGGGGACGCATGGGAGTTGTGCTTCACTCTGGAGTGGCAGCCGAAGACCAGGTCAGATACCCAAGACATCTGTGCTTAGGCAATGCATTGCCATCCTTCATATTTTAATGGATGATCATGAGTTATTTTTCTGCACTCCTTCACAATCTGTGTTTCCAATGCTGAAGACAAAATCCCATTAGTTTTGGGGTTTTTTTTAACATCTTCATCACTTTTCACCATCTTCCATTAAAATAATTGAGAAAAGAAATTATAGGGGAGGTAAGATGCATAGCCAAAAATTTCTCATCTTTGACGTCTGCTGTGAATTACTTGTTCTTGTATCTCATTTGAGCCCTAGGACTCTTTCAGCAGCCAAATGTGTCCAGCAGTTAAAAAATCAATAGACTCCTACTGAGGAGTAAGGCTCTTCCCATCTCCTGCTCTGATTTGTTCTGTAACCTCTGATGAGACCACTTTCCTCTTTGGCTCCCACTTTGTCTGCTTGTGAAACTGTATGTAATAACAGCCTGAAGAGTGCAGTGGCAACTCCCAGTGCTGGGGAGCAGAGACTCTTCTCCACTGAGCAATGTTGCGCACTTCTCCCAGCCTCTGCAGCTTTCAGCAGCAGCAGATTAGAGATATTTGCCTCCTTTGGTCATCCTACCCTTGCCCACATTGGCCAATGCTTTCTCTGGAGAGCCCCATGAGATCTGCAGAGCAGCATAATGCAACTGAGGAGCAAGCTCTGGCAGGTGTCTTGCAGTGAGACCACCTTCCCCTGCCAAGACCTGGTGAAACTATGAGCTGAACAGGCATTTTTCAGCACAGAACTTGCTACAGAACTAACCAGGACCTATGCTTATATTATCACTGCAAGTTAGAGCCAAATCTGTACTTAAGTATATGGGTAACTGCAAGCCTTGCTGGCTTTATAATCACAGTATTTCTGAAACTGTGACAGCTGTGTTAAAAATGGGATCATTTACATGGATCCCTATGTAAGATCATAAACCAGGTTTCTTCCAGACTTAATACTGCTTCATCATCTCTAACAGTTAGCACCCATACTGTTTGGGTTGCAAGAGAGCTAATTTGTCACCCTTATGGCTTCCACCAGCAGTAGGGTAAGAACAGCAATTTTAATTAAAAGTTTATATGCAAACATATCTCACAATTTCTGGTGACAAATGGTTCTTCTCACCCTGTGGGTTTCCCTGCTGCTGGTCAGAGCAAAATGCTTGCCTTTGCAAAATTGCGCATTTTTGTCAAAACACACACAGGAAAACAGCAGTGATTCTCACAGCTTTATCTTGGACTTCTGTAGGGGAAGCAAATTTCTTTCTGTCACCTCTATTATTTTATCTGTTTAGGCTTCATTCTATGGATGATTCTGTCTGGAGTTAAGGCATCTGTATCTTCACATCATTAGTTTGTAAATGCTTTAAAACAAGGACTATTTTCTTCTGCATTAATGCCTAGTACAACAGATATTTCAACATTAATATACTGAAAAAAATATGATAAATCTTGGAAGTATTTTCTTTTTAAGTCATTTTACAGCATTATGATATATAGTGAAATAAAATCCCCAAAGCTATAATTGTACAAGCTATGTTAATGGTCAAAGAATGTGAGAAATTATACAAATAAATATATGTCTAATTTAAATGCTCTGGGTATGTCTGCTGAGTGTCTATTATTTTTTTTTTCCTCATATTAGCTTCCATTTCTGATTCTTCCCTTTCCATGCAGCCCTCTAAGATGGACTATTCTTTCTTCTTACTGTGGCTACCTAAAATATATTCTTAGCAGGCAGTTGCTATAATTGCTGATGTAAATTCTTTCCATAAAATGAAAGAAAGGTTTGGAGTGATTTTCCTTATATCAGCATATTGCAGTAGATCAGTCCAATATCATTTATCCCTCACGTCATTCTGTTCAATGCAAATTCATTACTATGTAGTCTTGGATCAGCACAGATGAAGTCTATTTCGTACAGTTTTTTGTGTGCATATGTAGGAAAAAAGCTCAACATCTCTAGAAAGACCTCAGATTCTGTGTTGATGTGAGATCTGGTGATACTAACTCAGTGGGAATCCTTCTTGTAAGAACAACTTGTAGGAAGCCTTTTCATTGCAGGGTAGAATATTGTGTTTCACTGAGTTTCAATGACATTAAATAATTATTCTAATTGCTAATGGCCAAGAAAAGAGGAAAAATACCTGTTTACAAAGCTTGTTCACACTCTGAAGGTTGAAAGAATGGCTTTGAAAACCACTGTATGTAATTCTAGACTCCACAAGGATGAAGAAACAGGGAACAGGGAGGAGAAGGCTTGGCGGAACACACTAGCAGCCTGCGAGAGAAGGTGACTGAGCAGACAGAGCCAGGCTTTGCAGAGATGCCTGGCAGGAAGATGAGACACAATGGTCATCGACTCAAATAGGGTAGATTTTGACTGGTCATAAGGGAAAACATTTTCATCACAAGGACAGTCAGCGCTGGAACAAGTTACCCAGGAAGTTGTGGTATCTCCTTCCCTGGAGATTTTCAACTAACTAGACAAGTCCAGAGCAACCTGGTCTGAATTCAGTACCAACCCTGCTTCAGGCAGGAGACTGGGCTAGAGACCTCCCAAGGTCCTTTCCAGTCTCAGTGATTCAATGATTCTAAGTTTGACCTTGGCAAAGTGATGCCTGAAATTATAATTTATGGTGTGTTTTGACTTGCAGTTTTGCACTATGAAAATGCAGGCGTGGGACTTGCAGGTTACAGTATGTAGTGATGGGGGGAACAGGGTTGGTAAGAAAAAAAATATTGTTTATTCCTTGCTGAAAAAAAAGTCAATGCCAAGCATTTTCATCGAAAACAAAACACTGAAATTCCATCCCCTGCTCCAATGACTTTTTATAGAAGCTGGACTAACCCCAAGGGACGAGAATGTGGAAAGAACCAATTCCAAATATTTTTTTGTGAAATATGGATGTTTTCCAGCCACAGGCTCCACCCCAAACTGCTCTCTTCTGTCACCAGGTGCCATGCAGCCTTTCTGCCTAGGCAGTGGTGGAAGATAAGAGATGGAGGTGGAGACACATATGTCTTCATCTGGCCTGGCCCTTCTCTGCTCTTCTCAGGGCACTCTGATGGTGTGCAGAAGCTGGAGTTCATGTTCTCCCCATCTCTCATGTCCTCTGTGAGTGCTGGTCCAGAGAACTATTGAATAAAAGGTCACCACTACTTTTCTTCTAGTGCTTTCTGCATTTTTTGAATCCAGACCAAAGAATTCTTTTTTTCCTGTGGATATTAAATGCATCACTTCACTTTGGACTTTTTACAAATAATGTGTTGAAAATAATTCCCCTACTCATAAACACCTACCAGAGAGGATTGTGTGGGCAAGATGCTCAGCCAGCACAAACCTCCGGTCTCCATTGCTTGTCATGGAACTGTACCCCAGCTGAAGGTCTAGTCTGAAACACAAATCTGGCATCTGGTCTGGCGGTCCACCTGAACCATCCTGCGCTCATGCTGAGAGTGCCAACACCTGACCCCTCTATAGTGATAAAGTTCACAGTCAAAAATCGCACACACAACCCCATTGCATAATGTATCCAGACGTCTGGAACCAACAGTGGGACATCTGTTTTCATCAAGCAACCTTTCATAGTTAGTGGATATATTTGGCTACCTTGTGTTGTGTTCAGGTGCAGTGCTCCAAATATATGCAGACATTAATGTATTTATTTCAATGCACAATTATTTAACTGCAGGCAGCTGTGACATCCAAAAACTGGCATGCCCAATCGTCTGGAGTGCCACATCCACATTTATTGAAAGATTCCACATCAATATACACAAGCTACTGTTTGCATATGTTTGGAGCTCTGCACCTATATGTATACCAAAAAGAGTTATAGATTTGTTGCATTTCTCACTCTTTAGTGATTGAAAGGTAAGCCCATACGGGCAATCCTTTTCTGTTCCTCTTAGAAGGAGAAAGAAATACCACATTTGCCCTTCTTGGCACATCAAAATCAGAAAAAAGGAACAAGATATATGTTCAAGAAAATGTTTGCCTATTCTTAGCTCTCAGCAACACATTCAAAGCTCAGAACTTCAACAGCTCTTGGTATAGCAAAAAAACTCCCAATGTGTGCCTCTCTTGACAGTTGTTAAGGTCCCCCCTTGTTCTTCCAAACTATATCAATTTTTCCGTTATTTTATTTTCCAATTCGTCTGTTGTTCACCTCTAACAGCTTTGTTGCACAAGTTGTTTTTGCCTGAATAGCAATGATGAACGAGATTGTCATTCTGTTAGGAGATGTTTCCTAAATGGTTTGTTTTATCATCTTCCCAGTATTTTTTTCCTTAGCTTTTCCATTGCCTTTGCCTTCATTTGTACTTGTGATCAAATTACTTCAGTATTTAGCAAGATCTTCATCCTCTTAATTTGTGTATGTTATGTTTGAGCTTACAAAATCTTAAACGACTGTCTGAACAGCCCTTTTGCCTTCCACAAGTGTTTTTCCGGTTGCAGTGTATAACTGCATGCAGTTATTGAATGAGTAGCAGTTCCATTAATCCTTGCAATAAAGCTGTTTCCCTCTGCATCCACATCTTTCTCCTCAAAAGTCCATGAAACCATTATGTTTACCCTATTGTCGGCGGTGAACTTAAAACTTGCTACTTACACTGAAGAAAATAACAGTTTTTCTGATCAGTTCATTATTAATTTATAAGCATGTTTTTTAAAAAAAATCTTCTCAAAAGAAAAAAAAGTGCATTTATGTTAATGGCTTAAATACATTTCTAGAGTTCACGAAATGTGTGGAATCCACTAATCACCTTAGGTAGCTGGATGGACCTGGGAAAACAGCAATAACAGGACAACCAGTTATCAGATCAATAATATTCCTCTGCATATAAGGAACACTGACACCAATTAACACAAAAGCAAAAGAAAGTGAAAAGACAGAGAATCACACAATGTCCCCAGCTGACAAATGCAAATAAGTTGTTAATCCTAAAATACTCATGTGGTATTTACAAAATGTTTTGCCAAAAGGCCAGCTATTGTGTTCCCAGTCTGCTTTTATTATTCTTGGGAGGATGCACCATTATGTCAGCATAAGGAAAAAGATGCATAGTTTCAAGATTTGTCCATGGAAAGAGAGGAAAGCAGCAAGATGTTACAAAAGGGCCACCACAAGCTGCAGCTGTTTGGCGCTGCCAGATTTAAAGACCCAGCTCCAGAAGCACCCGCCAGGAATAAAAGCCACAAACAAATGTAGTTTTGCCAGCGAGAAAGTCAACAGGTTTCAACTTACACTAGCAAAAGGCTCTCAAAAGATTCTTTCCCCTGCGGTTTGATAGAAACACAGTGCTATATGTAATGATGTGATGTAATGTAATAATGTTACAGTGTTCTTTTTCGATGAAAGCACTTTGTTTAGGAGTGGAATGCATGTACAAGTTGATACACAGATAACTACAAGGCACAAGTTTACTATGAGGGTCCATAAAGGGCTACAGTCCAGAAAGAGCGCACAGCCCTCCAGCTCCACGTCTGGTTGAGAGCCACATGGTGCAGAGCCCAGTCTTGACGAAGGCTGTGTGTGCCCTTGAATAACCCATTTTGGAAAGTCTAGACAAACAGCCAGATCATTCCAAGGCATTTGCTGAAATCTGTTCTAGTAACTGAGCACCTCAAGGTGTTGCTGTCCCTTGTTTCTTATGTATTCTTGTGAGCAGCTTCTCTTCACTCTTGTTTTAATTTCAAAGCAATTTTCTGCTGAATCTGTACGGATGTGCAGAATGGTGTAAAATAGACAAATGTGAGATGAGAGCTAAAAGTACCAAACACTTTGTGCTGCCCTCTGGGTCACAACATAGGTGGGTGCTTAGCTTCAAAATTGTTGCTGAATTCTTAGTAGTTCTTCTTCACTCTGCCAAACTGTCTTTCATACCAGCTGGCTGACAACAAAGCAATGTTCCCCTTGCAACTAACTTAAGCTAGTAGATTTGCAGCATTTTGGAGTTGCCATATCTCAAGATGCTGTCACATCCTTCCTTCTAGCAATAAAGAACCTATTGAACCAGTCAGTCAGTTTTTTGTGTTTTTAAAGCTAAATGGAAGGGGAAGAGTACAAAACTGGTAGAGCTGAAAGAATGGCATCATACATTGGATATCATGTAAATGTGGGTTTGGGTCAGGAATTATTTTTTCTCAATCAAGCAGAGAGGGCAAAAAGCCATTATTCACTCTATGCATCATACATCACTATGAAATCATCATTAGCAGACCGACAGATGGAGCTGGAACTATATTCAGTGTTTCCATATGTTAGTGGTTAATGGAAGAAGCCCAGAGGTCCAGTCCTGCAGAATCGAGTCATACAAATAAACCCTGCCAGAGGCAGCTTCGGTGCTGATGGGCTCCACCTTGCCGAGTCCTCACCCTGAGGGAGTGCTCCACGGTTTAACTGCACGTAGCTCCATCCACTTATAGACTGTCAGCCTAAATTAAGTCAGTGCTATATATGCATCAAGGACAACAGCTACCTACTATTACAATGTACATCTAATAAATCATTTTTTTATATGAAAATTTGACATCTGCCCACTGTAATGGAGAAACTTAGACTTGCATGTAATTCAAAACCTCCTTCGAATAACAGAAAGAAACTCAGGTATATTCTCTGATCAGAAAACCTGAATATTTAGTTTTGTCTTTACTCTTCAAGGTGTTGTCATAGCCCAAACTTACAAATATGTGCAATAAATGAAGCATTAAGATTTCTTTCCTTTTTAAGGGTAAGACCAATTTCAGTCAGAATCAGACCAAGAGCAGACACATTTTTTGGTGTGAGGAGGACACTACTGGCAAGCAGGGATCCCATCCCAGGCACCCCACCACTGCTGCCTATCAGCACTCACACTCTCAGAGGATACGATCCCTCTGATCTGCTGGAACAGCTGCTTGCATTACTGCTCCCCACAGACTTTGTCAAAACTCCAACTAAAATTTACAGACTTTTTTTTTCTAACTGAGGTCTGAACTGGATGACAGAGTTTTCACACACTGGATATACATCAGCAGGTCTGGAAGGGCAGTAACATCCAAGCTGGGATGGTACCTGGCTGCTCATGACAAGCAGAGTGTTTCAGACTTAGCGGTCTTTGTTGGCTCTGACCAGAGCAGGATGCTGCCCTTGCTGTGAGAGTGGGAGCCTGGGCACAGCTGACCTGCTTGTACCATGCACTGGAGCACAGGGCAGAGATCATAGAATCATAGAATCATAGAATGCTTTAGGTTTGAAGGGACCTTGAGAGATCATCGAGCCCAACATCTGGCTTGTGCTCAGCAATCTGACTTCAGAATGGGATGTCCAAAAGATGCATCATTTGGCCTCGGTGACCAAGTGTGGTGCTGAGCTGTGACAAACAGAGATTGCTTCAGCATCTTTTATGTGGAGTTGTGGTGCAGCATGTTTTACAGCCTGCGCATCTCCTGAAGACCTTGTCTGTTCATTGGTTACTGTGCCATAACATATTTACTTCTTTCAGATGATTAGCACGTCTTGAAAGTATTTTTCTAAAGCTGTCTCTTGCACATGCCTCTAAGCCTAATAAAGCTCTGTGTTTTTGTTAAGCGTGCATTGCTGTCTGCTTAACTGTGAAAAACAGAAAGGAAAAACAGAGAAGCTGCTGTGACTTTGCCAAAAGGTTTCATGGTAAGTATTAAAAAATCAGCAAGAAACCAACACATGTCCTCATGTTCCCAGTCGGAAAGCAGAGAGTTTTGCATGTAAGTGATTATTTAATATAGTGAATAAATCAATCCTTCCAACATATTTCATCACATTAACAAGGTTCAATACACCTCTTGTGAATTACCTGTTTCCTTACATCAGGAGTTTAAAGAACTGAGCAAAATTAGCACTGAAAACACTGCAAAATATCAGTGGGAAAAAGCCCATGTTCACTGTCCATGAACAACATGTTTTAGCAGCTGTTCCTTAAAACAGAACTGAAATAATATGAGCCCCACTATTTCCCTTGCTTTCTTTCATCCTGGGCCTGGATTGCTTTCATGGATATCTTCCACTCATGCAAGGCAATTTGCACTCTTTGGTGCTTACTTTGTGTAAAAGCACTGCTGTGTAGTGTTAGAGGATTTCAGCAGCTGCACTGAGCCACATCATCTACATGCCACTTCTGAAACCTGCATTCAAACAAATTTGAGAAGCCAACCACCTTGTTTCTTAGGTGATCACCAACTTCTGCAAGTGCTGAAAGTGCTGGTGAATTATCTGTGCACCTCCCTTGATGGCCGAGTTTGACAATGTAATGTGTGGGAAGATGTCCTGTCCAAACAAATGTGGGGCTACTAAGAGAAGTACCACTGGGAGGGGGTCCTGGGGCACTAGAGGTGACTGGGGCAAACTGCCTTCAGTCACCTCTAATTTTTTCATGAAGAAGTTTTGGAGTTACTGCTTTATGCCTCATCTCTGCAGAGGGACTTGATCGCACCATATCACACTAGCACTCTTCCAGACATGCCAACGTGAAGCATGAAAATAAGGTACCAACCACAATATCCATTGTCTTCCATACTTCTCTGTGTTTCTTCTCTGCCACCAACCCAACACCCGTGCATATCTCTGCAATGCTCTGATGTTCCTTCAGCCACTGCAATGCTCTGATGTTCTTTCAGCCACTCTTTCTCTCTAAAAAATGTCAACACTTCATCAACACACCACATGGTGTTAGGAAAATGTCCTCTAGTGTATTCAAGTACTTTATCACCTCTACACATGGACAAAATTAAGCATCATCCTGGGCAAATAAAAGTCTTACACTGATAACATCAGCTGAGGAAATGTCAAGGCAAGGCCAGGAAGGCAGTACTTCAGCACTGCTTCTTCATAGAGGGCTTGGAGATGTGGGGTGTACTGCCAGCAAGCTCAGCACTACACACACATACAAGTAAGCCCTGTGGACACAGGCAACCAAAGTTTTTAACATGCCAGGAGAGGTGTGTGCACAGAATTTGATTTGCCTTTTCAAAAGCACAGGGTGGATGTCAACATCTAGTAGCACAGACAGACGTGCCAGGCTAGCATTTCAAGCAGGATATGAAGTGGTCACTGGAGAGATAAGCCAATCCCACATGAGCAACTTTTTGGTCACTGAGAGAACAAAGTCTGGACTTTTAATTGGGAAGAGTAGAGCTGTCCTGGGTCCAACAAAGTTAAAAGGGTTGTTTTGCCAAGGCTGCGATCGAGGATTTGAAGGATTCTGGCCAGGTTTTTACTACGAAGCTTTACAAGCCTAGCTGTGCTGGCTACGAGCGTGGAAAAATCACACCTAGCAATGCCAGCAAAAGCCCTGATCTGGGCAGAACTGTGCTGTCAGAGAATGCTTCAGTCCATTTAACTTGTGTCATTTGGGACGGGTTTGAGCTAGGCTGGAAGCAAGCCCCAGCAGAGAGGTCCCCGCCAGGTGCCTCTGCTGACATGGCTGTGGCAGGGTGACTGCTAGAAGAGGACAGACAGAACTGGGACACCTAAACAGTGCTAAGGTCTCTCAACACAAGGTTGTTCAGATTGAAACCAGCTTTCCTCCAGGGGCAGGTAATTCTTGCTAGCCAGCCAGCATGGACTGGGTGGTTCAAATCCTTATCTGCAGAGAACTCCTGCCGTTAAGAATTAATAATGTTCAGAAACAGAATGGTCACTTGGTGCATATCAGCAGTCACATCCCTCAAAGGCAGAGCTTCCAGGGCTGGAAAAAAAATCAGACGGGCTGAGAGAACCCTCTACAGAGAGAAAGAGGAAGAGCGGGAGGAGATGTCTTCACTGGGACAGGGTGGCTGGGCCACCTGCAGCTCGGGAGAGGCTCCCTGGCAGAACCAGGCAAGCAGCCGTCCGACAGCCAGCGTGGGAGCCACACCATGCTGGCTTTCCCCCCTTCCTTTCTGAACAAACGGGACATTTTAAAAGAAAGAGGAGTAGTGGCAAGCTTAACTGCCAAGTAGATAATCCACGAGGGTAGAAAAAGTAGTGTTATAAACATCTGGTTGTTGAACTCTGAAAGCTCAAGCACTTCTTGTTAATTACTTTTGGACTACTTTGATACTGTGTGTGCAAGACCAATCATCCTGAAAACTATGGCATTACCACTTATGCAGAGGGCAAGACAGGCAATGAAAATAAAAGGTGAATCTGTATTTACTTTGCAGGCTAAGTAGATTGCTTTCAAGAAATGCATGAGTTTCTTTAAAGTAGATGACAACAAGAATCACTGATCATTAAATGCAACTATTTACAATGTGCACAAAACTGATGATCAGCATCCCCCCATGTTTAGAAGATATTATTTTTTCATATGTTTTTAAAATATATTACATCTACTTTTGCACATTTTTCCATATGTAAATCTTCTTTACATAGCACCCTTTATTAACGTGAATGTGGTATTGAAGATGTAGAAGTATTAAATGTATTTAAACACTACAGTATTTAGCAAAAGACATATACAGTAGTTCTAAAGATGTCTGATCTAAGTAGTAGGTACTTTTGCTATCCACAGAAAATGTCATGTTTGGGTAGCAAAGGGCAATATTGTCTCACCCAAATGCCATTATGCTGAATGTAACCAGCCACACTGCAGTGAGACCGTAGTTTGTAGTGTTGATATCAACACCTCTTTAAGCCTATCC
Organism: Pelecanus crispus; assembly: GCF_030463565.1. Lineage (NCBI taxonomy): Eukaryota > Metazoa > Chordata > Aves > Pelecaniformes > Pelecanidae > Pelecanus > Pelecanus crispus. The sequence goes on along the minus strand of NC_134644.1, from coordinate 159,461,562 downwards.
ACTAAAATCTGAGACCAGGATGATTACACCATTTCAAATTCCCTAATGAAAATTCAGAAGTCTATCACCTTCTGCCATATTAAGATTCTTTACTTAAGAATGAATCTTACATCAGTCCCGTCCTCACTGAAGACACTGGAGTTCAACCATCCAGACTATAACATTAGGGGTTTTTTTATCATATTAATTTTGCTGTCCAGTCTTCACCATTTTTATTACCATGATCATCTCTGCCTTTCTAAAGAGCCTGTCATTCTAGGTTCTCAACCATTTGGCTTACATTTTTTAGTCTCCCCTATACAAATAAAGACATTTTCCCTGCTTTCCTTTTTGATGCTGATTTTCATATGAAGTAAAGATCAACAGCCAGTTTTTTATTATGGAAGATACACTGATATGCCTTCCACTTTATTTTAAGGTGAAATCTTTTGCAAAGACAAAAGCTGCGTTACATTGTAAAGCAATTACAGAATTCTGTGTGATACTTCTAGTACTTTAATTGCAGCATATAGGAGGAGATGCAATATTACTGTCACTGAGTAATACTCATCTAGCTTTCTTTGAAGCCAAAGACTTCTATTGGTAGACTACTATTGCCATCAGTCAGAAACAAATTGGGCCTTGAATATGTACCCATTTAAGTAAATTGCTTGTTAGCTTCTCCCATCAAAACTGTGGTTGAGCCTACCATTGCCAGGCTGAGATAAAACTCACATTCATATAGAGAGGCAATGCAGATGCCTAACAGTTGCAGAATACAAATTGTTTTGGTGTCTCTGCTTCCTTCAGCCACCTCCACAGAGGTGAAGACAGGCAAGGCAAGGGAAAACCAGCCAGCACACAGCTCTGGCTGATATGAAATAATGGTCTCTACCAGCCCAGCATTGCCATTGCTGGGCATGCACTGAGTTTGCAGGGTTTCAGACCAGAGGCTTGCATGTCTTGCTCTGCCCAAACTTGTCTTGACCTGCCTGGAGCTTTGTTTTTACTTAGTTTTCTTGTTTTCACTTACGTTTCTTCTGGCACGCAATCCAAGCACTGGATCATAAGCTGCAGCTTTCTTGGACCTCTACAAAAGCCCAGAGACCTGCAAGAGAATCCCAGAAGCATGGGAGCACGTATGAACTCCAAGCGCCAAACTGCCTGCCTGTCCTTGTCCTCTCAGAAATAACTGAGAATTCAATACAGAGTTTCTAATAGATTTTATTCCCAGAGAATACAATATGGTCCTTCCCTGGCACATTTTCCAAAATGAATATAAAATTTGCCCATTCCGCAAACCTCTTGAAAAGCCCTGCATGCAATAAAAGGGTTAATAAGTCAGCTTCTCCTCTGCCTGTAGACATTAGTTTTTATGGCTAAATGTTAAATTTTACAGTTACATACATTTCATATGCACTGATTTTTATTGCCTAGACAGTTCTGCATTTATGAATCATCCTCAGATCCTTTAGCTATTTGAATCTAGGAATGAAAGTTAAAATGCTGCATGGTACTAACATAGTTTGGGGTTTTTTTAAAAAAAAAAGCAACTTACAAAGCATTAAATCAAAGGCACAGTTAAAAATTCTCATTTTCAGGAAAGAACATTTAAAGTAATGAATACCTGAAGTGACACATAATTCAGTGAAATGTTTAAATAACTAAAAATTGTACAATATTGTATGTATGAAGAATAGCTCGAGAATGAGACAAAGACCCTTTCCTACACATGCATACTTCTTAGACACTTCTTTTAAAAAGCAAACTCTTCTCCCCCAAAAACAAGTGAAACTGCAAACTCTAATATAAACATCATTTTCCTCTACACCCTTGCTAAAATATTTCTGTAATTTCCAAACAATGCCATGTGTTCTGCTACCGAACTGGATCAAGAAGCTCACGCAGCTTATCCATAATGTTGTTGTCAGAACCGTTCATGGAATATATATTTCATCCACAGAGTCTATGCCTTGAAACACAGTTTATTATTCTGGGCTCACGGCAACGTTCAGCACTTTGGATTCAAAAGCTGCTGACAGTTCATTTTCATTTCTCAGTCTCTGCATTTCTGTGTTTAAATCCAGTGGAGCCCTGGCAAGCTGATGACTCAAGGAGCGCACCTCCAGCCAAAGACAGGGAGGAAAAAGATTTTTATTAGCAGAAGATAACTATCAAACTGAATTACAACATGACTTTTTAAGGACAGATAGATACATTTGCGTGGAAACATAAAAGTAATTGCCATAAAACTCATCAGAAAAATAGGCACTTCTCATACCATTTTCAAGTGATATAGCCTTCTTGCTAGCTACAGGGCAGCCAAAATAATCCTTCACTGGAGAAGCAACTACTGGTTGTATATTTATTAGCTACCTAAATAATTTGAAAAGGAAGCAAAAATAATTAGGATCAAAAAGTGAACAATCTGAAGGCTGAAATATACCATCAAATGCAAGTGCGCAAATTAGTACAGACTTAATCTTGTAAAGTGTTGATCTCTGAACCAAGCCCAGCAAGTCACTTAAGCACACTTTCTAACTATAAACACGTCACATGAGACCCATCGGGGTATGACTGCAAGCAGTTGTTTTAATGTGGCAAGGAAGAGAGATACAGTACCCAGCATCTTGCAGGATTGCACCCTTTATGCTCATTTTATATATCTGGGAGTGTAAGATTTAACTGCATATACCTGCCAAATACACAATATCTGCAGACAGAGAGACATAAGCATGCAGATCCAGAAGTCTGCTTCTCTACTTATATAATGGCTATTGTAATTTAAATGTTTGTATAGCCACAATTTAGAGAGAGAGTTTAAGTTTAAATGATAGCATTTTTGTTAAAAGAACGTCCAGCCTACCCATCACGTTGTAAGTCCTTTGAAAATGAATTCTTCAACCTCTATGAAAGTTTTGTCCCTAAACAGGTACTTTTTCCATTATTCTCTATTTTCTTTAATGTTTTCTTATTAGCAATAACTAGCACATCTTGCCTATCACGCAAAGCTGTTAAAAGACGATTAAGTGTCACAGAAAATGCTGGACATTTCCTAGGGATTACTGCACACCTTTAATTTCTTAGTAAATTCAGGTTAATTTAGGTGTAGGCAGGAGTTCTGTTGCAAGGATAAAATTTGCCAACTACTATGAGTGCCTCAGAAACTTCAGGGATGAGGTACAAGAGTTAAGAGGCATAAAGTATGAATAAATTCCAGCATTCCCAGATGTTTCCTATAAATGTAAAATGAAACCATAATGTGATTTCATTATAGTCAACACCAATTTCCATTTTAACCCTATTAAATTATCAGTGGATGACTGATATCAGGTGACCCTGATAATTCTAGCTGTCTAATGTTTTCCTATGAAGTTCTTGTTTTCAGTGGCTTATGTTTTGCCAAACACAACCATTTAGACTGTATTTTCCTTCTTCACTCTAGCCGGTTATGTTTTTGTTTCGATTTTTAGGTTTTGGTACAGCCAGTTCAGCTGTTTCTGAGAAGTATGGGGTAAAAAAAGTCAATAACTTTGCAGGAGCTTGAACTAATATTTTAGATGCTTTTTTTAGCGTGCTCTCTATGTTTACATATAGCAGTAGGGAAATGCAACTTAGCAAAATTTGTGCTGTGCCCATGAAAAAACCCTACTTTGAGCAAATGACAAGATTCTAAAATTTATATATTTTATATTTACATATATGATATATATTTTCTATATACATTTTATATATCCATTTTTATGTATATTTATAAATAAATACTATATATAAAAATATTTATTTTATATATATAACACATTTGTACACATGGTGATTGGCAGAACTTAATGGAAGTTTGCTGAAAATATCATTGGGCATTCCATCTGCACTAAGCATGCTTTGTCTCCCCTGGAACAACTTATAAATACCAGGTATAGCAAACACACCATCAGGAAAAGATTCATAACTCTGAGTGAATTTTCACTGCAGAAATCACCCTTTGACCATGGAAAATAAACAGTTAAACTAGGGGCAGAGGGGAAGCCTTCTTAGCTCTAAGGAATTTGCTCCTCTGATTCTCTGCTGCTCCAGTGCAAAGTGCACTTCAATGAGCTCCATATCCCTGATCCCCCTCCTTCTGTCATGAGCTGCTGGTTTTTGCCAGCCCACACCACTCCTGGGTGGTGCACAGAGGCCAGTGCAGAACTGCGGAAGCCAGATCCATTATTCCTCTATTGGAAAGAATTGACTCAGTACCATATATTCCAACAGAAATTAGTCCACATTGCTAAATTGCTAACTTAACACCCCAAATGCATTACATGCCTATCTGTAAAAATCAGAGTAAGATTCACGTCAAGAACCAAGAACTGAACCCACAGTTCATGATCTACATGACTGTCCTATGATTAATACACTGCTCTCGGCAATGCCCAAGGTGTCCTTCAAACCTTTGCCAGGCAGCTGGTCTGTGTAAGTGTTACCAGCTACTTCTTGAATTCATGTAGTGGAAGTCTGGGCTGTGTAACTAAATGTCTTTAGATCAGTGCTACTGACTGCCCTTTGTGCATCTACTAAATGGAATTAGATGTGGTAAAAGAATTTCATTTTTTTTTTAAGAGATTTTAAAAGTGTTAGAAGACTACATTGTGTGTAAGACTGTATTCCAAGTTAGGAAATACGACGATTAAGGTTGGTCCTTATAAACCATCACTTGGGAAGAGATGTGCTGGACTGATGAGCTCTAATTGTGCCATCCCTGTTATCTTGAAGTGTCTCCCTGCAAGTGGGTTTGATGTGGGTGACACGGGCGACAACGACTGTAGCCTGAAAGGCTGTAACTACATGAACACATGACAGTTGCCTGAACTGACCACTGCTTGGATCAGTGAGAAGGATCACTGGAGACTAGCACGCGTCTGCAAGAAGAACAGAGAAAACTCATTTGGTTTAGTTCTTTAGGAACACAGCAGAGACTGATTCAGCTCCTGCCCCTTTCACAGAATCACAGGATGGTTGAGTTGGAAGGGACCTCTGGAGGTCATCCGGTCCAACCCCTCTGCTCAAGCAGGGCCACCTAGAGCCCATTACCCAGGACCGTGTCCAGATGTTTTTTTAGTATCTACAAGATGGGAGACTCCACAACCTCCATGGGCAATCTGTGCCAGTGCTCAGTTACCCTCACAGTGAAAAAGTGTTTCTTCGCGTTCAGAAGGAACCTCTGGTGTTTCAGGTTGTGCCCATTGCCTCTGGTCCTCTCACTGGGCACCACTGAAAAGAGCCTGTCCCTGTCCTCTCTGCACGCTCCCTTCAGGTATTTATATATATTGATGAGATCCCCCTGAGCCTCCTTTTCTCCAGGCTGAACAGTCCCAGCTCTGTCAGCCTCTGCTCACAGAAGAGATGCTCCAGTCCCTTAACCATCTTTGTGGCCCTTGTTGGACTCTCTCCAGTACGACCATGTCTCTCTTGTACTGGGGAGCCCAGCACTGGACACAGTACTCCAGGTGTGGCCTCACCAGCACTGAGCAGAAGGGAAGGATCACCTTCTCAACCTGCTGATAACTAAGAACATTAATTTGCGAGACTGTATCATACATATCATAATCAGGGCAAGAGAAGTATAGCTCTAACTTTTAAGGACTAAATAGTCCCGATTTTGGTTTTTCCTAAATTCTGTGTTCTTTATTTTCCCATCCTAACTTTTGAAAGTAGCTTTCTAGAAGTACATAATATTTGTAGGCACAATTAATAAAATATATGTACTGGAAATATAATCCTGGGTTTGGATTTAACTTTCAACAATTCTATAACCCAAAGTCATAAATTGCATGTAAATATTTAATTACACACATTTAATTGGACTAGGAATGTGCTTTTCTCTGATGCAGATTTATGAAATTGACTGTAAAAATGGATGCTACGTGACTCTCCTTTCTTTTTTATGACAGTATAAAGCATTGTCAGTATTTTAATATATTGAATATTATTAATGTTTAACTGGAGTGTATAACTTTTTTATTAGAACTTTTCTTTGAATAATTGCTTCAAATTAAATTTAAATTCTTTTTTAAATACGACAATACTATGGACATTTCAATTTCTCAGAATGTTGTTAAAAGGAAAGTTAAGAGCAGAGAGATATATTGGAGATTCTGTATTTGCTGACATAGTGGAAGCATTACTAAAGGGACTTGGCTTTCAAAGGGTCAGTGTTAGCTCCTTCCTATGTTTTACATGGAGTAGGTTCTTAAAAAAAAAAGAAGCATCAAGCAAATACAGAACACATGAAATAAGCAGGCACAGTATCACCTGGTGGAGGGTTCCATTTATGAACGTCAGCAGCATAGAGGCCAACCTTCTCATGCCATGAGTCTTCTAACGAGAGCTGCCTCTGGCCACCATGCTTCAGACAGATGGAAAAGAAACAGTGTGCTGGAAGAGGAGCCTTGGCAAGTCCACCGTGGCATGGTCAGAGCTACTCACTGGGCCCTCACCACGCGCTGGGCCAGAGCTGGCTGCCTGAAAGCCCTTGCTGCAGCATGTGCCCCGTGCTGAACTCCTCGGCATCTCATCTTGAACTGTCCGTGATGGGGAGGTCCCAGGGTGTTTGCTTGGTCTGAGGGGCTGAGACCTGGGAAGCAGCACTAGCACAGCAGCTCCGTCATCATCTGCTTCCACTCTAGATTAATCTCTCTTCTGCACCTGGACGGTAGTTTTTCACCCTAGCTGGCCTCTGCCTAGCTCACAAGTACTAAGATAAACTCATCAATTAGCTTAAAAGAGTAAGGTGATGACCAGAATGATTGGATTTAGCATTAGCAACTTCTTGACTTCTCCATTTTCTCACCACATCTGCTGGCTAGGATCGAGCTTTTCTTAACAGTTCAGCTACCTTAAAGTCAAAACATCACCTGATAATCATTTTTGCGAGGAAGAGATGGACAAAATTTAAGTTATAGCTTAAACTAACTACACAATCAGTGGGGATGCCGTAGCTCAAGTCAGACTTCACCTGCTGCTAAATCCAGCTCCTCCCTTACATTAACTGAAGCAGCCTGCGTAGACCTAGTGTGGTTTCACAGCACACATCAGCGCCGCTCGCTGCAGGGATGTGCAGATATCTGAACTACTTTTAAAGAAAAAATGTGGGTAGGAGAAGCCATACTGCCACATTATAACAGAGCTCCACATGGATTAATTTTATTCAAGACTGCTGATGCAAAACAGCGCTACTGCCACCAGTTTGCTTCCAGCACTTGGCCTCCCTCATTTACAACTTGCCTTGGATAGTTTTTATACCACACCAGAATATGGCCCTGGAGACCAGCGTTTACAGAGTGCGGTCCCTCCACTCTCATCTCGCCTCTGCATAATACATGTGAAGGATTAAGCACAAGTATTAACGGGTTGGATCCCTGGCCGAGGGACAGGGATGGGGTCCTGCTGCTTGGTGACCGGGGAGGGACCTTACCCAGCCCTCCTCCCTCTGCTGAAACCAGTCCCAGGGGTGCCAGGCCATCATGGGGGGGAAATGTGGCTCTGAAAATGTGTGCTTCTGAAATGATGTGTGGTTGTTGGGGTTTTTTGTGGTTTGTTTTGTTTTAAATCACAGAAAGCTGTTGGGGTTGCAGCGTGTCCCATCAATCAGCACACCACGCAGTGTCTATATTAAACATCCTACCAAGTCCCATAGGGAGCGTGAAATTTCTGATGACAGAAGATAAGAAAATATTCAGCAGGTTTTGTTAAACAATTTATATGTTAAGGGACCGAAAGGTCAGTGAGCAGAAATTGTATTTTATCTTCCTTGCATAAATATTGCTTGATGATTAGGTCAAAAATGTTACAAATACAGATGCAAGTGAAAAATACAACTATTCATAGGCAGAGATGGGAAAACAGAGGGTTTTGTTATACTGTTCATTTTCGTCCCTGTACAAACAGATTCAGAGAACGGTTGTGCATTGCTACAGGAGAGCTGCTTTTCTGTCTCTTATGGGTATTTTTGTTCTTTTGTCTTACCATACCTGCAAAGTTTGTGTAAAATTACTAGTAAAATACATTTTTTATCAATTCTTGGCCATCTCCAGTGCAAAAATGCATGAAGAGCTAGTTCATCCTTCAATTGGCAATATTAGACAAGTGCAAATTAGTTACATTTCCATCCTATTGACCACTAACAGGTTTGAACTTGTCTTCAAACACTTGCAGAGATGGGTGGTGCCTCAGTAGACCTGGTAAGACTGGTTGGATAATTAGTGCTGAAAAATCTGTACTTCATGTTTCCTATTTCATGGGGTAGATGTATGTTGGCCTTTGTGGAAAAAGACTTCATCAAAGAGAAGGGGAAAGACCAAGTTCAGACCTTCTGTGTTGGGACTGTGCCTTGCCTCAGCTGAACTGAGTCAGAAGTTTTTAGCAGTGAAGCTTCTGTTACGTTGAATTTAAGAGTAGTTTTCATTTCAGCAAAAAGAAATAAAAAAGAATGAAGAATTTTTAATGCATAGGGCAGGCAACAGGGCACAAGGCATTTCTGGGCTTTTTGCCCAGATCTGTCGTTGACTTCTTGATTATATCCTGTGGGTCTGTTTTATTTTTTATAGGAAAAAAAAAAAAAAGCAATAATGAGAATGTTAAGAAAATGGGGAGGTTTGATTCACTGCAGTATGATCTGGAAAGTCATGTTGCAGGCTGGGTTAGGAGACCTTCAGTGTATTTTGGTCCTTCTCTATATCCATTTTGCCATTTGTCTTTATTATATACCGGCTATAATTCTGTGGTCTTCAGGGCAAATGCTCTCTCTGGCTGTATGTGTACAGTGAAAGTAGCAGTGCAGGTTAGAGACATCTGTGCTAGCTTTAAATTATATGTCTCATTAAAGAGGACATTCGTACAGGCAAAGTCACCAGGTTTCTCAGAGATGCACGAAGGTCCATGCTGACCTGGTGAAGATGCTTTTGATGTTTGAGCTAGCTCTAAGCCATGATGCAATATGCAGCATAGACTTATCACTTTATAGCAATTTTCTACAGGGATGATACAAAGACAGCATCCACCTCATGCTGCAGGGGACACAGGAAGGGCTGCTTACTCTTTATTGATCCTTGTCACAAACCCCTCCTCTTGGTGAATTTGTGTGAATGGGCTCCGTAGATACATACCTGTGTGCATACAGAAACAATTACCAGAAAACAGCAAGAGGAAAAGCACACACAGAGAGGTAGTGTGCGAAAGTCTCCCAAAAGCTGATAAGCTCTGGAGACTTGTGGTCCTCTGGAATCCGAGACAGCTGATAAACTCAGAACAGCAAGAGTCTGTAGAGTGTGTCCAAGGCCATCAGCATGCACCATCATCAACACTGGGTTTTATAACTCAGACCATAGCCAAGGAGGTGACAGGTGCTATATGCAGACACAGACCACAGGCTACAAGGTTCATATACACCTGGGGAAGAAAGGGACTTCTGAACACCCTCCTGGAAACAACTGGTGCATCAGTATGACCATCCACTTCTCATTAAACAGCCAGGGTTGGCCTCCCTGCTGCTGCTCTAGCTGGGTAAAATGAAAGATTGAGGGGGATATTGAATGGACGGTACAAATAGTTACAGCTCAATTCTATTATTAATAATAGCTTAATTCATAAGATGTGTTCTAACAAATATTGGTGGTAATCTGTATCTCCCTCTGATTCATTCCCCTATCTGGAAAATTTACCTCCTCTCCCCGTACTTGGAGCCAAGGAGGCAATGCAAAGAAGAAGCCATACTGTCCTTGTAGGGGATGGGGGAGGAAGGGACAATGTTCGGGGTGTGAGGGGGAGGCAGGTGAGATGAAGGCTGCTACAGGGGCAGGGAAAGAGAAGGCAGCAACATACCCCAGGTATCCTGGGCTCGCTCAGGTCCCTCATGACATCTAGGTACTGATAGAAATACAATACAGAGATTAACAATAATGGTGGCATTAAATTACCAAGACCCTTAGAGAGATGGTGCTACAGGCTGTTCTGCCTCTTTCACTGGATGAGTAAAGCAGATATAAGTGGATAGTCATGTAAAGATTACAGAGTATTCCTGTCCACAGATGACTTTTTGCAGGGACTAACTCATTTTTGAATGTGGTTTAATTTCTGGAAACAGAACACCTCAGACCACAGAATTTTTCTCTCATTAATGGTGTTAATCGGCTCATGAATGGACAATAAAATGTTTGCCTTTATGTTCTCCAGCCCTGTTGCTAAGAGCTATATACAGTAACAAACTGTTCACAGAAATTTTCACATTTTTCTTAGCTAAACCCCAACAGGAAGAAAAAAAAAAAATCTGCTGACATTGATAAAGAATTTGACAAAGCTCCTATGGTTTTTGCCATTCCAGACTGCCAGTTTATAGTCTGGGAACATCGTTGCAGCTTCATTTCCACAACAAAAAGGCCCCATTCTTTTCTTAAAGGTTTGACCGTTCATCCTGTCCTTGGTTGTTTTGCATCAGAAATGCACTTCTGTTGTCAGCCTTTCTATTAGCACTCACTTACCGAGGGTGCCAAAGAAATGTCTAAGAAAAGGACAAGTGTCTAACAGGTTACTATAGTTTCTTTTGTGCTCTTAAAATTTGCAGACTTCAGGCGTTTAAAAATGTAATTAACATTTGTGCATATGATAAATTTAAAAATTGGGTGAACTTTTCACACTTGAATGTTAACTATTTCCATTGCCTGTTCTCCAGTAAATTTCAATTGCTGGTTACTTTTACTCTACCGATTTTTGCTGGGCTTTCATCCTGCTGGGTCGTACTAGGCATTTTGCAGACACAGAACAGGAAACAGCCATTTAAATTTTCGATGTAAATCTGGCAAAATAGAAGGTATTTTCCCTGAAATTTCCCTGAAAAGAAGAAAGAAAAGGATTTCAATTACTTCAGGCTTGTAGGTGGGAGACATCTTGCTAATATTACATTATTCTTTTTTTCTTTCACTGTCATTTTATATAGCTGTTTAGTTACAAGTTCTGAAAATGTATGAATAATCTACTTATGCTAAATCAACTTGCAATCAAATATCATCTTGGAAACATTTAAAGGTACAGCAAAATTAATGCAGTCGAGGATGGAGAGATCATACACCTAGAGATCTCACGTAACAGTGTTCTTCCACCAAAGTTCCCCAATTAAATTCCATAACAGACTAATCGTTAATGGAAATTATCATTTTATAGTTACCTGATGTCCTACAAGAAGTGAGTCCAACGGCTTTAGTGTCGTCTACTTTAAAGCATAGTGGTGTCTGCATCACGAAACCATGTATCACAACTCTCTATCACAAAACTAATCAGAGTTTTGTGATACAGAATTGTGATATACAGTTGACAGCCTGGTTGGCAAACTCAGCAGCAAATCCAATAACTATTGCATTAGCCTCTGGTGGCAGCATTTGCAGGTCAGAGTGAGGTAAGACGATAATATCAGGAAATCTGCACTGTGCATATTCCGTGGTAATAACCTGAATTTCATTCCCTGAAGCTGCCAGGGTGATACCTACCAAAGGTTCACACGGTCCTTAAAAATGCAGTTGAGGCTTTGTCTGCAGGAGGTTATTACAGCAACTTGAGCAATTAGAATTAGAAAGAGGCAGACTTAAGTACCACTGAATTTTGTTGACGCGTCTCTTTAAAGATTGGTTCCCAAGAGAAAAAAAAATGCTGCAACATAGAATTTGAGAGTAAACACCTCAGCATTTTAATAACTGCAAAAGCCATTTTTGCTGGAATGCCATGAACATTATTGCTGTAAGATAAAACAAAGGACAATCCTATAAAACAGTACATAAAAAGACAAAGACAGTACTTGTCACACTGCTTATTTCAGGACTAAAATGCTCCCTACATATTCCCGTTGCACTATTTTAATGTTCCCAGCTGGTTTCTGCAGGGGAGTGCTTACTTTTTCTCACAAAGGAATGAGACTATTCCTTCATCCAACACGATTCATATAGGAAACACAGAAAAACTGTCTCCCTATTACCTTTTTGCTCCCTGTCTCCCTGGGCTAGTGAGACAAAAGCATACTAATTGCAGATCACTAGCACTGATATGAGATTTTTGGAAAGCAATGTAAATAAATCAATGTTGAATCAAAGGGACATAATAAGATCAGTTCAGAAGCCTCAACCCATTGCATATATCTGTAGTCCTTCTAGTACGTATGTGCTGGTGTTAGGTATGAGCATCACGACAGTATTAAAGGCATTAACCTGCCTGCTAATGTCAGAGATAGGATGAAGAAACAGGACCCAGAATATTTACTCCTCCCCAAATGGCAAGGAGCCTGGAAAGGACAGACAATGAAATGAAGACCCTGGGAGGAAAAAAGCAGGAGCGTTGTAGGTAAATTCAAAGAGGTTCTTGGAGGAAGAAATTATCCAAGGCATTCAAAAGAATTACAGATTAAGACTCACAAAGCAGGTGAAATGATTCAGGTTGGAGGAAGACATGGTTAGAAAAGGGAAGGTGAAGATGAGTTTAGCAAATTTGTTTCAGATAACAGCAAAGGGATGTTTGGAAATGAGGGCAGAAATGGACAAGTATCTTAGCAATGAAGACATTGCCATGGATAGGCTTGCTAATGTCACATGGAATTAAATTATTTCATTTAATAAATGTGTAGATGGAGAGACAAAGGGAGAATGAGAAATCAAAGGTGACATTCAGGCTACAAGAAAAGGAGAGTTTTGAGAAGTAAAATTTTGAATAAATAAACAAGGGAGAAAAGAGCATCCTTGGGACAGCTAAGAAAGTCTCATCTGAAGAGAGTTTGAGATGGCATGGTAACATCAAAGAAGGTATGACGGAGGCAAAAATTCACAACAGGAAAAAAAAGTTGTAAGTAACAGAAACTGCTGGGGAGGATTAGTTAGTCAAAATAGAGACTATAAAGGTAAAAGGAGGAGGACCGAGGGTGAAATTCTGAAGGGTGCCAACAGATAGTGGAGAGGGAGTGGGAGGACCTACCAGAGGAGGTGCTGAAGAGAACAGTGTTTGAGGTAAAAGTAGAAAGCAGAGAGCACAGACTCACCAAAGGATAAGGTGGAAAGGAAGAAGATGTGGAGAAGTGCCAGTGGTCCTGAAAGCTGCATTAAGGAGGATCTGAATGGAAAGAAGCCATCTGGCTTGGCTAGGAAAGAACATCGGTGAAGGGGGGCTCAGCACATACTAAAACTAGATAATAAAGAAAGTCTGATAAATGCTAACTGGGAATGAATGTTTGGAAGTCTAATTAGGTGCGGGAAAAGCTCAGGGCAGAAAGTGCAACTGTGTTTCCAGGCTGACTGAAAGAAGCCAGAGAACTGAGGCAGGGCAGCAGAGAAACAGCTGAGGAATAAGAGAACAAGGGGCAGTAGGACTGCGCCACGCAGGGAATAGAGAGACAAACAGAGGAGGTAGAAAAATCAAAGTCCTTTTAAATGTCTTTAAGGGGATTTTGCTATTTAATATTAGCAAAGGATTGCACACTTGAAACTGTCCCCTGCAACTGCAAGATCCAGAAGCCTCGATAGATGTAGTGCCATATATTAAACTGATGCTATAGTTGACCTTGTTTCCTGAAGGAGAGACAAGAGATTAACTTATAGGGAAGCTTTCCAGCCACTAAAAGTACAATAGAACTAGACAAAATATCATAAAATCTGTCTCAGTTATGGGGCAATCTAGCCATTAGCGTTGAGGTGAAAATATTTTGGAGCATCATTAGGGTCGATTAATAGATTTACAGGCCCTGTGAATTACAGAATAAAGCTCTGCGGGGACACCTATTTTCAGTCTGTCTTCTTCTGAGGAGACTACAGGGACTACTGAGGCCACACCAGCCTTGAGGCTGAAGTATCAAGGCAGGCTGCTTTTGATTTCTCTCAGTAACTAGAAGATTGACTTACCTAGCATGGTCTGGGAGGAGAACTTGTGCCTAGATTATTAGTTTAGGAAGTCAACATGGATCTTTCATAGTTTTCCAGCCACTAAATAATTGTGGCAAAGGAGGCCAGCTCCCAGTTTTCAAGTTAATTGTGGCATACCAAACAATTTATGGTGCTCAGAAGGGCTGCTGATGAGACAGGCTCTACTTGCACCATGGCACCAACTATTTATGCCCTGGTTCCAAGGCGAGGTGCGACAATGATGTAGTGTGCTGTACTGGTACTCGGGTGCTATACCTGTACTGCTGTGAAGGCTACAGTCCCCTTACAAATTCAATAAGTTTGCCTCAGACACTAAAATATCCATCACTTCAGTGCCAGCACAGCATGCAGCTGCCATTTGTCACATCCTCATCGTACATGGTGGAGCATTAGCAGTGCTAACAGCATTGCATTAGTTGAGTCCAGAATAAGTTGTTGACCTATGGTAAACACTGACTAAGGTTGTCATGTCTTAATCTGAAATATAAAAGTGACTTGATGTATCCAACATTGAAAATGCTAGGGCACTCCCCCTATAACCAACAAGAAATATATCCTTGCAGATCACACCTAACTTCCCTGAAACAGGACAAGATAAAGAAATTGTAAAAAGAGCTTTCTAAATATATTGTTCTCTCTTGCTTGTGTAGAAGAGTACCAAATAATAAATGATATGAGAATAAAAAATGTTTTAAAAAAAGGCCACCTGCCACTGTATGCCTTAGCATAATTAAGTTAATTTAGTAAGGCAATTACTTATCTCTTCTACGGGACCTCTTGCAGGCTGATCTTGGTAAAGATGTTAAACAAGCAATAAATTTTTAAAAAGCAATCACTCTTCAAATCACTCAAACCAAAAGACTGAATTTTATCTGCTTTGAAAATGAAATTTTTTTGCAACACAAAATCAGCAACATGGTAGTCAGCTTTCTATTTTAAAATGGCTAGGCATTTTAAAGAGGTAGGAGGATGCGTTCAGGGCTTTTTTTTCAACGATTACATTTTCTTTATGGTTTAAGTACAGAGACGGCCTAGCCTCATTAAGAAGCTGGGTTGACAAAAGCTTCAGAGAATCTATGCAGATCTATACATTAATACATCCAATGATTAATAGCATGTGAATTTCTCACAACTCAGACCCACTTGTATCTAATAAAAGGCAGGAACTTTGGTAAAACTTCTAGTCAGAAGACGACCCAGAATCTCCTTCCAGAAAATGTTTGCTTTGTCTCATTTGCACTAGTCTGTCCTAGGGAGAAATACAGAAAGATAAAATTTCCCTACTCTTGTCTCTCATGTAGATGTTGACAGAACTTCTAACTTGCTTTTGGAATCTTCACTCTGAGAAGAGTTAAAGGAAGTATAAGAGGATGATACAATCTGGCAGATGAGATTTGGCACAAAATGCTTGAAAACCAAAAGCATGTATGATTGATGGCATCCTTAGATGCATCAGAAATGTAGAGAGAAGAAGATGCATTGCATACAACAACTCACAAACCTGTTGTTTTTCCCATTATTCAGAAAACAGTCATCTCAGCTGAAAAATATCCCAGGCACCAGAATCCAGGACAAATACAGGTTGGATTTTAATGACTGGAATTCATTAATAATGGTGGGCTGTCAATGGTGTGTGGTGGTGGCTCTTCAGGAGCTAAGAACCACATGGCTACAAGGCTGAAACATTTTTTTACTCAAAATATTACTAGGGCACCTGTACTGATGGTAACTTGCAATTTTGAAACTTTCATTGTATTGGTTCTATGAATCATTCAACGATTTCACTCTTCAACTTTCTATTGCTGGCGTCTTTAACTAGCAGCTAAGTGACAAAACTATGTACATGATCATTTTATAAATGAGAAGAAATAAACCCAGGGAGAACAAATGGAACTCAGGACTTGGGGATTTACATTTCATTTATTTTAAAACTGCTAGAATTCTATTTAAGTCTAATTATACACATTAAAAAATAGGATATACTTATTTTTAACCACACAATTTTTGTGGGACCTACAAATTTGTACTTCATGCTTATAATTTCTTTCCTATTACTAACCCTTTCTTCAAACTGACCTGACCTGGCTGGGGTTAGGAGCTGTCCCAGGGAGATTTCAGCCTGTAAGGTGGTATTGGAGCTCCCCTTCCTCCCTCTCTCTTTCACCTGAGTACTGGAGACACTGCCAGTGTAATTCTCCCCAGAGCCTCACTGAGGAGGGAGAAGGAGAACATAGGAGCAGAGGGTAGCCCAAGAGCCCCAGACAGACAGACAGACACTGCAATACCCCTAGCAAGCCTTGAGGACAGGAGGAAGGGCTAGGCAGAGCAGTGCAGAGCTGGGCAAAAGACCCGGAGTGTGGATACTGCACACTAATGTAATGATCCTGATGCTGTTGCTTAGTGGATAAATTCAGAATCACTTGTCCCACTGTACGTTGTTTTGTTGCCCATCACAACTGAAACACTTGTGTCAGTTTTGTTATGCTAACAGAGGCCTCTAGCGGGAGGACAGCAAATGCCAGACAAACACTTTCTGCGAGGATAGTTCAAATGGCTTTACACAAAACTCTCCTTCAGAGTTGTGACAGCTCAGTGGACCCAGCTGGCTAGTGGTGTGGCTTTTTCTTCCGCCCCCCCCAAGCTGGTACAGGATACCGTACGCAGAAACACTATGTACCAGGCAAGCCTGGGATCTGGAGGTTCATGAAGCTGAGGTTCACCACAGAGAATGGCTGCACTTGGGTATTGGCATCACAGCGCTGGGACCAAGGTCGTTTATTCCTGAGAAGAGACAGGGTAGAGCGAGAAGAGTGCAATGTGCACACCATCGGTGCATGCACAGAATATTATGACAAGAGAGGGGTGAGGTTTGCCGAGCTTTCAGCAGCAGGGCGAGTCGGCATGTGGATACTGTCTGGATGAAGACAATCTCACTGTGATGCTGTACAGCCACCCACTGACCGAAGAAGTTTTAAAAACAATCTTGTCCCACTATGCTCGGATTTAAAACATAAGTTCTGACATTAATCTCTAACATTATGATAATCTTCAATATTAAATAGTTGCCATTTTATTTCAACTCTACAGGGATTCCGTAGAACTTCTTTCATCAGGAATGACTAAAACATTCCTGAGACCCTTGACACCAGTCTGGCACAGGTAATGTATACTGGGCTTGCTTCTTGACTCCACTGAATCAGTTTTATTCCAGTGTAAAACTGATATAATAAAGAACCAAGCCTCCAGCCTCTGTGTTTGAATTGCCAGACCTTAGCTTTAGTACAGAAGAAAATAAATCAGTGCATCTGTTACATATTTCTTGTCTGTCTTATCTCCTGAGGCAAAATCATTTTGGATAGGTGCCCTAGGGAGCAGAAAGGACCATGTGTTTTCAGCTTTTGTGGTATTTGTCGCTTCTTTGATCAGAAGATTACATAGTAATCTCAACAATAAAATAAACTCCAAACAATAACGATCCCCCAATGTTTTGGCTGTGTCAAGAAAAGTGTCCTCAATGAAGACTTTGAAAAGAAACAGGAGGTGATGGAGAGGTTAATTTGGATGTGATTTTATTCTTAAGGTGATTTGACTCCTGACTGGGCGCAGCACTACTGAAGAAAATGCACTGAACCTCTTTGATGGGACCTGAACTCAATCACGAACAAAGGTCCTGTCAATAAGCCTACAGCAGTGGTCCACAATTCCTAGGAAGTACGGCCAGTGAGCAGGTGATGTGACCACTGCACACATGCAGTCCTCAGCAGCACAGCCCAGATGGTTATTATGTGTTGCTCTGCCCTCTTCTCTCCCATCTCTGCTTCTCTTTGCCCAAAACAGGTCTTTGAAACTGCCTCCGTGCCTCCCTCCAGCCCCAAACTTCAGAGTTTTCTCCTGGTTTCTAAAAGGATATGCAGGTATAGCCTTGGATATGAACTCATTTCCCAAAGCTAAGTTCTATGAAAAACAGGTAGATGCTTAGTGAAAACATTATTTCTCTTCATTCCTGTTCACGCTGCAAAATCATAGCCTATTTTATACACACACACACAAAAAAGAACCTATAAGGGCCTCTCTCTCTGAGGAAACATACGCTGATACTTGAATGGTTGTGGTTAAACTGATGAGTGAGCTGGAAGTACAAACTGCTGGCATGAAGAAGATTTCGGAGCCGGGAATGCGCTTCTCACAGCTGTTACGTTTTCCATAGCAGGCCCGAAATTTACTCTATGAAAAGACACTTCCTTTTTGAAATTGTTACTGGCTTTGAGAAAAATAACACATTTCAAGCTTTCTTTGGACATTGTAAGGAAACACAAACAGGATACAAACAACATTTAAAAAATTGTCTGCCGGTCACCTTTAAAAACCTGCAATTTTCTGTAAAAGGACTCTGCTGCATTTTCTTCCATTAAACCCTTTCTGCCTCCTGTCTTCTCAGTGCTCCATTTCTGCTATATGTGAAAAAGTATCTTAGCCATATAATATCACGTTGCAGGCAAAATTCTTCTATGATGTGACATACTATCACAGTACAGTTTTAGGACTCATCTGAGCTGGAGTCAGGTATTAGTTTATTTTCATTTAATTATCTTAGAATGGTGTGTTACACTGTCCTAGAAAGACAAGGAAAAAACCAAAACTTAAGATACAAAAAAATGCCACAGGAAACAAACTGTAGAGATATACTTTTTCATAAAGGTATGAAACTTAAAAAATGTGTTAGAGGACCCAAAATATCAAAGTTCTCTTCTGTACTGACATGTCTTTTCTGGTTGATGTTCAAATCAAGATCTAGCTGAAGAAAATAAAGCTGTTATAAGAAAAGTCCCTTTCAACACTGAACAACCTTCCTCAGCTACAACATTTTGACTGTTTGTCATGCAGATCTCTTCCTAAAATATAAGTCTGCACCCAGTGCTATCCGTGGTAATGCCTCTCTAAACATTCCAAAGGAACCTTTATCTGGTCATCCAGGGTGCATTTATCTTCACATTTGTTATCTAAAAGTTGGCCATCTATTTGAAACTATTTATCTAGGGAACCTCTTCAGTCAGTGGAGAGAGACGAGTATCTTCAACAGGCCAAGATACACATCTGAAGATGTGTGTTTGGCACCAATAAGAGTAACTGCCCTCTGGATGTACCTGTGTCGGCCCACTAAATGTGAAGACAGCTAGCTTAGACAATCTTGACTTTCACATGACTGAAGATCCATGACATGAACCTCACCACAAATGTACTGTTGCAGTGGGGCTGCTGTAAGGCTCAGATTCACTCCACCTTTGTTTAGGCACATTTCCAAAGCACCTATGGGAGCAGTCACTTGCCTGAGGGACCTTTTATAGAGACTGGAGAATGACAGACACATCCTGAGAGTGAGCCATACCATGGGGCTGCACAGAAGAACATGACAAAGGCACTCTGCAAGTCTATTCAGGCCACCTAAGATCTGCTGGGAGACTACAGCAGGAGCCAAGAGCGAGCCTTTTCCATTTCAGGCAACCTGGACAATGGTTAACATTATGTGGGATGAATCCCAGCTTAAACCCCACTAAACTGTGGATTTCCACATGTGCTGTACAGCACTAACTGCAATGTCATACTTTGCTGTAAGGTAAACTGTACCCAATAATAAGGTAAATCCATAGTTGTCTGAAATAGTAGCTCTTAGAGAGATTTTTATAGCACAGCAAACCAGATGTTGACTTTATGGATGTGATAAACTGTTTTAAAAATCATAGTACAATAGGATTTCAGCTGTTAGCACAGATTCTGCTAAGTCATCTGTATATGTCCAAGGAGATAATTTGTCCTTAATGACTACACTTCTGCTTATTTTTAAGTGGCAGCTTAAAAACATCAGCCAGCATGAAGTATTGGAGCCAAGTGGTCTCCTGCTATGTTTATTAATTTCAGTGCAGAGCCATTTTAGCTTTGTTTTTTGCCATTCAGATGTCTGTGCACCACATTGCCCAGTATTTCTGCCTGCAGTAGCGTGCTGCATGGAGATATGCACAGAGCTTGTGTGTCAGACAAAAGCTGCTGAAGTGTTTCTGGCCCCATGCTTGTCATGGAAAGTATCAAAGTCAAGTATCCAAAGAAAGTATCCAAACTAGCACACCGGGAGTCTGGCTAACCCCATTAACTTCAAGTTGCTATGGTTTAGCATTCTTGTCCACCCCACAAACTCTGCTCACCTGTAACACCACTGTCAGGGGTAAGCAGACTTGGCTGAATGCAGAAATACCTTTCTTTCACTGATCTCCCCTAGTCCAAGTCCTACTCTGAGGTGCCAGTCCTTGGTTATTTCTGCTATTGCTAGTTTAACTGCTGTTATCTCAGTCCTGTTGGATCATGGCACAGTAAAGTCAATGCTGCTGCTAAACTAGGCTGGCCTCCACTGTGCAAAGACCCAAAGCCAGATTAGTCCAGTCCTTCAGCTTAACTCTACAACCCTCATTAATTAACATCAGATGCCCTTCTCCTTCTCCTTCTTTCTCCTTCTCCTTCTTTCTCCTTCTCCTTCTTTCTCCTCCTTCTCCTCCTTCTCCTTCCCCTTCTCCTCCTCCTTCCCCTCTCCTTTGACTGCATCTCCTTACCAAACTGTCCATACAGTCATGCAGGAGGTGCTCACTGCAAGGCACCTCCTCTTCATTCGTTCCCTTTCATCGCTAAGGTAAAAACAGGATCCTACCGACATCTGAGGAAAACAGAAGCAAATAATACATAAAAAGAAATTATGAAGTAGTGTAATTCATACAAATGAATCAGACTAAAAGCTACTTTTCTCCCTATACATGGAAAAGAGATTTCTATGCTTCTAAATAATATTCTTACAAGGTTTACATTTCATATAATTTGACTTTGGGGGTCTCCCTGGGTCACTGTGGACATTTTCCCATCACCAGTGATTTTCAAGTGCTTTCCTACAGTCTGATTTTTTTCCGAGCTAAGGTAACAATATGAAGGTAAACTTACCTTACTTTGAAGGAACATTAAAAGCAAATTTATAACAGCATGTGGCGTTTAACTGCTGGGAGTTGAGGATATTATATACGGGAAGTTTACTGGAAAGCTCAGAGCTAGGGGATTTCTGCATATTAGTTATGACACCTCTGGGAATATTTAGATTTTGAATCAGAACTCAGATGGGTTTCAGTGACATCAATTTTATCCCGAAAGGAATATCATCACACTACAGGCAAATAGTACTGCTTTGTTCCTATATAAGAAAAACTTCACTTTTATAAAAAATAATGTGCTGACTAGGTGAACTTCTCTGCTGTGCTGAAAGAGTGTATAAGGTTTATGCAAAACCTTGTTCTGAGGATATATAAAGACCTCAGAATAGGATGTGATGGGGTGTGTATACATATATGGCTTTCATCCTCAAAACACTATACTAATAAAGGCAAGAAAAAAACTGGGATTGTTGTACCCCAGTTACCCTGTTAAATGTTCACAATAATAGATACAGTTACTAACTGAAAGAACAGCTCTTGATGTTGAGATTGTTATATATCCGACTTAGAGATAAGCAGGATTTGTTAGAGTGAAACTAGAACGTAGGTAGGTAAGTAGGTAGGTGATTATATACTAGAACTGTTTCCAAATCTCAACCAAAGGCAATTCATCTCTTACTTGGAATAGAGGGAGCCACATGATAGGAAAAATAGTTATGTATTCCATGTTAAACAATTTAGATGGGTTTAGCAGCTTTAGTTTTCCAATGGCTTAAAGCAGGAATTTGGAGCCTGGCATAATACAAGCATGGTCCTACTGATCCGTGTTTGGCTTTCTCTGTGAAATGCTGCCTACAGCAGAGCAAGCTGTTAGCCTGAATTTGAAAGGAAATGAGGCTTATTCAATTAAGGTCTCTGTCAATCCTTCCCTAATAACTTTTCAACCAGATGGCCAGTTTAAAAAAAAAAATGACAAGGGGACTGAAGTCTCTGCAGTCTGAAGTTCCTAAAAGCTTTCAGAAAAGAAGCAAATACAAAAAGAAGAATTAAATATTGCATACCCAGTGGAGAAGTCAAGTGAGCTCAAGTTAACTGTTGCGTTGGGCCTGCCAGGCAGCCTCTCAGCAGCGGTACATCCAGGGAATTAGCATCCTGGTACATCCAGGGAACTAGCATCCCGGGAGCCCAGGATCAGCCACAGCACGTTTTCTCTTGCCTTGCCCATGGGAGGAACCTGAGGAAAAAGTGGGGGAAAAAAAGGCTTAAGGGAAACAAGGGGGGAATATTTTAAGAAAAGGCAAAGTGCTAGGGGCCGTGAGGGAGGCTAGTGCTCTCCCAGGTGAGGGTAGAGTGAATATGTAGTAACAGAGACACAAATTGATAGGAAATGAGATTTAAGCAGTTCTGCGGCTCATGTGGTTCCTGCTTATTAAACATAATCATCATGGTATCATACATAAGCGTTTTCACTGAACTGAGCTTTTGCAAAAAGATCACAAAAAATTGTGATATGTATATACATATGTAGATGTATGTATTTAGATGTGATTAACCCCGCTTTATCTGAACTTCAGGTACACAAAGATACTTCTGGTGGCAACAAGAAGGGCACTTTAGGCAAAGGAAGAACCAGTAAAAAGTGGAAATTCTCTTTTTCTTTCCTAGCTGTAAGAGGAAATTTGGGCTTGCAGTATTTAGATTTGAAATTACTACTCACAGATTTTTTGATATCACTATTACAGTGAGCACGAAAGCTCCCCCAGCAAATTAAAACTGATTCTAAAATACCTACAGTATCACCAGAGTCAAGAATTCCTTTATATTTTGCATCACCTCAATAAAAAGCGAGCTTGAAAAATGTTCTGCAATGTAACAGGTGAGTTTGCAGACCTACAAAGAAGGGAGACCAGTACGGCAATGCCCATTTATTTTAGTGCATCTTTTTATTATTGTGAACTGTATCTTAATTTTTCCTACTGCTTTCATGTTACTGCTATTTCTATTAGACAATGTATAAAATGTGTTATAGAATCACAAAATAAAACACTGATCAGTAATAGATGTCAACAGAAAATGCTGGAAGCCCTGTAGTGAAGAATTCTGGGGCAGACAATTTGGAGACAACCTGCATCTAGGAGAAAATGTTCCCTTGCTTTCATAACACAGTAGTAGTGGCTTTATGCAATGACATACACGGTTTTTATTACTGGAGAAAATTCTGGCTAAATGTGGGGATATTATCTATATAAATATCAAGTTGTTACGTACCTTCCTTATCCCTTGACCTGAGTCTGACCATGAGTGCCATGGGTCAGTCTTGCATTAGATGCTTCACATTTTCTTTTATTAATTTTATAAATATTGCCTTCTAATTGCATTGGAGGTTCGACTGTAAGCTTTTGCTGGTGGCTAAACTTCTCAGCCTATTACAAACTAGGGGCAGGGTATGTTCTCATTTCCTTCTCAATCTTGCCCATTTATTGACCTTCTTTAAGGCTAGAAGGCCTAGTCTACTGACTTAGACTAGGACAACTTAAGCAAGATAAATGCCACTGGAAACTTCAAATCCCAAAGATGTACTGATCTTTCTGGATAGTGGCTGGAGGCATTAAAAACCTTACTGTTTCCTGGCACCCTGGGTTTCTGGTAGGCTAATGGTATTTATTTTCCTCTTTTATCATTTGTCTTACAGCATGCCTTGCCTAACTCCCACTCAGACCCAGCCCCTCCTGTCTTTTTATCTCAGTTTGATTGCTTTGCTCCTTTGCTGACTCACAGGACTTACAGGGAGCTGTGATTGAGAAAGCGGTTCAGAACTAGGCCCATCATAGTGTAATTTGGGAACAAATATAATCATCCCAACACAGTAAAAGAGTTTAGAAAAGGTTACAACTCAGAAAAATTGCTAATGCTTTTTTTGTACTGAAAAGATAACAAAATAGCTTAAACGCATTTTAGCTATCTGTATTTGAAATAGAAATGCTCTTCTTGAATAGAGATTATCTGTAAAGATTTAGGAAATCAAATCACAGGTTTTAGGAATGCCGAATAGGAAACAATCTGCCAATCATGTTATATTACCCCCTTCACAAACTAACTAAGCTTTATATTAAAAATAGTTGGGGAATTCTTTTGACTTTTGCATTTCCTATCCGAGAGTCATAGTTTTCTGATGTTTGGAAATTTTAATTTCTAGCCTCATATGAAAACGTTATATATGTTTGTCCTTGAGTCATTACTGCCAGTTGGCTGAATGGAATCTTCACCTTCTCTGGTGTTTACCTCTCTTGGCAAAAAAAACCCCATCATATCCCTGTCTGCTTTTGTTTTGTTGACTTAAATACACCAATCTCTTATTCTTTTGACATAAACAGGTTCTCTGTTCTCCCAATTGTCTCAGTACTCCCACCTCCCAGTACTGCGAATCAAGTCTCTGTTTCTAGAAATGGAAAACTGTAAAGATGATACTTATATCAATAAAAAATTCTGTAGTACCAGGGCATGAGGGCACAAGTACAGGATCATCCATACTATCAAAACACTAGCCTGTTCCCTGGCATAACTTTAATGCATGCCATCCAACATCCCTCCAGACAACACACAGTTTGGGGAACAGAGCAAGTCATGGCTGTTCCCAGTAGATACTTTAAGATGGATCCTGGACTTCTCTTTTAGGAGGGGCAGTCGGGAAGGGGAAACACAATTTAAGCTTATGAGCCATTTATTTACTAATATAGATATAGCGACAGAATTTCAGACACTATTAAGACTTCATTTACATGCTGTCAGTACCTGCACTGGAGATACAGTTGATGACTGCATTTTCTGTTTTCATGGGCACATCACATCAACCGACCTTTTGCATTTGAGGCCCTTAGAAGCTGCTTTTGTTTACACCGCCATTTAATTATAGCTGAACTAATTTCTGATTGCTCATTTAAAAGTATTTTTCAATGACCACCTTTTCAATAATATCACATCACAAAACAAGTCTAATACAGTACCATTTCTGATTGGTTCTGTGGCTGTTTGGTGCATGTTTTTGTCAGATACCAGGCTCAAAAATATCTAAATTTTACCATTTGTTCTCCAATCTATACTAGAATGACAGACTAACACTTAAGTGAATTGCATCTATGTCTAAATTGAAACCCAGGGGAAGATCTCTGGCAAATTTCATTCACTCCCTTCAAGAAACTTTCTTTCTTTTTTTAACAATCAATCATCTAAAGGGACAGTAAAACTAATTTTTTTCTCTTTGTATCCCCTTTTATAGGGGATACCCATTTATAGTCTCTAGCATTTAGCAATGTTCCACTCCAAACTGCCTTTAACATTTTTCCTGAAGATGCAATTTCTAGTCACTTATTTCTGAACTTTTTATGCATTACAAAGATGATTGTTATTCACTATGTCCCTGTTGTTCCTATAACATCTAGTTTAATATTCTGCATTGGTTGTTCTAATTTCTTTCCTTCCTTTTGTGTAAACCCCTTATAATTACTGTATAGATACTTCAATTGCTTTTTACTGTTTATATCCAATTTCTCAGACAGATGACACACAGTCCTTTTTATGTTTTTTCATTAATATAAATAATTTCTTCTAGCCAGCAATGTTTTCCTGCTCTTTAACCTATTCCTTTTTTTGTTTGTGTACTTTTTAATCAAACTTTGTTTTCTTTGTGCTAAAACCAGATGTCTTTTCTACTCCTCATAATTCCTCTCACTTCTTCACTCACATAACAGGCTCCCAAGAGGCCAGTATCCCTGGCGTTCAGTACTGTTACCATAAATGATTTCTATGAGATGGATATCCTAAAACCTTTTTTTCACAGAGACAATCCTTGACTGCATTATATTATTATGACTATGTCACAGAATTATAAGAAAGGTAAACTGCAGGAACTGCTGCAGATCATCAAGTCCAACCTTGCTGCTCAAGGCATGGCTAGCTTCAGGGATAGATCATGGGGTGTGGAAGCAGCAGCAGGAAGGATCAAAGGCAGGAGAAGAGCAATAGGAATGACCTCATATGGAAGGCACCTAGAGATTAGCAGTTCATCATGATCCTAGCACATAGATACTGAGGACAAGGAAAAGGCTGAGATACTTAATGCCTTCTTTGCCTCTGTTTAACAGCCAGACCAGTCATCCCCAGGATACTCAGACCCCTGAGCTAGAAGATAGGGACAGGGAGCAGAATGGAGCCCTCATAGTCCAGGAGGAAGCAGTTAACGACCTGCTACGCCACCTGGATGCTCACAAGTCTATGGGACCAGATGGGATCCACCCGAGAGTACTGAGGGAGCTGGCAGAGGAGCTTGCCAAGCCACTTTGCATCATCTATCAGCAGTCCTGGTTAACAGGGGAGGTCCCTGATGACTGGAGGCTTGCCAATGTGACGCCCATCTACAAGAAGGGCCGGAAGGAGGACCGGGGGAACTACAGGCCTGTCAGCCTGACCTCAGTGCCGGGAAAGATTATGGAGAGGTTCATCTTGAGTGAACTCAACAGGCAAGTGCAGGTCAACCAGGGGATCAGGCCCAACCATCATGGGTTCATGAAAGGCAGGTCCTGCTTGACCAACCTGATCTCCTTTTATGACCTGGTGACCCAACTGGTAGATGATGGAAAGGCTGTGGATGTCATTTACCTGGACTTTAGCAAAGCTTTTGACACCATCTCCCATAATATTCTCCTTGGGAAGCTGGCAGCTCATGGCTTGGACGGGCGTAGTCTTTGCTGGGTAAAAAACTGGCTGAATGGCTGAGCCCAGAGAGTAGTGGTGAATGGAGTTAAGTCCAGTTGGCGACCAGTCATGAGCGGTGTTCCCCAGGGCTCTGTTTTGGGGCCAGCCTTGTTTAATATCTTTATCAATGATCTGGATGAGGGGATTGAGTGCACCCTCAGTAAGTTTGCAGATGACACCAAACTGGGTGGGAGTGTTGATCTGCTGGAGGGTAGGATGGCCCTGCAGAGGGACCTAGACAGGCTGGACCGATGGGCCGAGGCCAACTGTATGAGGTTTAACAAGGCCAAGTGCCGGGTCCTGCACTTTGGTCACACCAACCCCATGCAATGCTACAGGCTTGGGGAAGAGTGGCTGGAAAGCTGCCTGGCCAAAAAGGACCTGGGCGTGTTGGTTGACAGCCGGCTGAACATGAGCCAGCAATGTGCCCAGGTGACCAAGAAGGCCAACAGCATCCCGGCTTGTATCAGGAATAGTGTGGCCAGCAGGAGCAGGGAGGTGATTGTCCCCCTGTACTCGGCGCTGGTGAGGTCACACCTGGAATACTGTGTCCAGTTTTGGGCATCTCAACACAAGAAAGACATTGAGGTGCTGGAGTGTGTCCAGAGAAGGGCAACAAAGCTGGTGAAGGGTCTGGAGCACAGGCCTTATGAGGAGCGGCTGAGGGAACTGGGGTTGTTTAGCTTAGAGAAGAGGAGGCTGAGGGGAGACCTTATCGCTCTCTACAACTACCTGATAGGAGGCCGAGTGAGGTGGGTCTTCTTCCATGTAGTTAGCGATAGGATGAGAGGAAATGGGCTCAAGCTGCGCCAGGGGAGGTTTAGATTGGATATTAGGAAAAATTTTTTCATGGAAAGGGTAGTCAAGCATTGGAACAGGCTGCCCAGAGAGGTGGTGGAGTCACCATCCGTGGAAGTGTTCAAAAAACGAGTAGATGTGGCACAGATGAATGCAAAGTGATGGGTCAGGTCCAAGACCAGCCCAGGAAGTCCCATTAGCAAGTCAGCAAAGGAGAGGGCTGGGCAAAGACTTATCCACAGCATAACTCAGGCAGGACTGAGCAGAAATGGGACTCCAGGGCCCCTGGGAAGAGGAAGGGTGGTGGTCCCAAGAGAGGCTCATCAGGGCAATTAAGGCTTATTGGCCACTCAGGGCCCTGACATCCATAGGAACTTTTACATGGATTTGTCAATAATGTTGCAATGCTATTTCCTACTCATCCGATTGATTTTTAAAAATCTCTAAGGCCAAAGATTCACAGACCCTTGGGCAATCTGTTCCAGAGCTAAACCATGATCATGGTAAAGCTTTTTTTCCTTATGTTTAAATCAAAATTTCTCACTGCAGCCTGCAACTACTGATTCTTGTTCCTTCACTATGCTGGCCCTGTCTTTTCTAAAGTCTCCTTTAAATAGTGGAAGACTGCCCTTAGAGCCCACTGGAGCCTTCTCTTCTCTAGACTGAAGTCCACTTTGCTTTTCCATTGTCGTGGTTTAGCCCCAGCCAGCAACTAAGCACCACGCAGCCACTCGCTCACTCCCCCTACCCCGATGGGATGGGGGAGAGAATCGGAGGAGTAAGAGTGAGAAACACTCCTGGGTTGAGATAAGAACAGTTTAATAATTGAAATAAAGTAAAATAGTAATGCTAATAGTAACAGTATAATAATCATAATAATAATAATGATACACGAAGCAAGTGATGCACAATGCAATTGCTCACCACCCGCCGACCGATACCCAGACAGTTCCCGAGCAGCGATCGCTGCTCCCTGGCCACCCCCCCCCCCCCAGTTTATATACTGAGCATGACGTCATATGGTATGGAATAGCCCTTTGGTCAGTTTGGATCAACTATTCTGGCTGTGCCCCCTCCCAGTTTCTTGTGCGCCTGGCAGAGCATGGGAAGCTGAAAAAGTCCTTGACTAGCATAAGCAGTACTCAGCAACAACTAAAAACATCAGCATGTTATCAACATTCTTCTCCTACTAAATCCAAAACACAGCACTATGCCTGCTGCTAGGAAGAAAATTAACTCTATCCCAGCCAAAACCAGGACAGTATCCACCCCTTATTCTATACCATCTACGTCATGCACAGGCCCTCCCCTTTCCAATGTGTTCCAATTAATCACCACCGCTTTCCCTATCTTGATATACACACAGATATCATTCCCTTCGTCTATGGCCCATCCCTCTAAAATGTCCATTGAGTTCATTTAGCCCATGACTTTGGGTTCCATCTGTCATCACAGTCTTTCAGAGCAGGAGAGGTGGTGTGCAGTGTTGGACTGTTGCATGCTGAAGTCAGTTCTCATTCCAACATGGTTTCATCAAAGTTCATTTTCATTAAGCTGGGCAATTCTTACTGCAATACCATTGATGCGGCATATAGCAATCATAATATATAGTATTATATACTTATATTAACCTACTATATTATTATATTAACATGCAGTTAAGAGATAACATATAGTTAAGAGATAACATACAGTATTATAAAGCAATTAATATTATACAATTCAGTTCATTGGCTATTTTCACCCAAAATCAAATTCCCTTGAGGTACACATTGGGCTTCCCCATCCTTTCGCATCACCCACCAAGTGCACCCAGGTCCTTGAGCAAAAGCAATCCCACGAATGGGTTTGCCTTTGCCAGAGGGGGAAGTAACCCAGACTGTCTTCCCCAGCATATTTTTCATGTGCACTACAGGAACTTTATCTCCTTCTACAGTACGTAGAAGTTTTGATTGGGCAGGGCCAGCTCGATTGGCAGATCCCCTGGTGTTGACTAACCAGGTGGCTTTTGCTAAATGCGTATCCCAATGTTTAAACGTCCCAGCACCCATTGCTCTCAGGGTAGTCTTTAACAATCCATTGTATCGCTCAATTTTCCCGGAGGCTGGTGCATGGTAAGGGATGTGATACACCCACTCAATGCCGTGCTCTTTGGCCCAGGTGTCTATGAGGTTGTTTTGGAAATGAGTCCCGTTGTCTGACTCAGTTCTTTCTGGGGTGCCATGTCGCCACAGGACTTGCTTTTCAAGGCCCAGGATGGTGTTCCGGGCGGTGGCATGGGGCACGGGATATATTTCCAACCATCCAGTGGTTGCTTCCACCATGGTGAGCACATAGCGCTTGCCTTGGTGGGTCTGTGGGAGCGTGATGTAATCAATCTGCCAGGCCTCCCCATATTTATATTTCAGCCACCGTTCACTATACCCAAGGGGCTTGAACTGCTTGGCTTGCTTGATTGCAGCGCATGTTTCACACTCATGAATAACCTGTGCAATACTGTCCATAGTTAAGTCCACCCCTCGATCACGAGCCCATTTATACGTTGCATCCCTTCCTTGATGGCCTGAGGCGTCATGGGCCCACCGAGCTATAAATAATTCACCCTTATGTTGCCAGTCCAAATCCACCTGAGCCACTTCAATCTTAGCAGCCTGATCTACTTGCTGGTTGTTTTGATGTTCTTCAGTGGCCCGACTCTTAGGTACATGAGCATCTACGTGACGAACTTTTACAACCAGGTTCTCTACCCGGGCAGCAATATCTTGCCACAATGCGGCAGCCCAGATTGGTTTGCCTCTGCGCTGCCAGTTGCTTTGCTTCCATTGCTGCAGCCACCCCCACAGGGCATTTGCCACCATCCATGAGTCAGTATAGAGATAAAGGACTGGCCACTTTTCTCTTTCAGCAATATCTAAAGCCAGCTGGATGGCTTTCACCTCTGCAAACTGACTCAACTCCCCTTCTCCTTCAGCAGTTTCTGCGACTTGTCGTATAGGACTCCATACAGCAGCTTTCCACCTCCGATGCTTTCCCACGAGACGACAGGACCCATCAGTGAACAGGGCATATTGCTTTTCATTTTCTGGCAATTTATTATACAGTGGGGCCTCTTCAGCACGTGTCACCTCCTCCTCTGGTGATATTCTAAGGTTTTTTCCTTCTGGCCAGTCCATGATCACTTCCAAGATTCCTGGGCGACTGGGGTTTCCTATTCGAGCCCGTTGTGTGATCAATGCAACCCACTTACTCCATGTAGCATCAGTTGCATGATGTGTAGAGGGGACCCTCCCTTTGAACATCCAGCCCAACACCAGCAGTCGGGGTGCCAGCAGGAGCTGTGCTTCAGTACCAACCACTTCTGAAGCAGCTCGAACCCCTTCATATGCTGCCAGTATCTCCTTCTCAGTTGGAGTAGAGTGGGCTTCGGATCCTCTGTATCCCCGACTCCAAAACCCTAGGGGTCGACCTCGAGTCTCCCCTGGTGCTTTCTGCCAGAGGCTCCAGGTAGGGCCATTCTCCCCGGCTGCAGTGTAGAGCACATTTTTAATATCCTGCCCTGCCCGGACTGGCCCAAGGGCTACTGCATGAACTATCTCACGTTTAATTTGTTCAAAGCCTTGTTGTTGCTCAGGGCCCCATTTGAATTTGTTCTTCTTCCGGGTCACTTGATAGAGAGGGCTTACGATCTGGCTGTAATTTGGAATATGCATTCTCCAAAAACCCACAACGCCTAAAAAAGCTTGTGTTTCCTTTTTGCTGGTTGGTGGGGACATAGCTGTTATTTTGTTGATCACATCCATTGGGATCTGACGACGTCCATCTTGCCATTTTATTCCTAAAAACTGGATCTCCTGTGCAGGTCCCTTGACCTTACTCTGTTTTATGGCAAAACCAGCCTTCAGAAGGATTTGGACTATTTTCTTTCCCTTCTCAAAAACGTCTTCTGCTGTGTTGCCCCACACAATGATGTCATCAATGTACTGCAGATGTTCTGGAGCTTCACCCTGTTCCAGTGCTGTCTGGATCAGTCCATGGCAAATGGTGGGGCTGTGCTTCCACCCCTGGGGCAGTCGGTTCCAGGTGTACTGAACACCCCTCCAGGTAAAAGCAAACTGGGGCCTGCACTCTGCTGCCAAAGGGATGGAGAAAAATGCATTAGCAATGTCAATTGTGGCATACCACTTAGCTGCCTTTGACTCCAGTTCATATTGAAGTTCTAGCATGTCTGGCACGGCAGCACTCAGCGGCGGTGTAACTTCGTTCAGGCCACGATAGTCCACTGTTAGTCTCCACTCCCCCTTAGACTTTCGCACTGGCCATATGGGACTGTTAAAGGGTGAGCGAGTCTTGCTGATCACTCCCTGGCTCTCCAGTCGACGAATCAGGTTATGGAT
Organism: Pelecanus crispus; assembly: GCF_030463565.1. Taxonomy (NCBI): domain Eukaryota; kingdom Metazoa; phylum Chordata; class Aves; order Pelecaniformes; family Pelecanidae; genus Pelecanus; species Pelecanus crispus. The sequence continues at coordinate 159,429,750 of NC_134644.1, read as the reverse complement.
GGGAATCAGGGAGTCTCGGTTGGTGCGATATTGCCGCCTGTGCACAGTTGTGGTAGCAATCGGCACCTGTTGTTCCTCAGCCTTTTCCATATACTCCTTGTATGCCATATACTTGAACTCCCTCACCAAATGGTTTAGTAGTCCTCTGCAGTCTGCTGACAACTCCCTTGTATGGGGCAGGGCCCAGGCTTTGTAAAGTGTTTGAGATGTATGGGGTTTGCATGGCAAGGTTTTGGTAGCAGGGGGGCTACAGGGGTGGCTTCTGTGGGAAGCTGCTAGAAGCTTCCCCTATGTCCGATAGAGCCAATGCCAGCCAGCTCCAAGATGGACCCACTGCTGGCCAAGGCCGAGCCCATCAGCGACGGTGGTAGTGCCTCTGGGATAACATATTTAAGAAGGGGTAAAAACTGCTTGGAATAACAGCAGCAGAGAGAGGAGTGAGAATATGTGAGAGGAACGACTGCAGACACCAAGGTGAGTGAAGCAGGAGGGGTAGGAGGTGCTCCAGGCACCGGAGCAGAGATTCCCCTGCAGCCCGTGATGAAGACCATGGTGAGGCAGGCTGTGCCCTGCAGCCCATGGAGGCCCACAGTGGAGCAGATATCCACCTGCAGCCCAGGGAGGACCCCACGCCGGAGCAGGGGGATGTGCCCGAAGGAGGCTGTGACCCTGTGGGAAGCCCACGCTGGAGCAGGCTCCTGGCAGGACCTGTGGAGAGAGGAGCCCATGCTGGAGCAGGTTTGCTGGCAGGAGTTGTGACCCCATGGGGGACCCACGCTGGAGCAGTCTGCTCCTGAAGGGCTGCACCCCGTGGGAGGGACCCACGCTGGAGCAGTTCGTGAAGAACTGTAGCCCATGGGAAGGACCCACGCTGGAGAAGTTCATGGAGGACTGTCTCCTGTGGGTGGGACCCCACGCTGGAGCAGGGGAAGAGTGTGAGGAGTCCTCTCCTGAGGAGGAAGGAGCAGCAGAGATGACATGTGACGAACTGACCACAACCCTTATTCAGCATCTCCCTGCGCTGCTTGGGGGGTGGAGGTAGAGAAATCGGGAGGGAGGTTGAGCCCGGGAAGAAGGGAGGGGTGGGGGGAAGGTGTTTCAAGATTTATTTTTTATTTCTCACTACCCTACTCTGATTTGAGTGGTAATAAATTAAACTGATTTCCCTAAGTTAAGTCTGTTTTGCCCGTGATGGTAATTAGTGAATGATCTCTCCCTGTCCTTATCTCGACCCATGAGCCTTTTGTTATATTTTCTCTCCCCTGTTCAGCTGAGGAGGGGAGTGATAGGGCAGCTTTGGTGGGCACCTGGCGTACAGCCAGCGCCAACCCACCACAGACCTCACCAGTGTTAAGCAGAGTGTAAATAGAGAAGGTAAATGAAGGCTAAATGAGTAGAGGGCAAATGGAAAGAGATGCTCCATTTCCTGAGCATCTCTCCCTAGCTTGCCATAATCATCCCTGATCTATTCCAGGTCACGTCATTTGTCCACAGAAGAGTGACAACCAGAGGAGACCCTTCTGGTCTACAAAAGTACATCAAACTACATCTTGGTCACCTGGTCATTCAAGACCACCATAACGGCCAATATGTCAATAGCTTGCTTATGACCTTGGTATATGAAAATCTCTAACATCTTCCACTCATATGCTTCCAGGCACCTTAAGCTTATTCTATATGTATCTGTAACTTACTTATAACATCTACTGATCATCTATTAATTCCACATGAAGTATTTATAAATGTACCCTTCAAATAAAGTATGATTCATTCATCTACAGACATTTATTGTTTGGGGGGGGGTTATATTATATAAAACAGATCTTTATTATTAACAGAATTAAATTACAGTATCCTGTAAAAACCATTGACGATTATAAAGACAGAGAAACTACGCTGACATGTTTAATAGTACTAGAAATTGGATAGTATGGCTATTATACTGCATATATAATTTTTTTATGGCTGAACAGCATTTGGCTTCATTCTTTATTTAATAGCTATTTTGATCTACCATGTTGTTCTAACTTCTATCATAATTCTCTGTAAATCATGTAGCCCACTTCAAAGGTTTAATTAATTGTTCTACTTGATCAGAGAAACAATTATATAGCCATACCTACATACAACAGTAAAATATCCAGGAGAAAATTTCAACAGATAGATAGTCCCAGATACTTGTACTGAAAAATATTTAAATGACCACTTTTAAGTGTAAAGCAACCGCAAGCAAGAATTGTGAAATGTAAGAACTGACAAAGGAAAAGTGCACAGCTAAAGAAAAAGCTCATTCAGTAAGAAAACTGCATTTTCCTTTCTAAAAGATTGTAAGACCTGATACTTATCTGATATGAAATACTGTATTTCTACTAACTTCTAGTACTTGATTTAATGGCAGCCTGATTTACACCACTGGGCAACCTTGCCCAGCATCCATTAAAGTTACATACTTTGACTCCAAATCTCTATTCCACATTTTGTCCCCAAGACTTCAGCCTTGCCTACAAGAAGGTTACCTTGCAGTAGGAACATTCATTATAGTCATGTCATACTAATGGGGATGCTTCATCCATGTTCAACGAGCTGACTTTTACTTTACCATGGTGCCTTGTTGCTATACAGAGAACATAATTTATTTTGACATACTCAGCTTGGGGAAGAGGTATGCCGCTCTCCTCACTCCCCCTTCAAACAGCACGCTTTGGGGGACAGCTTCTATGAAGGCCTGGAGGATACTTAACAGAAGCCAGTTAGGGTGGAAGTCAATGTAATTCTGACTATGGAATCAAATTTTTAAAGTGGCAGGATTTGTTTCCAGACATCACTTACAATATCATTTTATCAAAGTATAATCCTGATATAATTTTCCATACTCTTTCTAAAGGGTCTTCTGTGCCACAAGGACAGTGTTTGGGAGCAGGGCACAACTTGGACCTTCTGTCTTTGATAAGTCACCACCAGATGACTGCACCTTTGGGGGCCAGACACAGCTGCTGACGGCGGATTTCAAAACGGCAGCTACAACTTACCACTGAGTGACAGAGATGGACAACGACAGTGGGAATGGCTGTTGGAGCAGCTTCGTTCTGTGCAAAACTGTTTCCAGACCTGTGAAAAACACTGATAGGTACATTAGCTACAGTTAGCCCCATAGCTGTAATATAACTAGAAGGAAGATGGGTACTTCCCTGGCGAGCCTGCCTCAGAAGCCCAGTGGTGTAAGAGCTTCTTTGCCTCTGCTGAAACGTGTGGTTATTGTCCTCTGAAAGCTCAGCACTCTGCATTGCTAGTGGGAAGTTATGAGGTAGAGACAGCAAGAAATCTTGTGATGAAGACAGGTGCCGTTATTTAACAGATACCCACATGTTTTAGGGCTTACCAGGAGACTATTAATAGTTTTGCTGCATACTGGTGTACATCATCAGAAAGATCACTTTATTGTTATTGCCTGCACCACAGCTATCAGTTTGAGCAACTGATGGAACGCAGGAAAGCGTAATCTGGAAAGCCTACAAGTATACACTTGTCAAAGAATCAGATTTGCCGCCTTTGACAATTTTAACTCAAAAGACTTATGTCTACCAACACAGCACAACTATGCTGTGAGCAGATAAGTAAAACAATAGTTCTGATGTACATACACCTTTTATGTAAACACATGGAAAATAATGATGATATTGACATCACAGGAGCCTGAGAAGTTGGATAAAAGGGAGGGAGGTAAAATCGAATTGCCTAATGACAACTGGACCAACAATATATACTGAACACCCATTACAAATTCTAAAATTTTCTAACCCATCTAATTACTACAGTGTGCCAAAATACAGTTAATTTGTGTTTTACCTTCCAGGCATGTACTAACCTCAGAGCCACAGTTAAAGGTTTCATTATTCCTTAATGATTTTAATTTTGTACTTTCTATTTAGAGAAATGTATTGTGGGTTATAGTGGGTAAGAAATGGTGAAACTCCTTGTGTATTGTATTTTCAGACATTATCAATAACAGTTCATTTTCATATACATCAGCATTATACACCTTTCTGGTTCTATGAATCAGATAAAATGATCCTAACAGCATTTTAGTATTGAACTACTCCAGGGCAAATATTACATGAATATCACCATGCCAATAGAGATCTGATGTACACTTTCATTTCTACAAAGTTTACATTAATGTAAGACTGCTCTCAATTAAAATGCTGTAGAGCATCAGCACTCAAGGTATGTATAAAGTTGGTGGATTTGACTGAAAATCCATTTAAAAATCAATGTTGCTTTTGTATTTCTGATGCTTGCCTTCAGCCTCTCCCTTACCTGCAGAGCTGTCCCTGTCTGTGCTCCTTTCCCTCAACCACTTACTACCAGCCAGTTTCCTCATCAGTTTCAGCCTTCTGATCAACTTTAGAAGTTAAAATGACCACAAATTGCAGCTAGCAGGTTGGGAGGAGAAAGGCAGAAATGTGTAGGAAGAGTGTAACAGGAGACAGGAGAGAAGAAAGACTGCTACCGAGCAGCAAGCTGAAACCTTCAGGCCCAAGAAAGCATTACTGGTGTTTATTGGTTAAATTTGAAACCTATTAAGCTCCAGTATGCAAGAAAAACTTCATCTGAGAAGCTGAAATTAAAAAAAAAAAAAGCTTTTCCAGAAAATTAATATTACAAATGGCTAAACACATATATCAGTTTACTGGAAACAAAATGTGTTCAGAAGAGAAAGGGAGGATGCTTTCAAAGTTTTCTTCTTGAATAACAACAAACTTAAATCTCTTTAAAATTGCTCAGCAGAAGTGGGCTGATAGGTAATTGAGTCAAAAAGCCCAGTACAACAATGCTGAGCCTATAGATAATTTGAAATTCCTATACCATTTCTCCTGAGCTGGGAAAAAATCCTTTTCATTCTAAGAAACAAAATTACAGAGACATTGAAAACCACCATACAAACAAGTTTATTTGTACTGATTATGTGGTGCATGATTTGCTGTGTGAGATCCTAAAAACATCCCACCTATCCAGTATTAGCAAATGCTGAGAGCTGAATTTCCATTGCAATTTCAGACAGCTAGACTTTTTTTTTGGCCTCTGTTATATCTCTTTGTTTTCCTCAAATGAAATAAAGTGGTAGGAAACATCTTTGACTTGCCATATATAGAATTCCCAGCAAATATAAACCCTTTCTGCCTGGAGCTACTGGTGAAAGGATGTATTGTGAACAAAAAGCCCAAGTGGCAAGAATGCAATGTTTTCAGTTATTTGCACCTTTCACATACTTCACATGGGATCTGTGCCACGTGGCCCGTACTGAAAACAGGAAGTCTGAAGTGCCAGCTAGAGCGCAAATGTTTGTCTTCTAATGTCCAGAATAGAGTACCATGCTGACTGTGTGGCGGCAGCTGAATGCCAGTTTCAGAAACCATTACACCTATGGATGACCTAAAGGCACTCCTGGCCTACAGTTGAAAACTTCTGTCCACGTGCACTTGCAGTAGGAGGTCCCTGTCAAACAGCTCCCGCTCTTCTACACGGCTGCACCAGAGCTGACTTGCTGTAAACAGAGGCTGCAATTGTTCCTCAGAGAAGGTCCAACGTAATGGACAAACTTTGGATTATCTGCCTTGAAATGTTGACGTTTTTAGAGTACGTGGGTTCTAATCAAATGGTATTTTTTCTTCCACTTCACATGATAGGCACATGACTGTGACTGTCCTGAATTTCTTCTCTGATGGCTCAAAAAAGCGATTTATCTGGCAACCACATTGCTAGTATTTTGAAGTGACTGGGCAAAATAGCTTAGACTGGAAGGAACTCGAAGATGGGTGTGTAACTTAAGAGAGGATCTGGATCTAACATTTCAAGGGAAAATGTTTATCAGGGAAAAACGATTACTTCAGTTATTCAAAAGGAATTACAACATGTTGTCCTTTCTCCTAAGAGAAAGTTATTTATATATGAACTAAGTTGTTCCGCACTTGAAAATCATGGTTGTGCTGCCTGATAGATACACTTGACTGAAGCTGGAAACGAAAACAGGCTTTTTGCCTCAGTTTCTTTCTAAATGTCACTGCATAATGTGATCTGCTATATGCCAGCAAGAGTGTACATAATAGTCACAAGCTTGCTTTTTTAAGTACCATCTGGAATGCATGTGTCTGAGCAGAGCCAGAGGAGAAATTCAGCAGAGTACTGAGTGCCGCATACAAATCAAACAGTGTGCTGCTTTTCTTGTGGTAGTTCTTTAGAAAAACAAAAAAAATGGGTCAGGAAGATGAGTTACGCTGTCTGCCTCGGGCCAGGACATTCAGAGCACTTTCCAATCTGAGTGAAAAGAAAACTGTAAACAAACGTTACTAATGGAGAATATTCTTTTTTTTAAAATTGATCTTCATGAGAATCAAAGTGCAAAAGGCTACCATTGAAAAGTATTTGACTAAATCATAAACATTTGAAGGAGTCATGCAATAATTTAATATATGATTAATAATGAAGAAAGGTCATTTATGTTCTTTAACACTGATAGGTCAGTGGATGGAACTCAACAAACATGAGTTCCAATACACTGTATTTTGGTCTTCCTTGCTTACTGTACTATAATTGTTTTAATTTTTAGCAGAATTATCTGGTAATTATGCTGAAGTTTAAATATCAACTTGGTCATGAAGTGCATTTATCTCCACAGTAAAAATGAAACATTTTTATATTGGGCAATTAACCTTAGTTTTGGACCATGCAAACCAACTGTCTTAACTTTAATTTTGATGGAAGGAAGTGTTCTTGTTAGATGAAGCAGACAATTATCAGACTAAAAGACCTTGGAAAAAATAAGCCATATTAAATTAGACTGGCATAATTTCAGATTACATTAAAGAATAAATTAGAGGACAAGATTACAGGCTGATCTTCACAGTAGTCACATACTGCCATGAGAAACAGATGTGATAACAATTCAAATCCTTTAGATTTAAATTGAGCCAAATTTAGACTATAAACTCTCTGGGATTTGCATATACTTGCTTCTTTGAAGTATGTACTTTTAAAGCCCTGTAACAACTAAGTATGGGAAGACTGGAAACTAAACTTTGGAAGAATTGCAAAATCTGACCACAGAGTCTCATCTGCAAAGCACTGGACCTATGTACCAGCTTTATGCTTTTAATCAGATGGTAGGTATTACCAAAAACTTAACTTTAAGCATCCTAGTCTTGGTTTCAAAAAGGATCTTTTATAGACAGAATTGCTTACTCAAGCAGTATAAAGCATGAGAAAAAAACATAATCTGAGATCCACTTTTCATTATTAAAAAAAATGGGCAGTGATTAAGAAAATGGTAGTGACAATTAAAAAAAAAAATCGTAATTCTCTCCCATCATTAATTTCTGCTATTACTCAAAGGCAATTCAATGTAGGGCTTCTAGACAGGCAACCAGCACACACTGGCCAATATAACTAGAAAAGGAATTTTGGCCTAAAGCAACTAATACTCAGTGTCTGCCGAGACACAGAAAGAAGGATTTCTCACTAAAATGCACACAACTGAGGTAAGTACTCAGCATGGCAAGAGCCAAAGCAAGGCTATGCTCTTGACTTTTCAGTAATAATGTGGGTCAGGCTATGAAGAGTTTAGATTTCTGATTCACATAGTTGTGCTATTACTTTACTGGTATGGCTTTTTTTTCCCCCCCTGTGAGTGGTTGTTTTCCTATAGCAGGAAATGATGCATCTTCGCTGGTCCACACTTTTGGTGGATTTGATGCAATCCAGTGTATCAGCACTGGCAAATGAGTTTAAGTTTCAGTGGTCCAATGGCCTATAGCCTAGACAGGTTCAACTAACTCATTTCGTATGGGGATAGAGGGAATAAACAGTAGTGATACAGATGTTTTCTTGCAGAAAAAAAACCCTTGAAACATTACTATACCTAGCAGAACTCCATGTGGAGCATGCAGAGCATCAGTGTTTGTTCTCAATAAAGGTTCTAGAGAGACATTATAATGAAAAAAATTTATGCTAAAATCTGCAAAATTGAATCTGAGGAGAGAATCGGGAGACTGAGCCTGCATGTTTTTACATATTATTTGCTGATGTTATCATCCACTAAGATCTATTATCTGAGTGTCACAAAGAGCAGTAATACTTCTTACACCCTTGGTAGGCAGATTTTCTTGGTACTCTAACATTATTTTTGTAAATTGATGTCCCATTACACAAAAAAAATATTATTTCTGAGTGGTTGTTTTAATAAGGTTTTTGTATTTTGGGTCTCTTTGGGCTAAAGACTGTTTGTTGTTGATCCAGAATGTTATTTTACATACTTGTAGCTTCAGACTTCCTAGCGCCTCAGGGAAAAGACCAGAAAAATCCTATTCCCAAAACCAGCCTCCTTGCTTTCCTTTTCCATTCCTTTTACCGGATAAACTTCTGTTTAAGTCCAGTTGTAGCCACAGTTCTCTCTCTGTTGCATCACAGGTGGCTATCACAGATTAGCAAATTAGAAACAAGAAAATCTTTCCAAGTCCCGCTGAAACCAAGTTACTCCGAACAAAGAAAATGCATGGTGCGTGCAGTTCCTCCCAAAGTAGACAACAAACACCCCCACAGCGTAAAAGAAACCTGCAGTGTTCCGGACAGCAGGAGTAAGCTGCAAAGCTCAGAAAGATCTGGTGTGTTAACCTCCTTAAGGAAGCAGGCTGTAGAAAAGGATGTTTGTTTTAAACGAGAGCGTTTTGTTTTAAAAACAAGTTAACTAAAATTTCCGTCACCTGCAAGGCAGCGCTTTTTGTCTGCCGGGTAACGAGAACCAAGCACCCCCCGCAGACAGGCTGGTCCCGACGCGCAGCCCAGGCCGGACTCGAAGGCTGCGCTGCGCTGCGCTGTGCACCCCCGCCCCAGCGGCCTCCCCGCCCGGGCCCGACCACGCGGCACCCCGGGGCGCAGGGCCGCGGTCAGGCACACCGCAGGCAGGCAGGCTGCCCGGCCCGCCGGGCCTGCCTGACGCCCTGCGGGAGGCAGCCCCGGCCCCCTCCCCGTGCCCCGCGGCTGGGCCCGGGACAGACGGGACCGCCACCACGGGAGCGATCGTGCCGGGGCTGCGACCCGCGCCCGCCCCGGCAGCCCCGCGTTGCCACGGCAACCGCGCGTGCCCGCCCCGCCGCCACTTCCGCCCCCGCCGCTCCCCAGGGCTACCGGAAGGGCGCTGCGGGGCTCCCGGAACCGCGCAGGCGCAGCCCCTCCATCCTGCCTTGGCCCCGCCCCGACACTACGCCTGCGCGCTGGCGTCACTCATCCGGCCCGTCGTCACGGCCGCTGCCCCGCCCCTCCGGACGGGAGCGCCGGGGACGGGCGCATGCGCAGCGGCCTGTTCCCGCTGGGCGCCCGCCTTCTGGCCTCCCGTTGCGCAGGCGCGGTGGGCGGTGGCGCGGCCGGGGGGAGGAGGGGGCAGTTTAACAGTAAACATCCTGCCGATTTGAACGGCTGCTTTGGGCGGCAGGAAGGGCTGCGGCCGCCATCTTGTTTGTTTGAGTGAGCGGCTCGGCTCGGCTCGGCTCGGGGAGGAGGAGCGGAGCGGATACCGAGCCCGGCCTCGCCAGCCGCCGCACCAGCCTCCCCCTGCACCGGAGCAGGGTAAGGAGCGGCTCCAGCCGCGCTCGCTCCCGCCGTCCGCCCCGGCTCGCTGCCGCCGTCCGAAGGGGCATGGCGGGGGCCGGCCACAGTCTGGCTCTCGGGGCGCTGCCGGCCTACGCGGGCTCGACTGCCGGCCCCCTGCGGCTGGGCACGGCCGCGCCGGCTCTTCGGGCCCTGCCGGCGGGGGCAGGCGGGTGGCAGCGGGCGGGGAGGGCCCACCCGGCAGCCCGGTGCGCGGCGGCGGCGGCGCCGCCTGGGGCTCCCCGGGAGGGGCAGGGCGGCGGGGCCGCGGCCGGGGTTGGCGTCCCGGGGCGCGGGGCCGGGTGGCTCGGGTGACCTGCGCTGAAGTCGGGCGCAGCGGGGCCCCGTTTGCGGCCCGGCGGCGGCACGGGGCAGAGCCCCGGGGGGCAGCGCAGCGTGGGGCCGGGGAGGAGGCGGGGGGGTGTGCGCTCCGTGGTGGAGACGGTCCGCAAGCCTGGAGTGAGCTCCCGCTTCCACGGGGGAGCCGGCTCACAGGGAGCCGAGGGAGCAGTGTGTTGGGGTGCGGTGGCCGGAATAACCTAACAGCCCCCCAGCTGTGGCTTGGCGAAAGGGACGGCCTAGCTGTGGGGCTGCTGCGGTCTGGGGAGGGGGAGAGGAGCAAAATTTCATGTCTCTTTATTTTCTAATGCAATTTAACTCCTCACTTGGATAAAGCAGGCTATTGAATGTTCTCGCAGTCCTCACTAGTAATATATGAACTACCCTCTGCGCACTGTGAGTGTTGATCTGCAGATAAAAGGCTCCTTTAAAAATACCTACTTCTTGAAGAATTAAGATCTTACTCTAGCAGCTCCTATGACCACTGATGTAAATTTTGCTGTAGTTTTTAAGATTTCTCTCTGATCCTGAATGAAGCGCTTCTGTTAAATATAAAACAAAATATTGCGTTTTTATCAATAACAAAGGAAGTTTGGGGTCACTGCGACTTATTGGCATGGCATTGTTTCAGTGAAAATGGCTTTTCATTAAATTTAGGCACATGGAAGAAAATGTTGAAAATTTGGAGTAGTTATTGTTTAGGCCCACATGGTGTGAACGTGTGCATAAGCACGTTCAGTAATATCTTTGTCAGTAAAACTCATTACATCAAAAATGGGGAAACATCAAAGCATTAGTAGGGCCAGGCTTGCATTTTGTTTTGTGAAGGGTCATTTGTGAATTGACATTCTGTGAAAGTTGGAAGCACAAATCCCACTGATATAAAGTTTTAACTAGAGAGGAAGTAAGGGCGGTGGGGGGAATAAAAGGAGGGGCAAAAAGTTAGTGAGACCTGCAATAAACTTAAATTACCACACAATTAAATTAGTCTTGTCTTGCCATCAGGGTTGCTGATATCATGGGATTTCCCACAGAAATGGGAACAGTTGCCTCAGTTAATACATGAGTGTAACTTCTTTGAGGCAAAATGTTAGAAAGTTAGTTTTTTACGTTTGGACTCTGGGTGAGCAGTGCAGAGGAATAACCGCTGCAAAAGATGGAGTAACATAAGGAATTCTATTTTTTTATTTAACTTATATACATTTAAGGAGCTTGTTAATACACAGTTTCTGCAAGTGTATTGGTTTGATTTGGAATTGGAATTGTGCAAAACAGATCATTGAGATAGGGCCTAAAATTAAAAAGATCCTTTTCTGCTGGATGAGTGCATATACTGAATCTAGGGGCAAGGGCAGGATACTTGCAGAGGTTTAGATATAGTTTAGTGTTCACAGGGTTCAATAATTTCAAACTGTGTACAATAATTCCGAGTGATCTGCCTTTTGAATTAGTAACTTTAGTGGGGCGCTGGTTCAGCAATTTGATTATGTAGGTGCGTAGTGTATTGTAATTGAAGGACAGCCAGTGCAGTTCCTGTAAAGGAGTGGTGTGTTTTGAGCAATTGTAGACCTGGTAGTGCAACCTCAGCCACAGGATTTCAGAAAAAATATTGATGGTAAAAACAAGATCTGGAGACAAATGGAAATAATGCATACAGCATTATCAAAGGTATGTCAAATTGGATTAGTTCAATTTCATCTTCTCAATAATTGATTTTGTGGACATAAGAAATTGAGGTGACTTGTGACTGAACTTCAGTAAAGCTGCAGGTGCCACAAATAAATATATTAAAAATCAGAAAAACACAGATTAACCAGAGAATTACAAAGGTGGTTGAAAGAAGATGAAATAAGGTAGTGCTGAAAAGAGGCATTGAGCTGTAAGGAGTTATTAGTGGGGTTTATGAAGACTGGTCCTGTGATGAGGGTGTTTTTTTCTCAGTGGCACCAGGTGTTCAGTGTGCTAATGAAACTTGTTAGTGAGATGACATTAGTAAGTGCCTGCACCAGGAAAGTTTTAGACATGGAAGGAGGACTGTATAGTGAAGGATTATGAGTTAAACTCAAAGTTATGAACTCAAAGGACAGTTGCAGGGTCAGGGTAATCTTTCTGGACTTCTGAAGTCTGTCAGGGCCAACTTGGACTGCTGCAGGTGCACAGGGCAAGCTCACTCTTCCCCAGATCACCCAGGTCTGGCTTGGCTTAGCAAACCAGAAACAGCACAGGAAGAAAATATGTGTGTAGAGGGGAACCAGCAGAGAAGAGAGATTGAAGGATAGCATAAGAATAAATGAATTAAAATGACTGGCTGATTTTTAAACTGTAGTGTGGAAGTTGTCTGCTGATCGGTGGATGAATGTGGTTCTGGAGTAGCCTTACAAGAGGAACAAAAGCGTATGACAATAAAACAAATTGAAGACTGAATTTAACCTATGAACTGGTGTGCGTATGCATAACCTGACCTAGTAAAGTAACAGGCAGGTGGATTTAATGGACTAGAGTGAACCACAGTCAAATTAAAATATGGTGAATATTGTATCTGTTGTCTTAACATTATTGTCACCTGTTATTTCATTAAACTTCTTTTTGACTGTCTTGAAGGATGGGACTGAAGCTATGCAAGAGTGCTTTTCAGAGTTTAGACAGCCATTCTAATATGCAGAAGAATTTTAAGACTGAGTATTTGTGAATTGATGGTTAAGATGAAGTTCATAGGTAGCATGTACCCAGTTTTCGTGTTGCTTCATTGGGAGGATCAATTACCAGGTACTCAGATGAGAGAATGAAACAGGCAGATTCTGGATCAGACCCTGTGTACGATCTGTATTGTATTGGTTTTGCTTTAGGTGTTCAATTACTTTGTGTATAGAGTTGTAGCCTTTTTTTACACTTCTATAGAAAGAACAATATTAAAAATAAGATTATGTAATTGTTGAGGAGCAATTTAGGCAGAGGAACCTGAGGACAGTTGTGGCACATTGAAGCAAATTCGAAGTTAATTAAAATCAAGCTTAAAGTCTTTTAAAAGCACAATTTGGCAAGAACAGGATTTGGTCCCACCTGGTGTTGTGTGAGTACATATTATTTTTGCCTCAGAGCAGTGCAAGCGAGACAGAAAAATGAGTAAGTTCTTAGAACAAGTTTTAAGGTCCTGGTTCATATCCAGTCAATTTCAAACAGTAACAGTTATAATTTTACCTTGTAAGCTTTTTAAGAGCCATCAGCTACCCTTTTGAGGATCCTTATCAGTTGCTTTTGCAGCCAACGACATATGTTTTACTTGTCTGCATGAGTGCTCTGCCACTCCAAGAAACTCTTAGTGCCTTTAACATTCATCCCAGTCTCGAGTTATGCCAGAAGATCTACTTCATTGTCTTTTTGCCACTGCATCAGCGTACTGCCCTATGAATTAAAGATCAGACAAAAAGCCTGAAATAAGGAAAAGGATTATCCAAAAAGAAAGAAAAAAATCTGGGGAAAGTGAGAGCAACCATTGGGGCCTGCTTTAAGCAATTGTGCTGATGCTCTGAAGAGCAGTAGCTGAACTGCTGCAGCTCAGAACCGTAAAGGCGGGGTTTGTACAGTTGCTGTAACCCAGGTATTACTGTAGAGAGCAGAGCATCTGCTGGAATTTGGAAGTGGCAGAGACTCATATTGTGACAGGAAATTAGTGCTTCAGGGAATACAAATATTATTTGTTAATAACTGTTCAGATTAAAACACACTTTAAAACTATCTGTAGTCTGTCACCGTTTTCTTTTCATGTATTTCGCTGTGGCAAGGTTTCATTAATGGATGAAGAGAGACGACCTCTGTCAGAAGCTAGTTTTTTGGTTATTTTTGGTTCTTACTCACTCCAAAGGTTTAAGTACCCTGCACGTGTATAATCTTCTCATTAGTCTTGCAAGCAAGTTTTAGACTTGATCCATAACTCCAGTACTGAGCGGTAGTCAAACCTGGGAAATGCCACAAACACAGGTGACCACTTACTGTTTCTGTGCCTTCCCTTGGTGCAATGGTTTTCAGCCTCTGTTCTTTGATTTAAGTGCTAATGAAGCATATGTTTCAAAACCCATTCACATGTGTTAAGCCCCTGTATGGGGAGTACTTTGACTTGGATTGTCAGTTCTTTAAAAGACAGAAAAAGTTAACCATGTGTCTTTTTTTAAAAAAAAAAAAAAGTTAAATCATTAGCCTTGGTGTGACCCTGACACCTCAGTTTTTTGGGGAACCTTGCTTCCTCTTACTTAGATAGGTGTTTGTCTTACGCTTGCATTACCCTGGCTGTCCGGGATTTAAAGTGGTAAGTTGTCACTGAGTTGTCCAAATAGTATGTCTTACATTTAACAGAAAATGTTCAGTATATTTTCAGGGTTACAGTGAACTGTATGTTTGAAGTTTTGTGAAGCCCATGCTACATATTTTAATGATTGTAAACCATTGGTGAATAATTGTGTCAAACTCTATGAACCAAAGTACATTCTTTTGCAACTGTTGTTGGAAGTTTTTAGTGGAGTCATACAAGTGCTTTTGTTAACTGTATGTTTGTGTTTCCCCCTGTTCCTCATATTTAGGGGTAATTTACAGGCATGCTGTTACCAGAGCAGTGCATGGTTGTGGTGGCAACTCAAGATATCAAAATGCTGTGCTGCAGAGTTATGTCTCTGCATATACAAAAATACTGTGAGGCCTTTGAAAATGCACAAGGGATTGAATTGTCTGCTGGCCTTTGAGACAGCCTGATGTCTTTCAAAAAACACTAGGGGAGGGAAAAAAGTAGAATACCTTCCTTTAGATAACTTTAATTCATCAAGGAGACTTCCAAAATTGTTTCGTTGTGCTTCCTAGAAAAGCTTGCTTATGTCCATCTTTGTGCAGTGCTGTCCTTAGCCCCCCCACAATCTCAACAAATAAGAATGGCATTTAACTTTTTGTTAATCTGCAGCTTTGTTATGGCTCTAAGCTATCAACTTCACTCCTAAGAGTAGTTTTAATCCTTTCTGTTTCTCGAACTGAAGCTGAACATGGCCTTTATTTCCTTTAAATCCTCTCCACTGTGTCCATTCTTGGTTATGAACGGAATCAGTGGCCAGTCTGTCATTAAGACAGATAAGCTTGATAATCAGTTCTGTTGTCTGAACAACTCTGTCCTGTGCTTAATGCAGCTGAAATTCAAAGCTTTCATCATCTTGCGTGTTGAATGATACCTATGAGTGGGTACAAGTACAGAGTATGGTACCACTACAAACATAATTTTCCCTATCCTTTATGTTCTTTCAACTCCCATTTATTAAAACAAACAAACAAAACCCCCAAAAAAGTAAAAAAAAAAGATTGTTGTTGTCCTTTACTGTCAGAGATCTACCCCTGGATCTACAATTTTTCATTTGTTATCCAGCTATCTAGAGGTTGGCTTTACTTCCACTGAACCAGTAATGCCAGTACTGCTCTTGCCCCTATGCTTATTTTTCTAGAGGTCACACCTGAGCTCCTCCTCTTTTTTGTGAAGCACACCCTATAAGTATCAACAGCTCTACCCTAGCTGCTTTGAGATGCGTTTCTTTTGCCTACAAGTAAATCAGTGTGGTTTAGGAATTGGCTTCCTGAGAATCTCTCTGGCTGTCATGTTTACCAATGCTTCGTGTTTCCCTGTCCCTATTTACTTATAAGTTATGTTGGCGTGCATTTGGGAAACGCTGGGTATTTTTCATGGCTAGAAACTGATGCTCCTCCACACTCTCTGCACAGATTAAACTGCCCTGCTTTTACTGTTAGGTTGCTGTGCTGCTTCTGGCAGTTTTTCTGCAGGCATGGAGGAGGTAAAAACTGAAATGCACTTGTTGCATCTCTTCTGTTTTTCTCTTCTGTTTCTTTTTCCATAGTTACGGGTGTTGCTGGAGAAAAAGGTGTTTGTGGAGAATCTTCCACCTCTTCATAGTAAACTTTGTTTTATCAACTTGTAGTTGAACTGAATCATATGCTTACCTCATGCATGAAATTGGCATGTTCAGATCATAAGGCATCATGCTGTTCTGCTTCCCCATGGTTCAATATGTTGGCATCTTACCAGCTAAGAAGGTAGTTACTAGATAAGCAGATAAAAGGAAGTCTGTTTTTCTGGTGAAAGAGAAAGAAGAAAATGGAATCTTCAGGAAGTCTGGAATAATGCAGTCAATTTTCTTACCATTTTTATCAGCACTTGCATACAACATATGAAGCATTACAAAGAGGATTATGAAAAGGAGAGCAGTCTGTTCAGAAATGAAGACATAATTATACTTTCTGTTTAAGAAAATATGGTGAAGTCCAAAAAGCTTAGGACTGTATTTTATAATGCTGAATGTTTTACTGAAAGAATGTAGAATATATACTGGTATAGCATAGTAGAAGCTACTGAACTAAGAGTAGAAAGAAATGGAAGTGGTAGAAAACTACTGTGGACTGAAAACTGGGACATGTTTGTTTGCATTATATGAGTTTGGTCTCATTACCATAAAATTTAATATAGTCAAGATTTTTTTTCTTGCGGACGGTAAATATTTTTAAATTATGTAAATAGTCATTGGTTGCTATTCTTCCTGATTTATATTTCCTCTGCAATAAATATAGATGCTATTACATGGCCACCACTTGTAAGTGTTGGCTTCTTAAATTTTTTATACAAATAGTCTGACCTTGATGATTGAAAAGCAAACATGTGCTTTGCTTACTGCGGATAAGGGGTGTGTTTAAAAGGATGTTCCTCATTAAAAATCTAGGGGGAAAAAAAAATTTGCCTTTCTCTTTACAGGATTGCACTTTGTTTTAGACATCTGGGACCATGTTCTATGCCCACTTTGTCCTGAGCAAACGTGGGCCGCTGGCCAAAATCTGGCTGGCGGCCCACTGGGATAAGAAGCTAACCAAAGCCCATGTTTTTGAATGTAATCTGGAGAGCAGTGTGGAGAGTATCATTTCACCAAAGGTATCTGTTTTACACTGATGTAATGCTATCTTGTAGTGAAAAGAAATTGTGTGTACAGATGGGAGTTACTATTTGGGTCACTGAAACAAATAAAATTCTTAATTTTGCTATTTTAAAGGGTGAAAAGGTCTGTTCAGGTGTGAAATATTCTGTTGACTATTTGATTCTGAAGAGCAACATTAGAAAACTGACAAGAAAATAAAGTATCATGCGATTTAGTTACAAAATGTTTTGCTTTGTATAAAAGGAGGACTTGTATCTTGATGTACCGTGCATCACTTAGAAGCAAATGTTTGGAAGACAGGAAAGCCCAGGCTTTCTAAGAAGTAACTTTTAAAGGCCTTACAATGACACTCTTTCAGTGCTGTTGTTATTGGGAGCTGTGGAAGTAATACTTCAGGTACTCTTGTTTATGCTTGTGACCTAAGTTCAAAGCATGTTTCTGCTTAGCTACAGCAAGAAGATCTGAAGTATTGTGGTAGCTTGGAATGTTACTGGTTATGTGAGGATAGTTTTCCATATAACAAAAATACTACACTGTAGTGTAAAAGCCTTGCTTTTGAAGCTTTTAGTCTCTGCTTTTCTGGGAAGCAAATAGATAGCAGCAGAGCTGAAAGAACATAGCACTTCTTGATGGCTATTGTGAAACCAGAGAAAATTTTCAGGAACTTGGGGTTTTAAATGTGGTTTTTTTCCCTCTACTACTCATGAAAATGAAATTTTCCATTTAAGAACTAGTGGACTGATATGGTTGTGACTTTTGGCACTTAACAGATGTCTGAATGTCTTACAAGAAAAGCAACTATTGGGAAAAAAAAAAGAAAACTTTTCTTTTGGTTGATAAAAGTATAACAGTGTTTCTATAATGCTACTCTGGATTTTGGAAGAGCTGCTAAGTATAAGCAAAAAATGTATAGTACAATCACAGGGATACTTACTATTCCAAAGCAGTGATTTGCTTCAGTGTCAGCTCTGGAAGGATTTAGAAAGAAGGTAATGTTCATGTACTCACTAGTGAGCTGCAGTATTCTTTCAGAAAAAGGAGAAATTGGTAGGCACTCTTTCATGTATTTAACTTTGTATAATGCTTTCATCAGCTAGAATATTAGAAGGGCATTTTATGCAATAAAAATTTTGAATTCTTAAGAGTTTGAGGTTAAACCCAGTATGGCTTAATCTTTCTGGGAGACAATTATTCCATGTGCCCTTCAAGACAAGTCTCGTGCTCTTTCAGACTAAAGTACTTAAGAGTCCTTCCCTGGAATTTTTTATCAGTTTTCTGTTCCCACAGCAGATACTTGATTACATAGTAAAGCGGTGAGGTTAAAGAGGAAAGGACCTGAAACTTGTTTTAATGTGGCAGTGCTTGTTTATGGGCCCCCACATCTTCCACTATTTCTCTCTGATTTTCTCCTTAACTGCAGGACAGAAGATAGAGAGGTAACAAGTAACAGTTTTAAACCAAATTTTACTTAATTGAATTGTCATGTATGGCTTTCCAAATTTTTTTATTTTTTACTTCATTCACAATTAAAGTAGCAAAGATGTCAGAAAAAGATGTGGTAAAAAGGGGTTTTGTCTTTTTGTCTTGTCATCTTTTTTTCTTTTCTTTTTTTACTAGACACAGCAGTGTTTGGGAATTCCTGGAGTGAGCTGCTATTAATTTACTGATGTTTGCCAGGCCACCCGTAAATAATATGTAGAGTATCATCTTGAACTGTAGACTTGGCATTCTTTCCTTCTTCAGTTTTCTGCTGATTTTTATACTTGGTTTGGATATTTGATGTTACTGAAAATCTCATGCAAAGCTGACTGAAATTTCATTAAAGGAAAAAAAGGCTACATCTAATTCACTGATTGTGCAATATGTTTTTAGGTGAAGATGGCACTTCGAACCTCAGGACATCTCTTACTAGGCGTTGTTAGAATCTACCACAGGAAAGCAAAGTATCTTCTTGCAGACTGTAATGAGGCTTTCATTAAGATTAAGATGGCTTTTCGTCCAGGTATCTGTCTTTTATCTAAGCACTGTCTGGAAACTTATGTTGTTATATAATGATATTTATTAAGAAGGCATACAATTCTGCCTTCCTATCTCTGTAGAAGAATTGCATAAAGTTATACAGCATTATAGGAGAAGTTATTATTTTCTTTAGTGCAGCTTCAGGCTGGCTGTGTGACTGAGTTGTATGCTGAAAAACAACTTTTAATTGAATTCTGAATGAAAACTTTTCCTATTAGTGCTGATTCAGTAAAATCTCAATTATGATTTTGGCTGTTGGTATATGATGTTAAATGGAAATATGCTGCATCGTTTTTACCTTGTGTCACAAGTCTGAAAAAAGCCTGTTGCATGTACTGAATAGAAGCACAGAAGGGAGCTTGTTTCCATCAAGGGTAAAGATTGCCTTGCCATGAGTTACAAAAGAAACATAGAAGTAAGCTGGGTTTGGTTTTTTTTTTACCACTTTCACATTTTAGTTTCTGGAAATAATGTGAACTGTAATGTGAACAACAAAGATATTTTCCCTTCTGTATGTGTGACATATAACTTCTCCCTGCTTACTCTAAAATTTTCCATGAAGGTGGGGAGCTGTATTAATACCTGAAATGACTTTCCATCCAGCAATTAATTACTTGGCTTATATGTGGTTGATAGTTTTCTTTAATTCTGGCCTGGGGAACTTTTTTCCAGCTGGAGTGTAGCTGTGGCAGTGATGCTGCTGGACACTTGGAGCTGCTGAATCATATTCTACCTTTTTAAGTTTGTGAGTGTAGTAGATTTAAAAGCTGAACTTAAGGAAGACTTCTTTTTTTTTAAAAGGCAACTCCTGAAAGCCAGTGCAACAGTAAATTTGAGGAAAAACTAAGGTATATAATGCCTTTGTCTTCATTTCCTGATCTTCGTGTTGTGATTCAGGCATTGAACTTTATGTAGCTTTCAGTGGCAATTCCTTGACTGTTGTCAATTTTTTGTTTACTCTTGCCTTTAACTTCCCCAGGTGATGAGAACGCATAAATTTGTCTAATTTCACAAGGCAATCTGTTTTCCCAATTTTCCCACTCCCATCAAAGTGCATGTAGAAGGTGAAGTGCCTTAAAACAAGATTTACAAAAAGTAGCATGCTGACCTGAAACAAGTTGAGGCACTTGTCTTTGTTCTCAGTTTATCGGCTTTGTGGCTTAGGCATTGTCTTGATCCTGTCTGCTCTGAGAATCATTTACATGTTTTATTTTAAGCAACCAACAGGTAAAAATATTGGAAAGCCCTGAAAGGATGGACTAGGTTTCTTCATTCCTAGCCAAGTACCAAGATGAGTAAACTACAGACTCATGCTTGTTCCTGGTCTCTCTGGACAGTGGTTCTTTGATTATCCATTGCAGAGGGGAACACAGTGGGCAGAGTGTTTCTGAAGTATCTGTACCTCAGAATTGCCTGTGTTGTGTGGGTCAGAAGGCAGAACATAGAGCTCAGATCTTCTGCAAGTTACAGAAGGAATTGAACCTGCATTTCCCATGCACTTTCAAGTGTCCTGACCTCTAAGCCTTTGAATAAAAGAGGGGCACCAACTACTGGCACTGTTTTTCTTTGATGCCTAATCTGATAGTCATGCTCTGAGAATGCCCACTGAATAGCAGATTAAGCATCTCGGGAAGATAAGAAAAGGTATGTATGTGGTTTAGGTAATCCAGCTCTTTTAAATGCAGTTGCCTGAGTTTGTGTGGCCCAAGTACAGTCAGTACTGTGCTGGGACTTCCAAAGCTAATTGGACTGACTAAATAACCAGTAGCAAAGTAGTTGTCCTGTGTTGCCACTGCTTTACCCAAACCAGGCTGCTGTGTTGCCACTGCTTTACCCAAACCAAAATATAGGACTAACTAGTTCATCTGGAGCATCATGATAAAATGGTTTTGTAGCAGGTACTGGCATAGTGTTGTGATGACATACAACACCTGTGTTAGCTGCACAGCTCTGCCTTGTGCTACGCAAATATTATCGAGTGATTTGAGGCTTCCAGGGTTATACAAAACAGTACAAGGGCTTGAGGCGATATATTTTGAATTTAGACTGAATCTCAGTACTAATGTTATCTAAAGTTTCTTCTTAGGTGTCTAGCATCAGTTCAATTCAACAATTTACAGACAAGAAGCTCATGCTGAGAGAACAATGCTGAAGGCACAGGGAAAAATGCTGTCCTTGTAAGGAATGGGAACTCATGTCTGAGTGTTCTTCTCTGCAGGGGTTGTCGATTTGCCTGAGGAAAACAGAGAGGCTGCTTACAATGCTATTACCTTACCTGAGGAATTTCATGATTTTGACCAACCACTTCCTGATCTAGAGTAAGCTTGGTTTGTTTCTTTATTTCCGTGCAGATGACGTTTGGTTTTAGTTGAGGAGAACCTGGTTTTAAACAGCAGATTCATTGCTGAATTTTTTTTTAAAAAAAAGTCTGTAGGAAACCTGTATTCTTAAGTCTGTTAATATACCAAGCAAGTACACAATCATCTTTGCATTGATTTTAATTTCACAGTAGCATGTAATTTTAACTGAAGTTAAAGCTGTCCTTAGAGAAGCTTTTGAAAAACTCAGATATGTATTATCACTGTCTTTTTTTCTTCTATGCAAGGCATTCTGTATCACATATGTTGTCAGGTTAGACAAGATTAGTTTTATAGAAATGTCTTTGTTGACCTTCTGTAGTGGCATTTTAATTCTTAAAACTTTTTAATACTAGTGGGTTACTTTTAAACATAATAACAAGTATACAACTTGAATATTTCTTGATCTTTAAAAAAATTGACGTTACCCTTTTGGATTATTCATAATGGAATTTCTGGATACAGTTTGCTTTACTTGATGTTCTATTTGGTTTATACTCAAATTAGAGTATATACTAATTTGAAACTACATAAATTCTGTGTTCTTTTGAAACGTATCTTAACCCACCACAGAGTGTTAACTTGCTATTTTTACTAGGTATACTTTTTGATAAATTGTATTAATAGCTTTTGAAGTTGAAGGGGAGGAAGTCTGTTCTTAGTTATTAGTTTGGCCTTTAAAATTAGTGACCCCAGCATAGCAAGGAGTAAGAGAGGTTACTGATGCTTTTCCCAGAAGCTAATGCAATTCGGATGATAGGTTTTAACCATGAATGGTCTTACTGTTTTAAGTACTGTTTTCTATTCTGTATTCATCATCAGCTTCTCATTAATTGACTTAAGTGTATAGTGTACTTTGTAGGAACTAATTTCATATTTAAGCAGGCTTTATCTGTTGTTAATTTTTTTTTTTTAATGGAGATTTTTAATAACTGCCTTCTGTTTGTTTAAGTGATATTGATGTGGCCCAGCAGTTCAGTTTGAACCAGAGTAGAGTGGAAGAAATTACAATGAGAGAAGAAGTAGG
Organism: Pelecanus crispus; assembly: GCF_030463565.1. Taxonomy (NCBI): domain Eukaryota; kingdom Metazoa; phylum Chordata; class Aves; order Pelecaniformes; family Pelecanidae; genus Pelecanus; species Pelecanus crispus. The sequence continues at coordinate 159,407,401 of NC_134644.1, read as the reverse complement.
CAACATCAGTATCCTCCAGGATAATGACTTTGGTAAAAAATCTTGTGTGTTATTATGTGTTACTAAGCTAGTTTTGGTAACTGTGAAGTTACGGTTTTGCAATTACTATGGAATACCCACTACGTACAAAACAAATTAGATCAAACGTGTTTCCGTACATTTAATTTTTAGTTTGTAAATGTCAATTTTTCCAAAAAGCCTGTCCTCTAATACTGAGAAAGCTTCTAGCTGCCTATATAAAGCTGAAGTATTCAGTCAGGTTAATTAATGAAATACCATGTCAATTACAATTTTCAAAATCTGGTGTGAATATGAAGTCAGCCATTGCTTTAACCATAGGCATGTTTTCAGTCAGAAACTGTTACGAGATTTCTAAAGCTGAAGCGGTCAGTGGTGACTAGTTTACTTCTTTCACTGTCTTTTCAAGGACAGTATCCTAAGATCTGAATCAAAGCCTGAAGACAGTTGAATCTGAGTATCTAGTTTCCAGAGTACAATAATGTAATCCATAATTTAGTGATCTTTTTGAAAGTATAATCTAGGTATTAATGGTGTTGATTTGGTATTGGTTTGCTCTCTGTACATGAAGCTCAACCTCGAGGCATAAGTTATAACTTTTTGAATTCCTTGGAGTTCTTTGGTTTCAGCGCAACTAAAATTTAGTAGGTTCTTGATAAAATCAATTCAAATAAGTATAGTAAAATGCTTTGAAGAGGAGATGGTTATTTTTATAATTTTTTGAACAGTATTTTCACTATGGTATTGCTGGGCATAATTCCTTACATCTTGTCATTAACTCTGCAATTAGGATAACTTGAAATGAAGTTTGGTCTAACATTTGGGCTTTTGCTGATTGGTTAGCTAAGTCTCTGGCATCTTGGTTCTTTAGCATTTATAGCAGTGAAATCGTATTCTTGCAGGTGACTTCGGCATGGATGATCGTGAGATGATGAGAGAAGGTAGTGCATTTGAGGATGACATGCTAGTGAGCACCAGTGCTTCCAATCTCCTACTGGAACCTGAACAGAGCACCAGTCACCTCAATGAGAAATCTAATCACCTGGAATATGAAGACCAATACAAAGATGATAATTTTGGAGAAGGAAATGATGGTGGAATATTGGGTATGTTTGAGAAATTTGTTTTTCCTCTGTCCTACCTTCTGCCTCAATAATTAATTCTTGGGGGGATAAGGGGGAGGTTGTTCCCTTTGTTGTCTTTGTGTCCCTCTCTTAAGTTACACCTTCAGCAGTAGAGTTCTGGTTTGTGAGTGTTACAGCTATCTAGATGATGTGTAGCATGTTAGCTGTTTTTTTTCAAATGAAGTAAAGTTAAATAATCCAGAATTTTTCCTGAAGTAACGTTCTTTAGAGAAAAATCAATACACAACTCTTCTTGTTCTTTGACTCCTTCCAAGGGTTTAATTAATATGTTGCAAATTGTATTGAGTGCTTCTCCGTGAAGCACTAAGTAAGATGCAAATATGTGGCAAGTGTATTGTAGTAAATGTTATCTGTAAACTCAAAATTTGAGCTGAAATGTGCCTTGAAATAGCACTAATTGCTTTTGTGTCAGCATTGGAAGTACAAGTTTCTCTAACTTTTGCACTATCTTTATCTGTGTTGTCATAAATTTGTCTGTACTTCTTTATAAATTTGTCTACATTTGTTTCATGAATTTGGATGCAAACCTGATTCTTTCATATGGTTGTTTCAGATGACAAACTTCTCAGTAATAATGATGGTGGTATTTTTGATGACCCACCTGCACTCTCAGAAAGTGGAGTAATGATGCCAGAGCAACCTCCCCATGATGATATGGATGATGATGATAATGTATCAAGTGAGTATAATGTAGGGCTAGATCTAGAATTACTTGCTCTCAACTAATTTCATTTGGAATCTAATTCCTTAAAAGCATGTTGAGCTCAAAAGTATGAAATGTGGTAAACCACTTCAAGGTGTGGAGGAGGAGATGGGAAGGGTAGCACAGTTTCTTAATGTTTTGACATAGTGCAAGATACTTACTCTCATTGGCAGTGGGTGGACCAGACAGCCCGGACTCGGTAGATCCAGTTGAACCATTACCAACTATGACTGATCAGACAACGCTTGTTCCCAATGAAGAGGAAGCTTTTGCTCTGGAACCTATTGACATAACTGGTGAGTAGGCTATTTGGGAATATTTTACTTGGGTCATCAGAGACCACCTTAGCTCGATGGAGTGGAAATTAATGTCTAGCACTGCTGCTGACTCTACTTCTCAATTGGAAGAGAAACTGGGGACCGAGTGCTGAATTCCTTTTATTCTAACGGTAGCCTTCCAGTACTTTCCAGGTAGGTAGCTTACATTGATGGTCTTGGAGGATACCAGTTTGTAGTTTCTGCAGTCAGTATGTATAGTGGCATGATACTGTAGCTTTTGATAGACACGCTAGTTAAAATACAATGAGTTGGAATAGAATTCATCATGTCTTTAACTCTAATACAGTATCTGTAGTGCAGCACAGTTCTCAATACGCTATGTTTGATGGCCAGGAGTGACTGTTTACACTGAGAATGAGTGCTCTTCTAGTGATTCATAGCTGTAATGAATTGCTGAATTCAGGAGATGCATCTTTGCATTTGAAGTTCTACTAAATAGTGAAATTCCTTGTCTTTTTCTCTATGCAAGACACTTTCTTATTTTAACTGGTACTATATTTGACTCATTATAAACAGATCCCTGCTTTATTAAAAAAGAGTAAGATCTGGAAAAAATGTAGTTTGTCCTGTGTTTTCAGACTGAACTCCAGGCCCTGATTTACTGCTTGGCCAATTAAAAAGCCCTAGCGCTGCCCTCTGGTGGCAAGCTAGCAACAGAGGTCCTAGCTGATCAGCTGGGACCAGCAAAGACAGCGTTTGCCAGAGCTTCAGGGTCTGCTGCAGAGTGCCAGGCTGTAAGCAATTTACAGTAAAGTCATTCTAGAGCAGGATGAGAGGTACAGGTAAGATAACCACCCATATTAACACTACCAAAGCTCAGATAGGGCTTAGAGGAAAAACTTGGTGTGGTATTTTGACTCTTTGGTCAGAGGGACCTTAGGTCTCCGGGTTTGCTCCTGAAGAATGCCAGCCTGACAAGCAAGCCATGAGGGAGGGAGGCATGTGCAGTTGAGGACACTGAGGCTTAGGTAGATTCAGTAGAACTATGCGCATACGCAGAAGAACTTGTAGGTTATGGGACGGCTTTCATAGTGTTTGACCTTTCATAGTGCTTATAGCTTTTCATTCCTTCTCCCAAAGCTAACATTGCCTTAGATTATTGAGGCAGCTTTATACATGGGCAAATAAGACCTATAGAGAACCTGCAAGATTATTCTACAGTGTGGTATCTGTTTGAGCTAACCTTCATTACTTGCTAAAAATCTCAACAGTCAAGGAAACTAAAGCAAAGAGGAAGAGAAAGCTGATTGTGGATAGTGTGAAAGAACTGGATAGCAAGACTATTCGAGCCCAATTAAGTGACTACTCTGATATTGTTACTACTTTGGACTTGGCACCTCCTACTAAGAAACTGATGATGTGGAAAGAAACTGGTGGAGTTGAAAAGCTTTTCTCTCTGCCTGCACAGCCTTTGTGGAACAACAGGCTACTGAAGGTAATGTTTTTGTGCAGGTTCATTTTTAAATGGATTATATTTAGGATTGTGCATCATATATAGTAAACACCAGCATGTGAATAGTGATATAGTGATAGCAGTATTAATCATTGCTTTTTAAAAAAAACTCATTAAAACAACTAAGATAACACCAATGCTTAAAATATTTATCAGTTACAGAAGTAAATTAATTTTTTAAATGTTACTAGTGTTGGAGAGGAGCTTAAAAAATGGGAAAGGAAGATGGCCCATAATTACTTCATCTGAAATGAAATTAAGGACACTAAGAACTACAATAGTGAATAATGTAACCTTTCCCCTGTAGCTCTTTACTCGTTGTCTTACACCCCTGGTACCAGAAGACCTAAGAAAGAGGAGGAAAGGTGGAGAAGCTGACAACCTTGATGAGTTCCTTAAAGACTTTGAAAACCCAGAGGTTCCCAGAGAAGAGCAGCAACAACAACAGCAACAGCAGCAACGAGATGTCATTGGTTTGTGTCCTGTCAGAGATGCTCTACTTTTCCCTCAGAGCTTATTTTTCTCTTTTGTTTGTGCTTTACATTGTCACCAAAGATTATGAATGAAGCAAAGAGCTTTGTAATGGTTGTTTAGCTCAACATACAGTCTGTGACTTAAAATAGCTTTTTTCCTAGAAGTAGAAGACACTTAGAGATTCAGTTTGATCCAGTGGATTAAATGGGCATTGGATTGGGTTGTATGCATATTGTACCGATTCTATTTAAGTCACTGCAGGCTGTTAGGAGTGCTCAGTTCTGAATTAATAGCAGATTGCATTTAGTAATGTAATTTGAAACTGTCCCAAAGTATCTAAGATGGGGTTTGTTGTGGAATGTAGATGAACCTATCCTGGAAGAACCAAGTCGTTTACAGGAATCGATGATGGAAGGCAGCAGAACCAACCTGGATGAATCTGTTATGCCACCCCCACCACCTCAGACAGGTGTTAAACGCAAACTGCAGCAAGTGGAACCAGAGCCAGTGTTACCTGTAAGATCATCTTTTTTCTCCTTTTTTTTCTTTTTTTGAGAATGAGAAGTAGGTAGAGCCTTCGAGCAGGAAGTGACACAGATTTGAGGCACTAGCTTTCTGTGCTGTTGTGAGATATGCTGGAGTAGTATTGGAATCTTTTTCCCTGGGTAGTCTTTATGGTGTTTTTCTTAAGAGGAAAGCTTACCGAAACATTTAAAAAGCAGGTAGGATAAAGAAATGGCACTGTTTCCTCCAGAAGTCATCTTCAAGGAGTAAAGTGTATTGCTTACAAAGCTATCAAGTTCTTCTGCTTGGCAAGTGTATACAAACAGCTTTCACTGCCGAAGAAAGGATTATGCTAGCTGTGCAAATTTCCTTTTTAAGATAGTTCTAGTGTTCCAGGGTTAAGGGTTCAAAAAAACCCTTTGATCTTCAGGAAAGATTTCCTAGTTGACTTATGACTAGACTTGCAAACTAGCTCATATCTCTCTCTCCTGTAAAAGCTGTGATGCAGTGTGAAAGGAAACCGTATTTGTGAAGGGGAGAGGAAACGGGAAAAATGAAAGGTGTGTTCTCTTTCTGAATGCTTACCTGGTGAGAGCAGTCTTGGTTTATGCTGTCTTTCTCGTATGCGTGCGTTTTTTAACCCCACGTTTCACATGTTTCTTGGGTAACAGGTTGTTCGCTGTAGAATGAGAGTGTTAGATGTTACATTATCTTATCAAAATGGGTGGCAGCTGCTGCTCCTCTTGGCCATGTCACTGGGTGAAATTGGCATCGACTGTTTGTACTTTCTGCTGAAGTCAATGCTGTTGGTCTGTGCTGGGAATTCTTTGATCACACCAACCAGATCAGGCCTGTAGCAACATACCTGTAGCGATGCTGGCTGTATGACTCTAAAACACTAGTTAGTTTGAGGTATTTTAAAGTATGTGTAGAAACAGTTTCAGGTGTGAAAGTAACTTTACTGGCAAACACTTAACTGTGTATAGATTCAGGGGAGAATACTGTATATTTTATTAAAACTAACTACATAAATCCTGTTAAAATGCTTTTCTGGATTTTTCCTCTTGATATAAATATCTTCTGAGAATGATACTTGAGCACCAAAGTCACTCATACATTTTTATAAACTTTACAAAGTACCTATGTTTTAATTCCTTCATGCTTGCATTGCAAAGAGCAACATTTTGATATTTTGAAGATGTCTCGTTCCAGTGAGTTTTAAAGTGTGTTCGTGTAGCAGTGCATCTGGTTATGTGGGATTTTAAAGTTGCACATGCTGATCCAAGAAATGAGATCAGTAATTTGGATGGTGGACTAAGTGAAGTTATTGGAAAGCCTTTTTCCTTATAGTGGTATCATAATTTCTGGTTTGAGTAGAATCTAAAGGATTAAAAATATATGTATGGACACCAAAACAAAACAAACTGCTTTTCATTTTTGAAAAACAAAAAATTCTGACTAATGGCTAAGATTTAGAGGCTTGGATTTTGTGAAACTAGTTTGTAGCATCCGTATTCTATTGTAAACCACTGATAAAATGATGCTATTGGTATAACTGTATTGTGTACTTTTAAAGCATCCACCATCACAACAGCTGGAAATACCACCTGTAGAAATGCCTCCAGAGGAGCCCCAAAACATCTGCCAACTAATACCAGAGCTAGAACTTCTGCCAGAAAAAGAGAAGGAGAAGGAAAAGGAGAAAGAGGAAGAGGAAGAGGAGGAGGTAGGAACTCTGTGTAGAATGGGTTTGTGTGTTCTTAGCACTGTTTGACTTTGGATTCATTAAATGGCATAAGAAGTAAATCTTCAGTCCTTCCTTGGGAAATGATAACCTTTGGAAATGTAGATTTCAAAATTATTCCATGACCATTTTATATTCTTTATATTATTCCATTTTATAAATTGCATATACGGTCTGCTTTGAATTAGAGGGTTCTCCCGTTCTCACACATGGTTGGATTAAACCACTCTGTGATACCTTATACAAGAAGTTTTGAATTTAATTTTATGGTTTCATTTTAAATAGTTCATGCCACTTAATAAAAGTAGACTTTTGAAAGAAAATGGTCCTCGTCCTAAAATGTGATAACTGAAGTTGTTTCTTAGCTACAATATTTAATATTCTGTGGAGATCAAAACAAGCTTCACTGATCCTTCTTATTTTACACCCAATATGAATAATATTAAATTAGTTTTTTAAAAACTGTTTCATTCTTGGAAAAAGAATGTATCTGGAAGTTTCCTTCTGTAACAAGGCACATGTACAAAGAAATGTGAATGGCTTTAGTGAATTACTTTAGTCAAGATGATTTTCCTAGCAATGTAAAAAGCTATTAGAATAGCATAAAATACTTTCAGTTGGAAGGGACCTACAATGATCATCTAGTTGCCTGACCACTTCGGGATGTTGCTGGATGCAGAGAGAAATGTTATTTTAAAAGTAATACAATGAAGAGGAAGAAATACATGCTGACTTAATTTTGAAAAATAAAAAAACTGGCCAAAGTTTTTTTTACATAGTTTGAGGTTCTTGAGTTAAGACTGGAAACAAAGCAGATGCTGCTTGCATGTGTTGATTTTGTGGTGATTTTCTAAATTGCTCATTTGAAATAAATTTCTTATTTTAAAAGCCATATATAATACATCTTCCATGAACAAGTACTGTTCTGTGTAGGTGAGTGCTTCATAGGACATGGGCAGCTGAGTCGTTACAGCTGGCCTTTGCAGCTTTTAGCAACAACCTATTTTTCTTTTCAATGGTTCTGTTTCCACAGTGAAATGAGAGCGTGTCTGTGTTTGTTAATGTTTGCAAAATAAAAGCATTGTTGATACCGTGTTCAGTACTAGCAATCCTAAATTAGACTGAAGTGTCTCTTCTCATTCAGCTGTCATGACTGAACTTCTTTGTTTTACTAATTATCACCATAACATTTTGAGGTATAATCATAGTGGCAGGCAACCTTAATATGGTACATCAGTTTACACGTGTGTCTTCCTTCGTACATCTCCTAGATGTATCCTATGACTTGAGTTGTCTGAACCTTCTGGCTTGATGAAAAGAAAAAGCTGCGGTGATATCTAGAAACACCTCTTTCATTTCATAACTCAGTGGATGAAAAGATTATTGTTTTGTAAATGTGTGAATTTTGGCTGCTTGCAGGAAGAAGATGGCACAGGGGGTGATCAGGATCAAGAAGAAAGGAGATGGAACAAGAGGACTCAACAAATGCTTCATGGACTTCAGGTACACATGATAATTTGCTTTCTCTTAAAAGTAGCTTTTGAGTGTGCCCACCAACACTTTTGACCTGACTTAAAAGGTTAAGAGCAAGCTTTCTTTGCAGTAGATGTTACAGACTTAAAATACCAGTTCTGTCTCAGAGGGGGGAAAAAAGATGCTTATAGTTGATTAAATAATAATATAATTGTCACTTTTATTCAAAGAACATTTGAAGTAAAATTTTTTGCTTGAGTATTTTTCAACCTTTATGTTCACACCTGGCGTGCAAGTAAGACTCCCAAAAATTCAAATTTTAAAATAATTGGGTTTGATTGTGTTTTTAATGAAACCTTAGCACCTCTGACTTTGTGCTATGTGACCCTAGGCCAACCTCATCAAGGTCTAGGGGTAAAACCATCTTACAGCATGTTTACTCCCAGCTAGGCTAGTTTGAAAACTTCCATGCTACAATAAGTCGAATCTATAACAGCTGTGGGAATCTGACCTTGGCTGAGGTGCAGCATTACTTTTCAGCATGTGGCTTCAGTCTGCACAGACAGATAATTTTTGTAGGATGGATCCTTGCCTTGCTAAAACTAAAGAGCTTTTTTCTGATAAGATAATTGAACACCCCTTTATGCCTTTGTGATACTTAAATACACTTAAATTTAGTTCAGATTACATTGTAAGCTAATGTGATTTAAGTTGGTTCTTTTGCACACCTGCAAGAATTCCGCTAGTTTAAGTAAGATTGTTTTAAACTGTTGTTGTGGTTTAACCCTGGTAATCAGCTCAGCCCCACACAGCTACTTTGCTCACTACCCCCTGGTGGGAGGAGGGAGAGAATCAGAAGGGTAAAAACAAGAAAACTTGTGGGTTGAGATAAAGACAGTTTATGAAGTAAAGGAAAAGCTGTGTGCACAAGGAAAGTGAAATAAAGAATTAATTCACTGCTTCCCAGCAGCAGGCAGACATTTAGCCGTTTCCAGGAAAGTGGGCTTCATTACACGTAATGGTTACTTGGGAAGACGAATGCCCCACATGTGCGCACACACCACTCTTCTTTCCCCCAGCTTTTATTGCTGAGCACAATGTCATATGGTATGGAATATCCCTTTGGTCAGTTGGGGTTAGCTGTCCTGGCTGTGTCCCCTCCCAACTCCTTGTACACCCCTGGCCTCGTTGCTCCAAAACGGAAACATTTGCTCCCATCCAAAACAGAGCATCATATGAGCTGCTGTGAAGAAAATTAACGTGCCCAAACCAGTACAACTGTTGCTTAAAAGTAATTTTTAAAGTATACAGAAGTTTAGTTGGTAATGTTGTGTAATGTTTTCCTCCCTGAATGTTTCATCACAATTTCTGAAAAGAGCTTCAGAATTCTCTTTGGACCATGTTTAGCTTTTTTTCAATTCTTTCTTCCATGTGCCTAAAAAAGCATCACACTGGATGGCTGAAACATTAAGTCTGTAATGAGATTCGAAGTTAAGATCTGTTTAATATAAAGTAATTTGGTTTGGCCAGCCTAATATCTTTCATCTAGTAGATATTCCAGAGCAGACGGTTCTGTTTTAAATTGAAGACGTCAGTTGTTGTTCTAGCCAGCAAACAGATGTATTTTCCTGATTTTTTTTTTTTTTTTTTTTAATATTCTGGCCAAGAGTTTGAAAAAATGTAAGCAACTTTGGGTACTGGGTTTCAGACAAACAGAGGAGTTTTAGAAATAAACAGGCTTTCACCTTGGCAAAAGTAGGCATCTTTTAAAGAACCTTAGCTCTTGAAATTTTGTTTTAAACAATAGATCATGATTATTTTTGGAGGGTTTTTTGGGGGGAACATAAACTAGGATTTTTTTTTTTTACTCCTATTTAAAAATATTTGTCCTGTAGTCAAAAATGACTGGCTAGCTACTGGTGCAGAAAGAAAATCTTGTGCTGTGCTACAGTGTTGCTGGAACAAGTTGCACAGATTCAAGACTGATTTTTCACACATCTCTGGGAAGCCTACTTGGTTTCATTTGGATGAGATCCATATAGAAATTTTCATGTACATGTTGTCACGTCCCCATCCAATGTCGAGTCCTTCCCAATCCCTCAGTGTCCTGGGGGTGACAATAAACAGAAGCTTGCCAATGGACATTCTTGTTTGTATGTAGTTCTCTACTTAATTTGTGGTATCAATGTTTGTGTTTCTCAGAGAGCCCTTGCGAAGACTGGAGCGGAATCTATCAGTTTGCTTGAGCTGTGCAGAAATACGAATAGAAAACAAGCAGCTGCAAAATTCTACAGTTTCCTGGTACTTAAAAAACAGCAAGCTATAGAGCTGACACAGGAGGAGCCTTACAGCGACATCATTGCAACACCTGGTCCCAGATTTCATATTATTTGAATGGTTAGATACAGCAGAGCTAGTGTTCATTTCACTAGTGCGTACATGTATTGCCCCATCTGTAGGGCCCACAAGACCATTGCAGAAAATTTAGATTTTATTGTCTGTATAAAGTCCTTGGTTTTCTTTTTGGGTTATTTTGGTTTTTGTATTTTAAATCTACCACTTAAATTTTTAGTGAAACTGCTGGGGTGGGTGGCTTGAGTTCCAGCTGCAGAAACCAGACAGCTCAAGGACCCAGATGAAGATTGTTTTAACAACTCAGAGCAGATGTGTGCAATATTGGTGCATGTAATGTTGAGTATCAATGAAAATGTCCTTCGATAATTTGACTAGTTGATTCATTAGTGATATTTTTAAGCTATCCAAGTAAACCTGAATGGCCAACCTATTGTCTGATCAAAAACTTTGCCAAACTCGTCTAAAATGTTGGGTCTGCTTCTCATGGTAGTGGGTTTTTTTCCCCTTCCCTAGACCTTTGTGCATACCGTGGGTCTCTTAAAGCTGCCAATATGAAAGGTAGTGCCTGATATGTCAGCTTGCTTTGTCACTGCATTTTTGCAGTCAGATTTTTGTAGCCCTTGATGCTAAGGGGAAACGGGTGTCTGTGGAAAGCACTTCCTCTACGTGATACTATTGCATACATGAAAGGATGGAACATGTGTTAAGCATTTTAGACGAAACATTCCTTTTCACTTATCACCTCATTATGGTCCACTACTGATAATGGCTAATTACTGTTAATAAGCATCAAATAAAAACTCTAGTCATTTCATTTAAACCTTTAAGATATCAAAATACTTTAGGTTTGTTAGAGCTGTATATAAACTCCAGACTTTTTAAAACAGACTTCTAGATTGTAAATTATCTGTTTTTTATTAAGCAGGCGTATGAAGATAAGTTGAACAGATTGCCTTTGTAAAGATGCTAAATTCGGATACCACCTGTACTGAAAGGGCAACAAACTTGAATATACAGTACAAACGGGCACAGTTCCACTTAATTGTGTAGTGTATTAATGGCTCTTTGGATATATTTATGGTTTTAGTATCAATTTTTCCAATAATGCACACCCCTGTGTTCAAAACATTTTTATCAGTTTTGCAAAAGACATCCCATTTGATTTTACTTACAAAGAATGAAGCTTTACTGTTAGACCAGGTAGCACCAGAAATTATGTGAATATGTTGATTATGGAAACCTGTCTTAACTTTTTTTAGGGCAAAATTATTCACACTGAAGGTTCTGGTTTTAATGTTGGCACTTTTGTGAAATAATTTTGGGACTCTGAAATTTCAGTGTATACTCAACTGTAAAATTATGTGAATGTTTAAAAAAATCTGAGACTACATGATGACCATGTTTTAATAATCCTGGAAAAAGTTAATTGTATAAAGTTACTGCAGCTTTATTTTCAACATGATGTGCCTGTAAAACCATGATTTTCTCCTTTGTAAAAAGAGACATTGTAGATAACTTGAATGTTTAATTATAGAAAAGGTCATTAGTTTCTTGTTACACATTTTTAGTCTGTTTTTGTTGCTTTTCAAGGTTAATATTCTTGAAAATAGTTGATGCTGTTATGTATAACTTTTCTAATAAAAGTTGTGTTATAAGCTGTTATGTATTAGCTCTGTATCTTGTTTGAACATCTTTCATTTATGTAGTAGGGACCTAGCATTTACAGGTTGCTTTGGTTTTGGTGTTAGGAGTGGAAGTGTAATGATTTAGCTCTTTGAGAGATGCTTGAATATGTAAATAGATTTCTTGCCATTAGGAAGGAAGTGTTATTTTACTGGCCGTACTGTGGTTTTGTTCCACCGTTCTATGCTAGGAATGTCTGTGCGGAAAATTAGGGGAGACTGCCTATAAAAATGCGATTCGCCTCCATGCCAGTCCCTTCTGAATGCTAGCCAGAACATGCCCAGCTTGAATTCTTTTAGCTCTACCATTCCCTTGCTTCTTGAATTGCCTCTGCATGTGGGTATGTCAGTGCTTCTGCAGTTATGTGCTCCTGGTAGATCCAGACACTTGGATCCAAGCCTGTAGGAGCAGTGCATCTCCCATGGAGTCACTCGGGTTACCTGCAGAGCTTAGAGAGAGCCGGCGATGCGGGCTGTCTCTGGAAGCTGGAGAACCAGCCTGGATCCAATAAGCTGCCTTAACCTGGGCTCCACACAACAGTGCCTGTACTGCTTTGGAGGTACCTGTGGAAGCCGTCGGGCTGATTCGGTTTGTGCGGGAAAAGTCTTGCAGGATGCAGGCTGGCTGTGATGAGCCAGGCTGTGTGTGTGCCTATGTGTACAACTTGCCTGCACCGGCAAATAAGGACTTGATTTTTCATTCCTTTGATTAAAGCTCTGTAAGGGAGAGAAGTATGGGAACTCAGGTACTCAGACTAGAATGAAAGGTAGCTTTTCTGCCTTTTTCTTCCCTCATATCAATAATCTAGGACATTTTTATCATCAGTTTTGCTCGTTACACCACTGTGATCAGCACTCATGACAAGTTGATTTTGCACAAACGTATACTCCCAATGACAGTAAATATAATCTGAGGCAGTGAATGCAAGCTCTGCTTTATAACGTACAGGTTTTTTTACTAGTTTTGAGCACAGCCTGCAAGTAGTACTGACAGACTTGCATTTCTTGGAAGGCAGGCTTTGCAGTAATACACTGATCAACTGTTGAATAAGGTCTAGGGAGTGGTGATAGACAAAGCATTTGGGCTCTGTATTTCTCCTGTATCTACAAGAAGTATATTTCCCTACTCTGTTACTGTGCAGATAGCCTGTCTGCATCTCATCATCTATCTGTTGCATGGCATTTATGCTGTTTTCCCTATGACTGCTGTTCTTCACAAAGATACTGGGGTACTTAAACTACAGCATCTGCATTTTATTATAGTTCCTCTTCAAATAAATGTCTAAACAGTTTTAAATGAATTAACCATAAGCATTCAGTTAGGTTTTTACTAGATAAGAAGCCATTTTCCTAGTAGTTCAGTGAGTAACACCATCTGCTTTTCAGAAACCAATCTTCTTGTGAGGGATTTAGATTTGATCGATAACATTACTGTAAAATGTATTCAGTGCTGCTTTACCATTCAGGCTGGAATGTCTCGAGTGTGTTTGGCTATAGTGTTACATTGCATCGGTGAGGGGAAGGAACTGCTGTGAATACCTCTCAGTGCTCCGTCTTCCCCACTGGCAGCAGGTTTGTTCTGTCTGCAAATCTGAAGTATTTACATCAGTGACTGCTATGCGTGCCCTGCTTTCCAAATTACTCCTTTTTTGGTGGGTGAAAAGGAAAACAGTTCATGAATCTAAGGAAATATTCCTGCAAGGAGATTCAGTTGTTGAATGAATTCCTGCCCTGCATGTCTGACCACCTTGAAGACGTACTGCTCCAGTTCTCCCGCGAGACAGCCCTGTTCTCATTCCAACGGGGGTGGAAGGGAGGAAGTCAGGCAGGTAATGTTATCTGCATCTGTAGCTCTCCCCTTCTGGGCAGGGTATGAGTAGAGGACTCTTCGTAATTCACAAGATATTTTATAAGGTAGGTTCTAACTTAGCTAAAAGTATTGGCTGAAGGTATTGCTGGAACTCGAGCTTCAGGATTTTAAACCACCTTGGTTAGCGACCTAACTGGCAGCTGCCAGGTGCAACTCTGCTTCAGGGACTTTGTTGGATGGTCAAGTATATGGTGTTGAGGACGTTGAACTGTGCCCATCTTCTGTAGGCAGCAGATTGCATTTTCTGCTTTGGTCTTTCCAGCTAAAGGAAGTCAAACTCTAAAGGGTTATTCTCCATTCCCTATTGTCATCCCACTGCCACACGTGTGTCTGTCGTTGTACATAACAGATTACTTTTTTTGGGGGGGGGGGGGGCGGGGAGGGAGAGTGGGGTTCTGGTAAGTTTTTCTGTTTCCAAATTCTCAAGTGTCCACTACTTGTGTAACACATTTCCTCAAGTGGTTATCATGTTTCTGCTTGTGCTTTTTCAATGATTTTTTTCTTTTGTTATACCTATAAGAATTGGCTAGGCTATATACTGTGAAATTCTGCAAGATGAATATATGGAAAAGCTAAAGGACCAGGAAATAGATTGTCCCAACACACAAGGAAGAAAGCACAGTTCTTTCTGCATTTCTTGCTACCCTCTGAATGTCTGATAAAGCCACTGGAGAGGCAAGAACAGGAGGTAGAAAAAGGGAAGGTTTTCCCTTGTTATTCTCACAGGAGCTGTTTCTACATTTGTTTTAGTTCAAAACATTTTCATGCAGAGTCCAAAAAAATCCGAAAACTCAGCTAGAAGAAAATATTCATATTAGCCAAACACTAATGTTGATGTTGTGTTATAAGTAGAATAAAGTGCCAGAAACTTTCTGGGAGAGCACACTCTCCAATTTCATTTGGCCCTGGCTATTCCCCAGCAGCTGAGAAGGATACAAGTAGTTTGGCTGTCGTGAGCTAGGTCTCTACATGTTCTCCCTTCCCCAGCCCCCCTGCTTTTCTTGTTTGCCCAACTTTTGTTTTCAATAAAAACATCAAACATTATAACATAGCCTGAAGCTAACACTACCTAATTGAGGACTGTGTGGTTGACCTTTAATCACGGATGCTTATAAATGTTGTTTGGTCAAGAATACATGCAATGAGAAACACCGATTTGCTCATGATGCTTAGCATCCTTCTAGAGTAGATGGGGATTTAAAGCCAGTAGTGTTCTCCATGCAAGGACTCCTCTCTAAATTAAACTCTTCTGCTACTTTCTTGCAATACTTTCCTCTTCCCTGCCTTGCAGTGCCCAGGTAGTGCTGGCAATTATTTGTACAGTTTAGTTATCTAGCGTTGGGGATGGTGGGAACTGATTCAGGGTAAAACCCAGCAAAAGAAACGTGGTTTTTTTTTTTTTTTCCCCCAGCTGGATCAATTCCTACATCCTGCGCACTGGGCAGCCATACAGCAACTTGTGCCAGCATAACACAAGAAGCACCAGGCAGGAGAATAGAGAAGCGAAGGGGTGAGGATTGCCATTTCGGATGGCTGTGCCAACTTTGCGTGTGTGTTAAATCAGTCTAAGAAAATTATTTGCAATAATATTGTTTGATTTCAGGAGTCCCAGCACTGGCTAAAACTGGTGGATTGGCATGTTTATCATCAACTTGCACACCAGTATTAATATTCTGCTTTTCCAAGGCAGAAGTTGAATGTTCTCCCTCAAATCGGATATTTCTATGACAGAGCTTACGTCCAGCCTCTGCCTGAGGATGTTTCTGCACTAGCTTTCTGTTCATTTTGTGAAAGTTAATATATCCAGGCCTTGCGTTACTTGAGAGTAAGCCAGAATTATAGTCACTGTGCACTTCACAGGCATCGTGTACCACACATCACAGTGGATTTTAACTCTGAAACAAAGGGATCGGGATACCATAAACTGTTCCACTGCTGAGCATTTTTGCAGAAAAGTTCAGCTAAATTTGTTTTTGTACAAATTATGCTGCTTCTCATATTCCTTGACTACGGGACTAATCTCCAAAACAAAAGAAATGCTGATGTTTAAGGAATAAGAAACCACAATCAATGTTGTGAGAAAAAATAGGAAAAGCAGCTTAGCATTTGGATTTGAAAGCCAAATTTGATGCTTAACTTAGGAATGTGGCTCCGATTGGTCAAATAACTGATGAGAGACCCTGAAAATAAACTAAATGTACCATTTTGCACTTTGTAATTACATGAATGCAAGCTTGTAGCTAGTCTTGATGATGCTGAGGGAGGCAGCAATGAGCCAGAAAAGGCATGAAAAGGTTTGTTATGATGGCAGCTACTTAGCAACACAAGCTGCAGGTCTTCCTTGATCATTTCTCAGGACTGAAATAAATGCGGAAGACACCGGGTGCTTCCAGTGCTACGTTTCATCTTCACATCTGTCAGAAGAAGTTCCAGTTCATTAATTGTAGCAGGCTGCTCCCCGCAGTGCGAATTGGGGCTGGGATCTCTATCGCCTTCGCCACCGAGCCTGTGGAATTACAGGGAGGCTATGTTGAGAGCTGAGCAGATAGCCCTAATACTAAAAAGATTTAAAACCAAGCCCAAGGAGACCAGACCCACCGCATGTGAGGAGTGTATCAGGAATACTTAAACCATCCTTCACGTCAGCAGCAAAGCCACCGTCATTCCCCTGTCTCGCTTGTGCTGTTCCCTTGGCAGGGGTGACATGACCACCAGAGCGTTGCAGATGTTTGACAAGTTTTACTGATTACCAACGAGCTGCTTTTGATGAGGCACAACGAGCAAGCAGCTCAGTCGCTGGTGCACACAACTGCGGAGGAAGTTTTCCATGCAGCTCATGCTCCCTGTCCTGATCGCCAAGAGCTGTTCCCCGGAGTGCAGATGCAGACTGCTCCCAACATGCAGAGCCCAGGCAGGAGGAGGCTGAGCCTACCTCAGAGAGGAGCATTAGGTCTAGCTAGACAAGTACGCATATAACTTTACCTAAAAATATTTGCATTTATGGCAGACTTTGTTCTTATGACTCAGTAACACCATTTCTGTTATGAAAAGGCCCTTCTGGTTCAGTGTGGTGTGCAGATCATTCATGTCCTGAGGGAAATACAGCAGGTACCAAATCCAGCCAGATGTGCTGGGCATACGTATAGTGGAGCCTGAGGCTGGACTAAAAGTGAGAGGACCGTGCATTTTCATCGCAAACGAGGTGGAGGCATAAAGTCCGCCAGTTGTGGAGGTGGATTCAGCAGGATGACAGCTAGGGCCTGCAGTTCCGCTGCTTCTGTAACCGTGACACCTGCCTGAATGTTATTCCCGGAACCGGCACAAAGCTGTGACAAAGTTACACACGCATCATTGCTGAGTACACAGGGAAAAACCTTGGCCTGAGTGTTCTTTTTCCCAAAGGGAAAATGGATGCTCTTAAGCTGCAGTTCCAAGTCTGGTACTCAACTGTGGGCTGCCAAGAGCTCCCTGACAGCCTTGGACGTGGGGTTTGCCTCCTCCATAGGAGCTGACATTTTCCTCGGGGATGCGCTATGCAAGGACACGCGTGTAAACACTCCTCTGTGAACAGCACTTGGCCACTCACCTGGCCTGCAAAGTGCCCACTCTCCTTCTTCTCCAGCAGAGGAATTTCCCAGCCTTTCCTACTAGAAAGTCTGATTGTGCCTAACGAGGGGGAAGCCCATGTGAGAGAACCCCATGGAGGTGACTGAGGAGTGTGCCCTGCCATTTCACTCCTATGTCTCATCACCTCAAGCATGTCACAGCTGCGGAGGAAAGCCAATACTCTGTTCCCTGTCACAGCACAACCTGCTAGAGGCAGAGGTGAGGAATAAGGTGGAGAGAGCATCTCTCACTAGTTAGGACAGAGTCCTTGCACCCAAGTCACTGATGCACAGTCAGGTCTTCATCACTTGGGTAAGACTTAGACTAGGGAGTACCAGGACAAGGCCCATGGCGAGGGACAGAAAAGATGTCTTTATGCTTTATAGTAGGAATGTGAGAACGATGCAACTTTTAAGCAGAAGTCAAGCTGGTTTCACCTGAATGTTACGCAGATGTGAGTAATGAATGCTCATCCGTGACTCTTTTCCACCTACACCAATGGAAAGGTACCAAGTTAGCACCAGGTTTTAAATCCAAAGAGGTAACTTAAAATGTTACAATAAATTTGGGACTGACATTTAAAGCAAAAAATAATGTTTTAAGGTCATTGGACTAGCCTGCTACAAAAACTGTATGCTATTTGAAAACTGCAGCTTCTAATTAACGCTGTCTGAAATAATTGTTTGGAACACAGGATAGAGAAATCCAGTTTAACCAAAAGGTACAGGTAGCAGTGAGGTGCTACCTTTATGAAGTTTGATTGCAGAACTAATTGGCTCATAATTTGACAAATCATCACTACAATACATATTCTGCATGTGTTTAAAACCCATCCTCCTATAACAAGCTTCTAGAGCCCAGTTAAGTGTAGTAGAAGTAGCTAGCATTTAAAATAATCCCTTACAAACTGTAATTTCTCCATATTGTTTTCCTCCAACCAGCTAAATTAGATCCTCTTTTTCAGGATTAGGGTTTAGAAGCACAATAAAGTCTGGTAGGTATGAGTTCTTGATGAAAGCCATGTAACAGTGTGCAAAAGGCCAAGAAAAGAAGATTTAAATGAGTTAATTTCCTGCTGACTGAAGGATGTGTGTGAGGTCACATGTATTTATCTTCCATCATGACTCCATATTTCCATCTGGAGGGGAAGGAAACTTGTCTTCATGGCATTTCTGCACTGATACTTTAATTTTAGGGGACCTCACTGTAAAAGAAGGACCAAGAACCTAAGCAGTCCAGGGAAGGATCTTAAATTCTTGAAATATTCAAAGTAATATGAGACGGAAATGGTCCACAGAAAAATGTCATCAGCTATCTGCTACCAACCTAAATATCTGTCTGCACTGCCACTGAGGACTGAGCTAACCTACTCCCTCTGTGCCTGGCTTCGTCTCACAGAGCCAGAAACCTTTCTCGGAAAAAGCCTTTCTCAGAAATCACATTCCTGAATATTCTTTTCATGAGTCTGCAACTGTAGTCACTTGGCTCTCAGTTATTTTTCTCCAGCGTTGGCAATTTGTTGTTTCTCTCAAATGTTCATCTGGCTCTGTTTTGCTTAATCGTGATGTCTCCCAAAGGTCTGCACTAATGAGTTTCTGCATTCATACCATATGCTTTCTTTGCCATGGAGAAGTTTAGTTGTATAGAAAACAGATTTTGAGACTCTTTCTATTTCCTTCCTCTTCTATCCTCAAATCTGAAAGGTCTTCTAGGCAGAAGAGGCTTCTTGGGTCCAGAATCAGACCACATCTTAACAATGCTCCCATGTAATTTAGATATGTGGCAAAACTTTGAAAGTAATTGTCCAGTTCCTTCTTTGGAGCCTTCATTTGAAATCCAGAGGCCAAGGTCATCCATACACTCAAAAAGTGGTGGCAACTCCAGGTGACAAGAGACACCAGCTTCCTACTGAAAGAGCTGCACTTCTCAGGGTGGCATTTACAGCCAGGCGGGATGGGGGAGGACTGCTCCTGAGCAAGGGGAGGTTTTAGGAGGCTCGAGGTAGCTAGAAGATCAGCACTGGAGCACAAACCTCCCAGGAAAGGCCAAGCCAGCTGCCCTGGAGGTAATCACAGCTAGCAAAGGAAATCACCCAAACTACTCAACTGATTAAAAACAACCCGTAAGAGCTAAATATCCCAGACGGAGAATATAAAATCTCATTTAAAATTATCCAGTTAGGAAACAGCCCAGCAGGGAATGTTCTTTACAAGAAAGTCCTTGGAGGACTATTATTCCCACCCTTTCTGGCAATTGCTCTCTCTCCACTCCCATAAATTCCCATCCCAGGGCACGTCTGGCACAGATCTGCTATCAACAGCAACACTTAGTTTAGTGAAGCATCACAAATAGAGCTCCAGTAGCATAAAAGAGTTCCCTCCTGCATTTTCCCCATAGGAATCACTTTGTTTCTAGTTTTCTCTTGTAGATGCAATGCAAGCAGCGTTCAAATGGCATTCCAGTTTTTCAGGTTGTCCATCAAGTTGGAAGTGTACATGAGTGTTGTTTGCTAATCTAGGTTGATGCATGTTTTTTTGTGTTCAAAAAACGGGTATATGTGGCACTTCGGGACATGGTTTAGTCTAGTCTACCCTTGATTGGCTTAGAGTAGACTTGGTAGTGTAGGTTAATGGTTGGACTGGATGATCTTAAAGGTCTTTTCCAACCTAAACAATTCTATGATTCTATGATTCTATGGTCTGTTCCCTAGTACAGAATCCTGTCCGTTGGCTGGAACATAGGGACATATGGAAGAACCTGGTGCTTTTGGTCCTAAGAGAAGCAGCAGGAAGCAAGATGGCTCACTCCAATACAGCTGCGTGAGGAAACCTCCTGGGCAGGGAGCTATTCATGCACTGTCCGTGTGTGAAGTATGGGAAGATGTTGACTGTCCTGAAGGATGGAGACAAGGACGGTGGTGTTGACGCACACTGAGGCTGGGGGGGAAATGGGCAGAGGAGTTTGTATTGGTGAGCATTGGGAACACATGGCAGAATAGATTTGTTCAGAAGAATTTTGGGGAGCAACAACAGTTTTCCTATAGTCAAGTTGCTTCTTAGACTTTTTTTAAATGACACCAGATTAACAACAGTATCATTTCCTGATATCCTTCAGAAAGAGACTATTTTCTTTTTCTGGTGGCTGTCATTTCTCAACCTGTTTGTTACTGGAGGCTCAGGCAGGTCTGACACACTTTGTCACTGTCCCAGAGCACCATCCGGGACAGCCAACCTCCGAAAACAGTGGTGCCAATTACAGCCCACCACAGGGTTGTGCTGGACCTACCTTTGCATCCCTTCGTGGCACTGAGATGGATAGCTCAGCCCCTCGTGGTGATGACAGTCCCATCTAAGCAAGAGGCTTATCACAGCCGAATTTCACTGGTGGTGTCCTGCCCTCTCTGCTTTTCAAGTCTGCTGGCAAGTAAGAAGAGTGTTAACACTAGTGGATGGCATTTTACTCTGACACATTAACTAACTTTCAGGCAATAGTATTAATTATAATGCCTGATTATCTAGGCATTGCCAGAAGAGCAGAAGACAAAACTCTGCTTATGCCTCCAAGACCCCAGTTCCAGTTTGCCTGCTGAAGTTACTGCTGCTACATTCTTTTACAGCTTTTGAGATTTTTGCCCAGGTGTTTGTCATATGCATTTTTTTCAGTTACTATGGATTTTCTAATTGTCTGGTTTTGTTTTCTTTTGTCTGCTTTTACAGACAATTCCCAGTGCTCAGGATGCTTTCATGTAAACACTGGGCTTACCTGTAGGATGTCCCCTGATAAACTTGACTATCAGTTATACAAGCTCACATTTTTCACAAGCTGGCCAGACGTCTTGAAGCAGTCTAAAGTATGTTGCATTAATGTATGGGAAGAGACTTAATCTACTTTTATATCCATTTTCAATAAAACACAATTTTCTCTGAAAGATCTGCCTAAAACCTTTGTCTCCCAGCTTGAAATATATTTCTGAAAGTAATAAAATTTTCCATTACACCAGCAAAGTAGATATTAAATTTCATTTCTCTAAGTATCAGAACTTCCCATCCCTTGAGGGGTGTCTTCTGTGTATCTTTGCAAACTTGATAAATGAAGTACAATGAATCCAACTGATGTCCCACCTTCAGAGCAGGGTTATTATAAAACAGGGGAAAAAGAATGTTCCTACAGTAAATGGAATAAGAAAAAAAATCTCCTTGTGTTCTTAGCACTCTCAGAAATTTCTGGCAAAAATTATGACAAGGTATTTTACTCCTGTATGTGCACGTAACTATAAGGGCAGCTTGCCATATACTTCACTCATGTAGAGAAAACATCCCTGTGATGGGTGACACAACTATGTAAAAAATAAAAGAGCCTGGTGATAAATTCATTGTGCAGCTTTGACTTGTTGTCTTTCTAATACTCCACCTCCTCAGGACTTTCTCATTTCAGGTGTCCTAGCCTCCTCAGCTGCGGCTTTGTCTTCCTGTATTTCTTTTTCTTTCCCCCCCTTTTTTTTTCCTTTATTAAATTCAAACTACAGGACAAATGTTTCATTCTCTTCATCATCCAGGTATGGAGATCTCACCTGCTCTAGGCCAAAGGCAGGTGAAAGACTATCGAATACTAGTGGAAACTTTGCTACATGGACAAAAAAAAAAAAATCACTCCGGGCAAGTGTAGCATCTTGTCACATGAAGCAAAAATTGGCTGAAATGCCAGTGCTGATGAAGGAGTAAAAATTTCCCGATGGATTTCAGTGAAGTTGGAGCTTCGGTCCTGGAGTTTGGGACAATGGAGCTGGGCTGTCTGGGGGAACACCCCACGGTCTTTGCCAGAAACGCTGGCAATGGTGTCCTATGGGAGCTTGTGCTGTGTCACTGCTCAGTCTCCCTCACCACCAGTGCTGTAACAAACAGAAATGGTGTTGTGGAAAGGTGGTCTTCATCACCTCATGGGAAAATGTGTCCCTCTGCAACCAAGTGCTGTAGCCACCCCAGAGGACTGTGCTGGGCTGGCGTCGGCCACTCCTTTACTCTCTCCTTATTCCTTATACTGAGAGAACACAAATAACATTCAAACATTATCATTAGGAGGTCACTGACCAGTTTGGTCAGTTAACTTACGTGCTGACCTTTTGCTTTAGCTGGCAGGGGAGAAGCAGACACCTCCTCATCTGACCCACCACCCACACTGTGACCACTCCTGGACTCAGGAGCACAGAGAAGTACCTCCTTCCCCTGTGTCCTGGTTCAGCCCCAGCCAGCAACTCAGCACCACGCAGCCGCTCGCTCACTCCCCCTGCCCCGATGGGATGGGGGAGAGAATCGGAGGAGTAAGAGTGAGAAACACTCCTGGGTTGAGATAAGAACAGTTTAATAATTGAAATAAAATAAAGTAAAATAATAATAATAACAATATAATAATAATAGTAATAATAATATACAAAGCAAGTGATGCACAATGCAATTGCTCACCACCCGCCGACCGATACCCAGACAGTTCCCGAGCAGCAATCGCTGCTCCCCGGCCAACCCCCCCCAGTTTATATACTGAGCATGATGCCATATGGTATGGAATAGCCCTTTGGGCAGTTTGGGTCAACTCTTCTGGCTGTGCCCCCTCCCAGCTTCTTGTGCACCTGGCAGAGCATGGGAAGCTGAAAAGTCCTTGACTAGCATAAGCAGTACTCAGCAACAACTAAAAACATCAGTGTGTTATCAGCATTCTTCTCCTACTAAATCCAAAACACAGCACTATGCCTGCTACTAGGAAGAAAATTAACTCTATCCCAGCTGAAAGCAGGACACCCTGAAATATAAACCTACCAAACTTATAAATGACTGGTTTAATTAAAACCTCAGTCTGGAGAAGGAAGAGAACCCCTTACATTTTTGCAGGTTGAACAAGACAGATGGAAGCAATGGTGTCTTTTGGGGTTCAAGAGAGACATAGGCAAACTGCCTGTCTCTGCCCAAGCTGCTTGCTGGCTGAAGGGACTTAGGCAGAGGATCAGCCACTGGGTGAATATCACAGTTCAATAATGATTGCTAGTCTGTTATTATCTTTTTCTGTTCTGTTGTCCTGTTGTAGCTCTTGTCTGCTAGTTGTTTCTGTGCCCAGTTAAAACCTTCATGGTCACTCTCCTCTCAGGGTGTTTGGGGTGGTGAAGGCAGGCGAGGAGGGCACGTGTCGTAACAGAAGCCTGTCCTTGAATCCTGCAATTCAGATTTCTTCTAATCAGGCTGCCCTGCTGAGCAGGGTACCTTGAAAAAACTCTTGTAGGAAATGGATGTGGCTGCTGTAAAAGAGCAAGAATTCAGATGGGATGTTCAAAAATGGGTAGACGTGGCACTTCGGGACATGGTTTAGTCTAGTCTACCCTTGATTGGTTTAGAGTAGACTTGGTAGTGTAGGTTAATGGTTGGACTGGATGATCTTAAAGGTCTTTTCCAACCTAAACGATTCTATGATTCTACTCTATGATTCTATCCCTCCTTAAAATAACCTTAGACAAAATGGCATCTCCCTTGGACAACTCTTCCAACCAGATATGGCAGCAATATAGGTACGGTGGGGCTCCCTGATGCCCTCTGAGTGTATCTCATTCTCCCCCCACTTTGTCAGAAGCAAAAAGAAAATGGTCTTGATGTTTCAACAGCCCTGGCTGTTGAAAGCAGGGTATGAGACTGAATAGACCCTGGGTTTCATCTCCTGCTCTTAAAGACCCACAACCTCCTTGAAACCCATCCTGCCCACCTCCTCCTGCCAAGCTCCAAGCTGCGCAACAGATCCTGCTTCCTAGCACCAAGCCGGGGCTGGCACAGCATTCACGTCTGGTGGGAATGGCAGTTTCATTATTCCTAAAATGATTTGCTGAACTTGAAATAGGAATGCTTGGCACAGAAAGATGCATAGCAGATAACGCAGACCAAGCCAAGGAGTTTGGGGATACCTCATACCTACTAAGAGGTACAGCCAGAAAAAAAGCCACCTGGTTCTCCCTAAAATGTCCCTCTGTGTGCAGGTAACAAGGATATGCAGCCTGAATCGTGATAGTAGTTGGAAATGTTTTAAAATCCATTTGCAGGTCACATCTAGCAGGCAGGCAGGCTGTCATCAGCTCTGATTTTGCCATTTCATTTCCACTCACTCTCATTCATGTGGAAAGATCCTGGAGCGCCCTGGGCTCTGATCTGTTCAGTTCTATTTCTGGCTGTCTCCTTTCTGAAGGAAGGTGATTTCTCACATGTGGTTGTTTTCCAATTATCACTTGTTGAGACATACCCCCTGGTTATATTACAAAGACAATCAGGTGGCAAGTACATATTTACAAGTCTTTATTCTAAGGCACAGGAATACCTTATTCCTCTGAGCTTTGAACTGAAACTGTGGGGACCCTCGGGAATCATGTTTCTTCCGGCTGAGTTGACCCAGCCTCTTACTCTTCCATGGGAGATACAGAAAATGAAGTATCATCTAATTTACTTGTGTATGTGTGTGTGTGTGAACAGAGTGAGGGTGGTCCATTGTACAAGATTTAAAATAACCAAGTGTCTCCTACAATGTGCTGTAAAGTTCCCATTGTATTTGATATTAAGCAGGCTTTTTTCCAGTTACTGTTCACCCACTGCACACCAAGCTGTGACCCAGCTGCCTCTTTCATTTCAAGCGCTTAATCTTTTTGGTGTATAATATTAGTTTGTAAAGCACTTTATCAGGAACGCATGGATTTGTGAAAGGATGAGTGGGTGAGCTAGCAGTGCTGCGGCCTTTCTGTTTGCTCTATCCCACTCACAAGATGCACGGGATTACCTTTGAGCTCTCTCAGCAGCATAAGTTTGAAAACTGGAAAAAGCGTGACGATAAATGAAATATTTCCATTAGCAGGGAGCAGATGGACTCGTTCTGCATCAAAAATTAGCTCAAATATTGACAGCATTACAGTAACGCATCAAATAGGGGAAAACAAAAGCCTTGGGGCTGCCGTGCCTGCTTCTGGCAAACCGTGCCATAGGCTGATCAAAGACACCTTCCCTCCTCATCATCCGCTATCCCAGCAGAGTCCCAGGGCAGGTCCCAGGCGTCCCCAGTGCATCCCAGCCAAAACAACAGGACCAGCAGGGGCTTGCTTGGAGCAGCCTTGTCATCAGTGGAGGCTCCCTTCTGCGTGAAGGTGCAGGACCAGCTCGGTGAAACCTCCAGCCACTGATTTTCCTCCATTCTGCGAGCTCCCAGAAGCCGCAAAAGTCCCAGCGAGAGCTGCTGAGAAAAGAGGATCTGTTCTGTTGACGCTGTGGACGTTTCATGGCTCATAACCTTTGATTTTTTTTGGCAGCCACCTTTTCCTTTGCACCAGTGTGGTCAGCAGCTGTCTTTTCTGCTTGAAACTTGAACGAATTTGACATATTTCTGCAGTTTCTGTTACTTTGGTGAGCAATTTATCCCAGGGTCTTTACACCAGCTGTTTTCCTCTTCCAGCTGTTTGCACACATCTGATGAAATTATTTCATTAGAGCAGCTTCAAGCTCATTGTAGTCAATGCCCCAGTTTCTTTTACAAGTCATTGAGATGCAGTTCACTTTCTTGCTTGCAGTTTTGGAGATTGCAATTGAGCTGCATCAACATTCTGGTAATTTCTGGTTGTTTCTTGCTCATCTTTTCATTTCTAGACATCCTACTTTTTCTAGGCAAACAATACAGCCATTATCCCCCTCCTTTCTATGCATTGTTTGATTCAGAAAATCAAATCTGAGAAACAACTCATACAGATTTTCGTCTACAAACGCATGTATTCAAGCTATGGTGAGTTGTTCTGGCTCTGGTTCATACAAACAAGAGTACCAGATGTAAAGATGATACTCATAGGGCCAGGGAAACTGAAGGAGAAAATCAGCATCTTTCTGAGAGTGCCAGAAGGATGCACGCAGTAAGTGCAGGAGCTCCCTGTTTAAGATGTGGGGACAGTAGGAAAAGTGCACAGGGCTGGTCTGTGCAGCCTTACTTTGTACCTGGGCACCTAGTGTTGGAGATTTCTGTGAGCAACAGCTAAGAGAAAGTGCTGAGAAAGAAATGAAAGGTATGATCATGCTGCAAAAAGCATGGGCAATGAGTTGAAAAGTTCAATAATAGCACCAGATAGCTGGAATGGAAAATGCCCTAAAAATGTATGATTACTCTCTGTAGAGGCTTGCAGTTGAAATTTCAATACAGTAGGTGGACTATTTCCCTATCAAACATGACAGAAGGCAGAGCTGACTGTAAGGTACCGTACAAATATGAACTATGACCATTATTTAAAGCTACCCTAGTGAACAGCCTGACACCTGGAAATCCATCTACCAGGAAGAACAGTTATTTTGTCCATGCCTAAATCATATTTTTGAACTTTTTCTACCTGTCAGTAGTTAAGTTAGAAATAATTACGTGATGCAATAGCATGTTTCTGGAAAAATAAGTAGTATGAGAAAACAGGTCTTTTTCCCCTGTTCAGTTTTGTTTTCCTTGCTCCCTTCTGTGCAGCTCTCACTCCCTATGTATTATACGAGGGATTCATACTAATCTGAAGGAAGAATCAAGTGGCCTGGAAATACCTTACTATAAATCACATGTGCACTTGGGCTTCTGACCCACAGAGCAGTCTGACAGAATAAACTGGTGTGGTGGATTTTATTGAAATGGGTTTTATTGAAAAGAGTAAGCAAGAGAGTTTACTCCCCATGCAGCACGGGTTAATCTGCTACAATTTCTCTAAGTTAATTAAAAATGAAGTAATCCTGTCATTGCATCAGGGTTCCTATTAAGACTAAATCAATAAACCAATAGGTTCAAATCACGGAATCACTAAATTAATGCAGCGAGTAATCAAACTGGAGTCTGAGGTTGGCAATGGAAGGAATTACTTTGTGTTAGCCCTGTTTCAATCTCTCGTGAGAGCAAGGGACAGAAATGAAGGAAAAGCCAGCTTGCTTTCCATCTCAGGCTGCAGGCTGTAGTCTAACCAGCGCATGAAATTATTTAGCCAATGAAGAATCATTTTGGTTTCAGGCCCATGCCAAGGAGACGTTGTAATCCCATCCTGTTTCATTTTGAGGAAATGCAATTTAGAGAGTTCTCAGCGGTTCCTCTTTAACACAGCCTCTTTGTGCTCGGCTGCTGCCAGCGGTTACGGGTTAACTGTTCTCTCCAAATACCACAAAAGCTAGAAACTTCCCAGAGAAGAATAAAGATTCCTTCCATGGGGTGCAAAAGAAGTGATACAAAGAGGAGCCCGCTGCCCGCAGACCAACTGCTCTTTCCCCTCCCCAAGCACTTGTTCCCATCAGCAAACTGCCAGGAGGTGCTCTTCCGACCTCTCTGACTCAAGGAGAGGCTATTCCACTATTCCACAAGACACTTTTCTTTATTAAAAAGAATATCCACAACTCTGAATTTGTTATTCCAGTATAAAATGTCCGCCACATTGTTTGTGGCACACAGAAAGCCCTTCGTGTGGATGTCACACTGCATCCTCCCTCCAGACCTTCTGGGCTCAGTGCCCCTACACGGGCTGCCCTCCCTGCTCTCCCTGCCCACTAATCAGCCAAATAAGTGGCAAGACTTCAGAACAGTTTGGAATAATTATTTTATTTTATTGCTTGTTTTATCTGAAGTCCCTTGAAAATTCAAGCTGTCTTATTTCTCAGAAGAGAGACCTCAGCCTCCTTGTTATGGCTGTGGCTTTCTTGCTGCCTTGCCTTTATCCAGGCAATTTCAGGGGAACATACTCTGTAAAGCTAAATGCTATGCTATTTTCCAAACATTTCATGCATTTTATTCTCAAGACAGGGTAGTGCAAGGAAAACAGTGAGCTTTTATCTCTGGAGATTTAGTTCAGGCTTCACTGGTGAAGCTTTGAGAGCTACATTTTTAAAGATGCTTGAAGATCCTGACAGACAACTTGTAGGATTTTTAGCACTGTCTTTTCAGCTGATTTGTAAGCTTTTGAGTTTCTAACTCTCACTTAGATCAGTGCCTCCAGAAATCAGGTGTAATGCCTGATTGGGTGCTTTGAGCACCCAAAGTCAGTGCTTTGAGCAAGTGAAAAAATTCTCCTATTCATTTCCCTAGGCTTAACCTCCCCTCCCTGGTATTAAGCACTCTACTGTGCAAAGTGTCGCGGTACATATCTTTTCCTATGTTTTTCCATTTGGGTGTATTGCTTCAGTTAAAATGGTGACCATGAGATGAACAGACTCTTTAAGGATATTATGATAAGCACAAGACAAGGAAGCCAAAAGGCTGTAATTTTTACCCCTCACATATAAACTGGAAAAGTTATTTGTGCCTTTGTTTCCTTGCGTATAACACAGGGTAGGGAGCTGTGGCCCTCCTTTACTGAGGTCCATCGTCACAGGCACAGGCTATCACACGAGGGAGAGGGTCAAATCTTCTTAGTCAGGGTGGCTCCACACCTGATGTAGTACCATTAATAATCAATATAATTCCCGTCCAAGTGCAGTGAAGTCCTGTGTGGTCACTGGATCACACCGAACAGTCAGAATAACCAAATGGTTTCTTCCAGCTGAAATCACTTGTATGGTGTAACGACTGGGAGTTCAGCCTGCTGGGCATAAATGCATCACATCTGGCAGAGCTGTTGGGGTTGTGCCATCACCAGGTAACTCTAGAGGGCTGGGCAGGCAATGATATCCCTGCCATAGACTTCTATGGGACAAGTGAAAAATACACAGGCAGGCTAGCGTGCTTTACTGGATTTGACATACTTTTAATGAACTAGAAAAAATCCATGGTAAATTCATTACGACTTTTCCATGGGGGTCTCTAACCAGAGTCCCACAGCTGGGATTTAAAGGTCCTGAGACAAGATGTAGAAGTTTTCCCCTTGGATGAGGCCCAGAGAACGTACTAGAAAGATAAATGCACACTTCTCTCCTCGTCTTCTTTCTTTCTCTGTAAAACATTTAGGCTTAGATCTTCCCTGGAGATAAATTGGCACGGTTTCACTCGTTGCAGTAGAGCTGCAATAATTTACGAAGGGCCTGTGCCTTTTAAATCATGTCAGTTACGGCAGAGACAGAGGGAATATTGCAAAGCACGGTCCCTTCTGAATGACCACATCCCCTCCAGCTCCTGCTCCCCACCTGACTGCCCTCCCCGACGCCACTTTACAGCCCAGCTCAGCGGAGGTTTTCTCACCCACCGGCACCCTGGTTCTGTCCTGGGGACAAGAAGTGCCTGAAGGAGCAGAGCTGCAGCCAGAAGCAGCTCAGTGCCCGTGTGCCTGCCCCGGCCAAGCCGGCGTGATCCCACCGGCAGCGCTGAGCACGGGCAAAGCTAAGGCTCCCCGCAGAGCGGCGCCTCGGGGACCCCAGGCAGCCTTGCAGCCGTCGCCGGGGCGCCCGGGGGAGCTCAGGCTGCCTCGCACCCCTTCCACTCCGCGGCCAGTGCGTGGGGCCCCGCGTCCAGCCTGGCCTTGCAAATCCCCCAGCCTTGCCCTGGAGCCTCTGCAGGCTTGGGGTTTCCATTTAGTGGCCCTCTGAAGTAATTAATACAGGGGGCCGTATGCTGATTCTGCAGAGCCCATTAATCACTTCTGCTGGGACAGAGGGACTGTTTGTACAGAGTTTGCAGAGATTATCGCCCTGGCTCCGGGATTTGTCACATTGCATTACAAATGGTGTTTTAGTGAGCTCCTCGGTTCCCAGTGGGCCATAACCTGTCTGAGGCAAAGTCAAATATTGTTGAGCAGCAGAGGTTTCCCAAGAAGGGGCTTATCTGTTCCAGATTGCTTGGTTATATAAATAGGACTTTGATATGAGATACAAATGCAATTAATTCCTCAAGGGTTACATTTGATAATGGCACAGAAATTAATCTTCATTCGCAGAAATAACACTGGCTGTTTCATGAAGTTTAAGTAAAAGCCTGTAGAGATATCCACTATCCCACCAAAAATATTGCTTTAATTTCCCTTTTAAAAGAATTATATCATTATTCTTGTAACCTACTGAGATTTCTTATTTGAAAATGTTTTAACAGGGATTAATTAATTAGTAACTGAAGAAAAGGGCACAGCAGCCAAAACAGCCGAGCCACAAGCACTGTCCTGCACAAGCAGGGGGCTGAGCCAGTGTTCCCAGCTTTCAGATCCACTCTCCCAGCCATGATCCGGTAGAAGACCCAAGACTGAGTTTTACAAAGTCATTTAATGTGCCAAAATATTCAGATGTGAGTTAGTTGCCTAACACCGTTGAGGAGCTTGTTCTAGATAACATAACGGGTCGTTTCCCAGGGGCAACTGGGAAACTCTCATGTGATTCTACAAGTTGATGCTGATCATAAAACCATTCCTGCAGAAGTGTACCAGCAAGACAGTCAGGTAAAGACAGTCACAAAGCCAAGGGCATTAGTGAAGAGTAAATGTTTTCAGGACTACTCTACACATTTTTCAGCTGTTCCTTCTGTTCTCAACTGAAAAACAGAATTTCCAGTCTTAAGCTTTTACTTAAAGTAAACTCAGTAATTCAGATATACTTCAACTTACTTAAACTGAGTAACTATTAGTGTTATCAATTCCTTTCTTAGCTTAGATTTTCTTTTCTGCGCCCAATGTACCTATACATGTAAATGCATCCAGTGTCTTCCCCAAACTCTTGTTCTCCACCTGGTAAGTGGCACCTCTGTTCAGTTCACTGTCCATACACCTCCTATGCCCATGCAGAAGACTGATGCACCTAAATGCCACAGGCTTTTCTGTGGCTTTCAGAGAAGAGAGAACTTGGAAAGAGATGGAGGAGTGCGATGAGAAGAGGAGAAAGGAGATGCAAAGGCTGGTGGGATCTGGCTTTGATGCAGAGATGCTGGCGCAGGGATACAGACAAAGATAAGTAGTGTTCACATCACTCTCAGATATACCAAACAAGTGGTGCTTACCACTAGGTAGGTTAGTAGGATATCAAAAGAAATGTGTCCAGGGACTGGGACACACAGCTTTGGCCCAGTCATGGAAAAAAGTGCTGAGAAATCCTTCAGGACAAAAAAAAAAAAAAAAAGTGAAAGCAGGGCATTAGTCTTCTTCAACATAATGATACCAGATTTGTTTGTGGTGGAGGTGAGCTTGTGTATAACAGGAAGGTAGCTGAGAAAGCCTTAATCAAATGTAGTTTTAAAAAAACCCATACATGAAAGAAAAGTTTTGTTTTGTTATCTTGAAGTTTGGTGATTATGTATTTTGAGCAATCCTACCACCTGCAGCTTGAGTCAGCTAGCTACTTCAGAGACTTTTGGAAGGCACAAGTGAACAGATGGTGTGTTTGTGACACCATCAGGTAGTGGGCAGTGAATATTAGTAAACTGGCAAGTATCCACCAAAAATTATTCCAAAGCAGATAATTAAATAAGTTATAAATAACAACAACAACAACAACAAAATCTCAATAGTTGAAAAGGAAGGAATGAGGGGAGGAAACAAGATTTTTTTTCAGATGAATTATACAGCCTTACTTCTTACCTTTTCCTAGTCCATTACACACAGAGACCAATTAAAAATCCAATAAATTAAACATCCCTCAGATATTCTACATAACTGAAGCTAGTTGTCTGCCATTTTGATATGGTCAAGCATATGTAATAACAATGTTCTAGTTCTCACTAGTATTAAGAAATAAATACAGACTTGAAATCAAGTCCCCCAGACATCACAAAAAGCCAGACCAATGGAAAAAAAGTCCACTGATTGGCACAGAGCAGTGATTTGTACGAATGGCATATCCCCATTTTAATTTTACTATTTTCAGCTCAGAAGCCTGGCAGGCCTGCCTGGGTTCTGATAGCACCAATCTTGGATTTTTTGTGCAAATTTCTCTCTGACTCAAGCTTGACACCAACGGTATTGTTCCTGCTTAGGGCAACAATAAATCTGACTTCTTTTCTACACAATGCAAAAGGAAATACTGCAATTCCATAAGCATTCAAATGATGATACAGAAACCTCATATAATTTTTTAATATCCAGGTTAATTAATAAAAACCCTAATACAAACAAGCAATTCTTATTCTGAAAACTCATTGTGGATACTGAGAGGCGAGGTCTAAAAGTGGGATAGAAATACAGTCACAGGACTTGGGGGAAGATTCTGGCTATGGAAATGTGGCCATATAGCCACTGAGGGCTACAAGAACCTTGCGAGGGCATGCAGAGAGGCAGTCAGGAAGGCTAAGGCTTGGCTAGAACTGAAATTGGCCAAAGATGTCAAGAACAACAAGAAATGGTTCTGCAGATACGTGAGCAGTAAGCAGAAGCACAGGGAAGACATAGGACCATTGCTAAACAGGGCAGGGAAACTACTTACTTCTCAGTGCAAGGCCACTGTCTATATATTTGAAAAGTCGTGGAGATCAGGGGATGTCCCTGATGACTGGAAGAAGGGCAACTATCATACCCATCTACAAGAAAGGCCCAAAAGAGGACCCAGGAAACTACAGGCCCATTAGTCTGACTTCAGTCCCTGGGAAAATAATGGAACGAGTCCGCCTAGAAAGTATCACTAATCAAATGAAGCAAGTGATTGGGAAGAGCCAGCACAGAGTTACCAATGGCAAATGATGCCAGACTAGCCTGATCGCCTTCTAAAACAAAATACCATTTTCTGTCAACATGAGGAGAGCAGTGGATGTTGTTGACCCGGACTTCACCAAAACGTTCAACACCTTTTCTTACAGCCTTCTCCTGGACAAACTGGCAAGATACAGATTGGGTGGGTGGTCTGTGAGATGGGTAGGGAATTGGCTAACAGGCCACACTCAGAGGGTGGTGATCAATGGTTTTCACTCAGGCTGGGAGCCTGTCACAAGTGGGGTTCCCCAGGGATCCATAGTGGGCCCCACGCTGTTCAGCATTTTCATAAATTATCTGGACGATGGGATTGAAAGCACCCTTGCCAAGTTTACTGATGACACCAAAGTGGGTGGTGAGGTGGACACATTAGAAGGGAGAGCCATCTTATGAAGAGACCTTGACAGGCTGGAAGAGCGGGCTAGCAAGAACTGTATGAAGTTCAACAAAAACAAGTACAAGGTCCTGCACCTGGGACGACATAACCAAAGAACCCAATACAGTCTAAGACCTGTGTGGCTGAGGAGCATTGTTGCTGAAAGGGCCTGGGGGTCCTGGTGGACAACAAGCTGACCATGAGTCAGCAGTGAGCTGCTGCAGCAGTGAAGGCAAATCAGAACCTGGACTGCATCCACAGAAGCATTACCAGCAGTGGTAGAGATGTGATCATTCCACTCTATTCAGTACTTGTCAGGCCACACCTGGAGTACTGTGTCTAGTTCTGGCCCCCACAATTCAAGAAAGATGTGGACAGACTGGGGAGGGTCCAAAGGAAGGCCACAAAGATGATCAAAGGGCTGGAGAACCTGCCCTGTGAGGAAAGACTGAAGGAGTTAGGTCTTTTCTCCCTGGAGAAGAGAAGGCTCAGGGGGACCTCATCACTGTATTCAGTATTTAAAGGGTGGCTACAGAGAGGACAGAGACTCTCTCTTCACAAGGATCCACATGGAGAAGACAAGGGGCAACAGGAACAAGCTGCACTGGCAGAGGTTTCATATTGACATAAGAATGAAATTTTTTACAGTAAGAACAATCATTCAGTGGAACAACCTCCCCAGGGATGTGGTGGAGTCCCCATCACTGGAGGTTTTCAAGATGCGATTGAACGGGGTGCTAAATAATCTCATCTAGGCTCCCTTTCCCATGAAAGATTGGATCAGATGATCCTTCAAGATCACTTCCAACTTGGGCTGTCCTATGATTCTATTCTATTTAAATTATCATTTAGATATTAATTTTAGGGTGCAAGGATACAACTGTAAGTCTAGTGTACGGCTGAGTTTTATTTAGGATTTATCATGTATTGGGCAAAGACTGGGCTCTTACAGCAGCATTGGTGCAGTAGCCAGTTGACTTGTGCATGATAGTATTCCCAACCTCTGAAGAGCTTGGGAGCTCAGGGAAACATTTACACCATCATTCCACAGGCAAGAAGCCAAGACACATCCAAGGGCAATGGCATTCAGCTAGGCACCCAGGGAGTGGGTGGCAAACCAAGAGCTGAATACAGAGTTCCTGTCCTGTGCCTTTTCTCACAAGACTGTTCTTGTCCATGCTCTTCCTTGAAGAACATCCAGAAGAAAGCAGAGACATTCTGATCTTCTCAGGTGAGCCTGAATAAGTTGAAATCTGTTTTCCTGTTAGGTGCTGCAGAAGACACTTCAACCTGGAAAAGAAGTAAATGAGTGGAAATATCACAGAGGTCTATGCAGTCACGAGTGGCATGGGAAGGATGACTAAGGAATGACTGCTTAATGTTTCATCCATTACAAGGGCTAGCTGGTAGGTGTACACTCAAAAAAGACATGTGAAAGTATTTTTCATAAGATGTGTTCAAATTGTGCAACTCCTTACCACAAAAAATTAGAGGCTTAAAGTTTACATGGTCTCAAGGACAGCCTGGACAAATTAGTGAAACAGAAATTCACTGTGTGCTGTTAAAAAAAAAATATTTGTCCTGGGTCAGGAACTCCCTAACAAATTGCCAGAAAGTTGGAAAGTCATCTGGGGAAGTACCAAAAAAATGTTTTGTCTATTTTCATCCTATTCCTAAGGAACAGCTTTCGGCATGATGCTGGGCTAGACAGATTTTTGGACCATACTGGGACAGCCCTGCTTGTATTCTTGGGAGCTGACAGAGAGGTCAGGGGTGGAAAGAAGGAGCCAGGAATTCTAGAAAACTGCTCTCTTCATTTTTTCTGAAAACCTGCCTGTCCAAATGGGTGCCAATTCACAAAGTGAAAAATTTCCTCAGTGTTTCTCCAAGACAGTCTGAAAGAGTAGCCGCCCTGAAGAGTCAAATCAGTAGCATCTTTGGCCTCAGAGGAAGGATGGCAAAAAGATCATTCTGGATCAACTAGAAGTCAAGACTGCAACAAGAAACTTTGAAGTCCCCTAATGAGTTCCTGGAAGGAGATTAGACTTAAAAAAACCCCATACCATGCTTTGGGTCATGATTTCCACAGCCAGAAGAGCCTTACTCTATCCCAGGCTATTGCTGCGCGTACCCTCAGGAGCAATTAACTACATGGATTCACCCTATCAACAATGGCATGAATAAGGTTGCTCCTGGATGTAGTATCTGCGTGCTGGGCAGTGAGCCACGCGCAATGTCAGGCGAGCTCTACAGAATAAGGATTTGGCTGCAAACCTGCCAGTGCTGCAAAGTGTGTAATACTGAAAAACCATAAAGACAAGGAGTGTTTGGCATCATGAGACCTACATGCTGCGGGAAGTCTCGGGCTATCAACGCAGGATCTGTGAGCAGGTTAGTCAGTCCAGCTCCCTGTTTTGAAGAGGCAGAAACCGAATCAGAAAGGGCAATGACGTTTTCTTAAGGGAATTAGAAAGATTTTTTTGTTTGGGTTTTTTTATGGTTTATTACTCTGTTCCTTACGCTCCTTGGCAGTTAAGCCATTCCTGGTTCACCTTCCACTACTGACCAATTCTTTCCTCCAAGTTAACACCCAGAAACCCTCATATGTATTTTTCTCTCTTCCTTGGTTTCTTTTAAATCCCAGTGACTAATCTACTGTCTCTTTTCTTCCTCCCAGCCCTTGGCTCTGAGTTGTTTTTGATTGGACCCTTGTTAACAGCTTCGTTGTTTCCCCATATACACAGAGCACAGCTGCATGCTCTCCCTCTCAGCTGCAGGAGAAGAAATCGGAAAATAAAGTCCCCCCAAGGGAGCCCAGCGCGTCTCTTCTGTAACAAGCCGAAGCAACTTTTACAAAATGACTGCCTCCGTGGGCAGACAGCTGAGCTCTCCGAGACAAATTTGGGGCTCAGAATGCACAGACATAATAATTACCAGAAATACATCACAACCTCCTCTCTTGGCATTAGTTAGGCCACTCCTAAATCACAAGATGCAGTCTCTCTCTCACTCCTGACTCTCTGGGTACGAGAACTTTTGCTTTCTGTCATTCTGCCTCGGTACACTGCAATCTTTCTCCACAAAATTGTAAATGATAACACCTGCTGGGGCTCTTATTTGTTCATTCCCCGTATCTCCGGCTGCTCCCTGTGTGAGATATTACGCCCACACAAAGGTATGAAATATACAGTAGCTGCTTCTGAAACTTCTACGTGAAAGATGCAATGAGTATAAATAATGGTATTGTTCCGACATTCATCATCTTGTGTCTGACAGAACATGTTCAAGAAACGCCAGGAACACTCTAAAGCTGATGGAGAAGTCATTCCCCTTATCAGTGTAGCTGAAAACAAATGAGTAGGACTGTTCTGGACATCCTATTTTCCTTTCACCACCAGAATGTATTTATTCTTCGAGTTATACCATATTCATACTTAATTTAATGATTCATAAACATCCTAGGTTCCAGAAGCTTCTAATTAATGCACCTATTTAGTGTTGTTAACAGACACTCAGGGAGTGATTTATTGTACAATACCAGATCACACCAACGTATAAATCCAGCCAATTGAATTGGCAGGCAGTCTGCGTAACTATCTTCTGCTGCTGGTAGATGAGACTCTGTCCTAAATTCAGCATTAACGCCCTGCAGACTGTGGCTGAAGCATTATTGTTTTCTTCTTCTATTACTCCGCACTTGTGGCGTACATTGTACTGTACAACACCGGTTATTTCCCTCTTTTTTAAAAAAAATGATTTAGTGAGGCACTACATAGGATTCTGGGATGTATTTATCCTGTCTGAGAAAAGAGGAAACCACAGCCCCAAAGAAGTTTTCGCTCAAGCTCCTTTGAATTTACCTCTGGCTTTCTGTAGTTTCAAAACCCAAACCAGTCCCTCTGACATGCTACAGCAAAACCATTCTAAACTTCATTAGGAAAGTCACATTGGGGACCCTGTCTATACTAGAGAGGTGGCCAGATCTCCAGACTGTTCATCGATGAAGAAGGGAGTGGGACCAGCCACCCTGGCTTTGGGCAGAACGCGGAGCTGAGCACCTACAAGAGCAGTCAGCTCTACAGGTACTGCCACAGGGGTGTTTTACACAACGCCTAGGGATGCTCCCGGCGACTCGCGTTGCTGAATTCTTGGAGGCACCCCAGCATCATCTCTAGCCTCCACCAAATCCTGGCAGGCATCCGCACAGGACCGTTCACCCACAGCCACGCCGGTGGGCGCTACGAGAGCCCAGCCTGGAGGGAGCCAGCCCACGCCAGCCAGGCTCGCTGTTACAGGCTGCTCTTAGCGCTGCTGCTTGAACCGTATAAATACAGCCTCTCAGCTTGCGCCTGGCGGACTTGTTTTACTTGGAAACTAGGGTGGTTTTTCTTTTTTCCCCCCAAATTTCAAAATGGTAACAACACATGGTCCGATTGCCTCTGCTTGTTGCCTGGCCAGGAGCTCTCTTCCAAAACTGAAAGGCAAGTTATTTACCTCGCTGGAGGAGAGCTGCAGACAAATTTTACAGCTTTTCTCTTAAGAGCTCACTCCCTTTTCATTCCAGTTCTTCCCAATGGCAACACCATGACTCAGTTTGTGTTAGTAAAATACTAAGGAAACACAGATAAATATTGTTTTAAATTCCTTAAGGTGGGAGTCATTAGAGGACTGTCAAAATAGTTTTTTTGCAGCAATTATGTTTTTGTCTGTCTATAGTCTTCAAAAAGTTGTATTTAAGTTTTGTGTTTCAACTGCACTGGAAGGGACTATTGTAAATAATTAGGGTGTGTTTTCTGCTCAATTTTTAAAAACAGTATTTATAGTAAAGTTCCTGGGTCTTAAAATACTTTTGACTCAGAATGAGATTTTGAAGATGAACCATCTCTGCTGTCTGCTCCAAGCTTTACTTACAGCAGAGCTTTCTGCGGGTGGGTTTGGAGAGGGGGAAGAAATACAAGCAATATTTAAGGGGGAATGGGAAGCAAAACTACATTAATACGGCACTGTGCCCAATAAGTGAAGAAGAAGGGAATAGGGCAGCTTAAGAAAGGCGATGCACATTGAACAAATATGCTGTATTAAGGAACTTCTAGGAGTTTAATATTAAATTTCTCCTCAGGACTCACTATTAGCAATCAACATAGGAACAATACCACGATGAGTGTGACTGGTTTTAATTTTTAATTAAAGCTTTCACCTCGAGTACGGCACCTTTCCTCGCTGCTTCCATCTCTCATGGTCAGTTCCCAAGGTGCACGTGGTCTCTCACACGGAACAATAAAGGCACAGGCTGCTCCTAATGGCTGTGTTGTGGTGAACGGCCCCGACCTGGGGCTGCAGCAGCAGCGTACCCTGCTGCAAGCACAGAGCACACTGAAGGACCTCTCCTGTGCTGGCCGGAGGAAATCTCCGCAGATTCTAGGGAACGACATCATACATCATAGCTGTGCATGTACTCCAGACATTCAAGAACCTCTGCAGATAACGCACATGTGAGAACTACTTTGCAAACGTATGATACATAGGTTGAAGAATTGTTTAAAAAACATGGTTTAAACTCACGTAGGTGAAGAAACAGCTTTCCTTTTAAGAACTGCCTCTCGGTTAAGTAGAAATGCACTGAGAAAAGTTAAAAATCTGTTAAGAGGTGACTGGGAACACTGTTACAGCACACCTATGCCACAGCATGTACCCTACTGCATAACCCTGCACTATGTCATCTCAGTCACTCACTTCTGCCTCCTAATTCCACCAAACACGCAAGGTACAGGAAATAGCTACTTAGGAAAAACAATTTTGGCAGTGCCCTCCTCCAACCCAGTTCTATTCTGTTCATAACCTTACAGAGCAGTGAAACAAGTGCAACAGGGTCTGAGCACCATCACTGTCAGCTGGCTGTATGTCAGGACTCCACAGCTGTGCTACACTGTGATGGCATTAGGTGTTAACCAGTGCTTTGATTCAGCATTTTCAAGTTGCATTCTTCCTATTTAAAAAGGAAGAATAAACTGCAGATAAGCTAGACACACTAGAGATGCCATTATAATATCTGGAATACCAACACAATCACATGCCCTCCGGGATCTTGTTAATAAATAAAGATGATAAACAACAGGCATATCAGTTCACATGGAGTTCACAGATTAATTCAGGCTGGAAGAGAATTCTTGAGGGCATCTGGTCACTTTGCAAAAGAGTTAACTTTTATATTCAAACAATACAGATAAATAACATACTATGGTCTTTTCGGTCAATTCCACATTCTGTAACAGAACAACTGTCAAAACTAGTTTTAGAATCATAGAATCGTTTAGGTTGGAAAAGACCTTTAAGATCGTCCAGTCCAACCATTAATCTAGCACTACCAAGTCCACACTAAACCAATTAAGGGGAGAGCAATAATTCATGTTTCCTGGCTTGGTGGCTGGATTATTTTTTAATGAAAGTAAAAACTAAGAATCATTAAGGTTGGAAAGGACCTCTAAGATCATCAGTCCAACCATCAACCCAACACCACCATGCCCACTAAACCATGTCCCAGAGTGCCACGTCTACCCGTTTTTTGAACACCTCCAGGGATGGTGACT
This sequence comes from Pelecanus crispus, assembly GCF_030463565.1. NCBI lineage: Eukaryota > Metazoa > Chordata > Aves > Pelecaniformes > Pelecanidae > Pelecanus > Pelecanus crispus. The sequence continues at coordinate 159,367,475 of NC_134644.1, read as the reverse complement.
CCACCACCTCTCTGGGCAGCCTGTTCCAATGCTTGACCACCCTTTCTGTGAAGAAATTTTTCCTAATATCCAATCTAAACCTCCCCTGGCGCAGCTTGAGCCCATTTCCTCTCATCCTATCACTAACTACGTGGGAGAAGAGACCAACACCCACCTCACTACAACCTCCTTTCAGGTAGCTGTAGAGAGCGATAAGGTCTCCCCTCAGCCTCCTCTTCTCTAGGCTAAACAACCCCAGTTCCCTCAGCCGCTCCTCATAAGGCCTGTGCTCCAGACCCTTCACCAGCCTTGTTGCCCTTGTCTGGACACACTCCAGCACCTCAAAGTCTTTGTTGTACTGAGTAACGATAGCAACCTAGATTTAGAAAGAAGTCTAGTATCCCACCAAAATCCATATAAAACCCAAAAAGCATTTCTAAAAAACTGCTACTGATCATGCACCAAACTCTCTGGCAGGAATCAAGATGCTGGAGAGAATAATGAACTCTTAAATATTTTGGCACAAACCCCATTACTAAACAAGAGAATAAATCATTAGGACAATAACCTCCAGATGTTGAGATGCAGTAATGAGCAGTACCACCTTACAAAAAAAAAGTTTTAATATTAAAACAACTTGATTTCACATGATTACATATTAACCTTTCCTTTTGCAAAGTTCAAACAATGTTCAAGTCCTGCATTGTTTACAGAGGTGAGTTTATTCTTCTTCATTCTTTTGCACTGACTGCATCACTTCTGCTTTAACCCTATTTCGCTTTCTTTTTCTTCTTTTCTTCTTTTCAGCAGAAGGCTCCTGACCCTCCTGTGTTGTCTTCTTTTTCTTCTTCAGACAGCTTAGAGGATTGGGGCCACCTGCCCTTTTACGTTTTCTTCTCTTTTCACCTTCTTGCTTTGCTAGTCCTTCTTTTTCTTTAAGCTGCACAATACTTTGTTTTTGGTGCTCTGGAACAAGCTGATTTGTCTGCAACTTCTGAACATATGCCAAAGATTTAGGAGAAGGTTTGTCTAGCACCATAGTGTTCTGAATAATAAAGAGGAGAGGAACGCCAGCCTTCTTTTTCACTTTGTTTGCTAAATCCTGGTCCTGTAAAATTAAATGCTTTAGTCAATATTTTGAGATTAAATGATATTTGCAATTCAAATGCACCTACTTTCAATACAAAACTATGAAGATAAATTACATTACCAAAGAGGTAAGAAAGTTAATCTAGCAGATATACCTGGCAGTGCCTTTCAGAGCAATTTCATTTTCAATTTCTCTCCTTCTGATTAGCTGTACTTCTGATGGAAAATTTATTAACATTTCATTTTTTCATGCATGTATAACCATATATGCATTTTTTGAGGAAAAAGTCCCCATTCATTGTTATGTAGTACACCACAAGAAGTAACATAATTTCTTCTGTAACAAGTCATTTTAAACTCCTTGTATGTTACACAAGTATACAAAATTTTACTGTAAACCATTTTATATACAGTGTATATAATTTACACATACAGTCCCAATAACAGACCTATGAAAAAACCTGGCTTTCTTATTTGTACACAAGTTCTACCTTTACTTTTTAGTTAAAACCTCCAAAATTTCTTAAAATTGAAGTTATATGGTCATTTAACACTTAATTTCACTTTCCAGACTACTGTGCAAAACAGTTCAGGGCAGGGGATGCACACACAAGCAATACGCAAGTTAACATTCATCAGTTGTCTTCTTACACATCAATAGGTAGTCAGTATGTTTTCCACACTTTCTGCTAAACTAAGCAATATCCTTCTAGGGTAAAAATACTTAGCTGTTCAATTAAGACAAAAGATTCCCTCTTTCATAATTAGCAAATACATTTAAGAGCAAGTAAAGCTTTACAAGATCAGTTCCCACAAGCTATTTAAAAATCTAATAATTGAGGTTTCTGTAGGTTTCCTTACCCTTAGATATCAAAAGATCGCTTCAAATGAAATGGAGTTACATTTCCCATGAGCATTTACCTGTGTAGCGATAAAGAAGTGATGAGGGTTGCCTTCTTCAATCATGGAAAGTAAACAAGCTGAACCACTCACAGGATCCTTGTGGTGAGAACAGTTTCGAACTTGAAATCTTTGGGCAATTAATTTTGCTCCGTACAGCGCTTTCCCCAGTGATTCCAGTTCTTTTAGGACACATCTGAAAACCAAAACCAACAGTAATTTCTAAATGAGAAAATAACTACACGCTTTCTACAACAGCAAAAGGTTGACGTGAGTTAATTAGGAACGAGCAATGCCCAGTTGTTCAGGCTCTCTGATTTGTAAATGGCACCCAGTAATCTGAAAGCAGCAGCCCATCTGAAAAAGTCAGCAAGATTTCCTCGGTTCCAAACAAGATTAACCAGTAACATTAAGTTATATTAAATGATTTAAAAATATTTCATACCAATGACAATGCTAAGTCCTTACATTTATGTTCGGATACCACCTAGCATACGAACTACTACTTAAAAAAATGAAATTACTTGAATTAGCACAAACTGATTAATCACTGCATGCAAGTTAAAATCTGTATTGGTGTCTATCACCTTGCTTCAAACTTGTTATCAGAATCCAACCGACTCAAGCAAAAGAAGAAAAAAGATTGTCCATATGATTAAAAATCTGGATGTTTCTGGTTCCACAACGTTCCAACTAAACAATAAAACGCAAACCTAAAATCATCCTCTTGGCAGCAATTAGAGCAGACGTTCACACAGGACAGCGTAGCAGTCTATGAGGATGCTAGCTTGTGTACTCAGAAATGAACAAGAGATGAAACCTAACTTACTCTGGCCACTGAGTCTTACTATTAAATGTGGACTGTGGTAGGAATGTATGGGCTTGAAATACAGGTTCAAGGATATGGTAGCATGGTGATTAAGCAGAAGAGGTGAGCATGCCAAAAACCTCTTTGGAACTTTTATGTAGTTTACATTTCTCTCCAAAATAACTGCAAGATACTAAATAAAACTATTTTTCTTTCCAGAGAAGAAAGTTTAGCCTTTGAGGACAATCTTTGTGGAGACCTGAGCCTGTTCTTTTTGCAAAGACTCTCATGGCAAGCCCGCTCATTTCCTCAGGGAAGCTCTGGTCATGCCATTGAGGTGCTGCCTCACTAACTTAGCATTCTGAAAGCAGACGAAATGAGTTGGCTGCCCAAAGTTAAAACAGGTCAAAAAGACCAGTAGATAGCACTCAAAGAATGAAGCAAGAAGTGACATTTAGACATGACTGGAATACAGTTTGGAGCAAAGTGATTCCCGAACCTTTCACAGCTAAGGTCATGACTTGATACTTTCTATGGTTTAGAAGTATGGGCCAGTTCTGTATGCTTTGCAAGAAGGCTCAGTGTTTAACTTTTGTAGCCTAGGGTATACATCTCCCTGCTATTTTCAGTACTTGCCTCCATGATGGGCACTTGGCTATTCTGTCATTGCAGAAATCCAGGTGAGGGAGATTTTATCATATGCAATACACAAAGTCAAGTAAAAACAAAGGTTACTTCAAGGCAGCTTATATATTTACTTCAATATTTACTTATTTACATGCTTTACTTCTATGCCTTTGCCCAGCACATCCTTGCTCTGCCCTGAGAACAGCTACTTTGGAAACAACCCCCTCCTGGCAGGCTGGAAGGCCAGACAAGCAGTAATTCCCGCCCTGCCCAAGAGATCTGAGCTCGCCTCTGCTGTCCTCACCTCGCCCAGACGACGCTGGGCGCGGGAAGAGGCCCACCCAGGCCTCCCCCACACGCCGGGGTCACCCCTGCCGCCCCTCAACACTCTCTCCCACCCTCGCAGAAGGAGCCGGTGCTGACAGAAGCTCCCGTCCTTCTGCAAGAGAACTACAGCCCCCAGCGCTACCTCCTCGCCGCGGCTACCGCCCTCGGCCCCGCCACCACGCCAGCCCACAGCCCCACGGCTGCCGCCCCACCGCCGCCGGGGGCCCAGGAGCGGCTGAGGGGCCGCGGCCCCCGCCCACATGGGCCCTGCGGGCCACCCCCGCGCCCCCCCCCCCGCCCCCCGGGCCCCCCCCCGCTCCCCGGGCCTGCGCCCTGGGGCCGGCCGGCGGCAGCGGCGGCGCCCGCGGGCCCTACCGGGTGGTGCAGAGCTGCGCGGCGCCGTCCAGGTAGCCGGGCAGCTGCTCCCGGATCTGGATCTTGTTGCGGAGCGCGGCCTGGCAGAAGGTGCCGTCCAGCAGCACCTGGAAGGGCTCGCGGAAGTGGAAGTTGTGCTTGTAGAAGCCCATGTTCTTCTTGGCGTGCTTCTGCCGCGTCACCTTCATGGCGCCGCCGCCGCCGCCCGCCCGGAACGGCCGGCGGCTCCCCCGGAAGCTGCGCCGGGCGGGGCCTGCTGCGGCCCCCCGCCCCCCGGGGAGCCGGGGCCGTGGGGGCAGGCCGCGGGGAGCCGGGGCCGCGGGGAGCCGGGGCCGTGGGTGCAGGCCGCGGGGCAGGCCGCGGGGAGCCGGGGCCGTGGGGGCAGGCCGCGGGGCAGGTCGCGGGGAGCCGGGGCCGTGGGGGCAGGCCGCGGGTGCAGGCTGCGGTCGAGCCGGGGCCGTGGGTGCAGGCCGCGGTCGAGCCGGGGCCGCGGGGGCAGGCCGTGGGTGCAGGCCGCGGGGAGCCGAGGCCGTGGGGACAGGCCGTGGGGGCAGGCCGCGGGGAGCCGAGGCCGTGGGGCAGGCCGAGGGGAGCCGAGGCCGTGGGGCAGGCCGTGGGGCAGGCCGAGGGGAGCCGAGGCCGTGGGTGCAGGCCGCGGTCGAGCCGGGGCTGCGGGGGCAGGCCGTGGGTGCAGGCCGCGGGGAGCCGAGGCCGTGGGGACAGGCCGTGGGTGCAGGCCGAGGGGAGCCGAGGCCGCGGGGAGCCGGGGCCGTGGGGCAGGCCGAGGGGAGCCGAGGCCGTGGGGACAGGCCGTGGGTGCAGGCCGAGGGGAGCCGAGGCCGCGGGGAGCCGGGGCCGTGGGGCAGGCCGTGGGGCAGGCCGAGGGGAGCCGAGGCCGTGGGGACAGGCCGTGGGTGCAGGCCGAGGGGAGCCGAGGCCGCGGGGAGCCGGGGCCGTGGGGCAGGCCGTGGGGCAGGCCGAGGGGAGCCGAGGCCGTAGGGCAGGCCGTGGGGGCAGGCCGGTCGGCTGTCGCGGCCGTGCCCCTGGCCGCCTGTCCGGCTCCCCTGGGCCTGCCGTGCGTGACCAGCGGGAGGTGACGGTGCCGCCTGAAAACCAGTTCATTGCCCTGTGTTTTGTGGTGCTACGGTAGCTCCTGCCGTTTGCGAAGGTCAGAAATGCACAAGATACTCAGTATAATGACTAAATTACAAATACTGTCCCAGAAGCTTCACTGTCAGTGTAGTTTAATCCTCCATCAGCGTAACTTTCCTTAGGAAGGCTTAGTCAATGCGTGCTTTTATTGGTTGCCTGCATTGGGTACCTCACCTTAAGCTCTGTGCGCACAAAGTTCAACGTTATGGCTGAAAAGCATATATTCTACATTTTAATACTCCTTTTTTTTTTGTGACAAATAGAAAATTTAATTTCACTAGTGTAGGGAAACAGCTGTCATTCAGAAAGCTAGGTTGATTGCACAAACTCCTCCCTGTTCATCAGAAAACCCAGGCACACTAGATACCTGGCAGTTAAGAAACTGAACTTAATGCCTGTATTTTAGGCAGGGAAAAGGATATGGTATCTTAACACCATCAAAATGATAATTGGAGACATCTGTCTCACTGTGCAGGTACAATGGCAGACATCTTTCTGCCAGGGATAACTGTATTGCAAACCAAATTTGCAGCTACCTGCCTGTTAGCTCACTGTAATCAGTCAGACCGCTCTAAGGTCATTTAAGCAAATACCCACCTGTCATAATGGTCTTTTTGCTACCAAGTAGACATGGGAAACATCTGCTTCCAAGCAGGTTAGTTAGTGTTAAGAGAAACTGAATAATAATGCATTTAATTACTATTCTAGAAATTAAAATGTTTACATGGAAAGGTATTTTAAAGTGGCTACAGGATGAAAAGTGGGAAGAACAGGTGACAGAGAGTATATTCCATGGGATATGACTGTGCTGTTGACAGTGGTTTTTTGTGTCATTAAATCCTTCTTTCCAGCAGTCTTCAGGGCACAGCTGCGTGTGCTCATGAGTATCAGGGACATCCAAGGATACCTGCATTATTGTGTGAGCTAAGCAATAAGCTGAATTCATTGGTCTTTATTAAACTTCAGTCCTGTGGCTGATGTATTCCCATAGTGGCGTGGTGTGTCAGTTCTTGTATCTAACGTCACAGTTTCATTATTTAAAAAAATTAGACAAAAACACTCAGCAAGACTCCAAAGTAAAACCTTATTAGATTATTTTTTTTCTTTTTTTTTCAAAATTAACTGCCCAAAGACAAGCAGTTATTCCTCATTAAGAACACTTTGCAAGCACATCTCACAGTGGAACTGTCAGCTAGAATGTGGAATCTGCAATGGTAACAGCTGCTATTACAGAGTGGAGATAAAAGGAGAAACAAGTAAATGAGAGCTTGAACTAGTCATCATTTTGAACTAAATGCAAAGTAAGATATAATCCAGGGTATGGTGTTAAATACCATTGTGATGAGATACTCCTTCACTGTTCATTTGGTAAATAGTATCATCACAGACAAGTTGTAATGCGATTGGTATGGTAAAATATGTTCAGAAGGCTGGCTAGCAGGCAAAACAACAGCACAGATTTCTCCTCCTTCATTGTGCAGAAGATAGCGTTAATTGTGTGATAAACTACTTGCAGTACCATTCTGTAAATTGTTTTTCACTACTATGCAATTCTTTTAAAATTTCTTTTTAATGATTTTTAAATGTTAAAAGTAATGTCTAAGAATACTGTAGCAGTGCAGAGAAGTATTTTTTCAACATTTTCTTTGATGCTTTGACAGTATTTTACATATAATATTCACCATTTTCCTTTTAAGTTCAATTATTTTACTATTCCCATGAGCAATATGTAGAGCATATTTTTTAACAATAAGCCTAAAGATCTTACGGGAGCTGCTGAATCCAGTGGTCTCCAGGACCTGGGCACTGCCCAGCAGCAGGGCACTGCTCCTGGCTGCTGAAGTCCATCCATGTACACTCTTTGGACGTGGGACAAGCATATGCATGTGCACACACACACAGAGGACATATATAATGTAAGTATAGGGACGAAGTGGACCGCTGCCTGCTCGTATGTGAGCCATCCTCCTCCCCATTTTCCTACATGTCCTCCTAGATCCACCCTGATCCTTCCTTTCTCTGCCTTTGGCCAATTCTGTGAACATCCCATAGTAAGTTTTGCATAATGCCAGAAGCCCCTGCTGATATCCCACAAAAAATTTTGCACGGTCCTATACATCCCCTCAAATATGTTGTAAAACTCAGTGATAATCATGTTTCCCCTATCTTACAGTGACAAAGCTCAGGCTGATTGTCTTCGGGGTGGCTTCCACAGTAGCTCCTTTAATGGCCTGACGAGTTCTGCTCTTTACTGTTGTCTTTGTTATCACCTGCTCATTCGGCAATTTTTGTGTCTCTGTGTGTTTAATGTATCACTTTCCTTCTTATTTCTTTTATACTGAATAGTCCTTAACCAGATGACTTAAGAAACCAAATGCTCTCATATTCCACATACCCTTACAGAAACTGTCTGTAGCATAGCAAAGCTTGTCATAAAGCTCAGAGGAAGATACCTTTTTGAAATTACTTGCTATTACATTTTTAATTGAGAAGTTTCATCAGTTATCTGGCTGCACCACTAAGAGACTTTGAGGGTTTTTTTTTTTAAGTGACCACTTTATCGAAGAACTGCCTACCAGCAGTATCGTTGTGGAAGTGAACCTGAGGAGGAGAGTGGAAGGTGTTGAAGCACTACCTTTGTTAACGTGACTTGTTTTTCTGAAGACAGGAAACAGAATTTGAAATGAGGAACTTCTTTTTCTGAAACACAAGTTCCCGATCGCTGCTGGACAGGATACTGGTCTAGGGTACAGTTCTGATCTAACAAAAACAGTTCCTGTGACTTTATCAGTAATATTAATACCTTGTGGGTAAATACAGAGTATTTATGAAAATAAGGTGTAACACTGAAGGAGACCTTCTATATATCCAAAGTAAGTTCATACAGAATTTACCAAATCTGAGCAGTGACAGGCGTCATAGGAAACCCGGCTTCACCTGTTGCACTGCACACAAAACTTGCTCCAGCAGAGCGTTAGCTCTTTGCAGAGAAGACCATCTCCAGGCATACATGAGCTCAGCTCTGGTTTTGAGATGCTAGGTAATGCAGTAGTAGAATTAAAGAACATAAAATTGCTGTAATGTGGATTACTTGAAGTGAAAGCTGTTCTTTATCAAAGGAGCTTTGATGTAGGCCTAGTAACAAAGATTTCCCTTAATAGCTAGCACTTGGCAAATGTTTGTAGCTTGATGAGAAAAAAAATCTTAGCTCCTGATTCTCCCAAACTTGTCCTGTGTCAAAGGTTTTTAATCTGAATGTGTTGCTTTTGGCCAATGTTGTGCTCCACACATGCTTAAATACGAAAAATTAACTGATTTACCAAAAAGAAAAGGGTAGGGTTTTCAATTAGAACATTTGGAAACAAAACTATAATAAATAAACAAACACAGGACAGTAAAACATTGTTGGAGTGTGTCTGAAAATATTCTCCTAGGTGTGTTCTTGAATTTTTCTGAGGTATGTATAGGCCACAGAGTAAGATTCAGCAGCATTCAATATGCTAAATTATATTTGTCAGAATGTTTATTATTCATGGCTGGGTCCTCCTTTCATCGCCTTGGGGCTGTTTTTGAGCTTTTGAATTTAAGCCTTCATCATGTGCATTAATCTTTTACAGTACCCGTTTTTCTATTAGCTCATGGGAATGCAGCATCTGGATTTATAATAAACATGGCTGTGACAAGCCCTGTTTTTTCTTTATGGATTGGTACGAACTCATCAGATGAGAATTTTGTACATGGTAAAGCTTTCTGCACCTTTCTGGCTCTACTGTTACCATAATCCTTAGAAAATTACTTCTGGCTTAAACACTGTAACTGCCCATGACTATGTCCCACATTAACTATCTTGTAAATTGTGTATCATAAGAAGTACACATTTAATGTAGAGGTTAAGATACTTAGTTTCACTACATCCTGGTGACTTCCATGGGTAAGAAAAAGAGTCTCTATACAGCAGATATCTATACAGGCTTTTAAGTTACTGCTTGTAGTAGCAAATACTTTGAGAATGTTCTGGAGGACAAAGGTTCTGCAGGCAACTTCAGCTTTCTTACTAGACCTGGAAGAAATTATACAGCTGAAAATAATCAGTGGGATTCTTGACAGCTTCTCAAATGTTATACCATCTTGTTTCTTTTTTTGGCCTTGAACCAAATTTACATGAATGATGAACAAAATCAGATCTTATCTAATTTAGCTAAATCTTCTGTCTTTCTGAATAGATACACATCACTGATACCATTTAGTTTATGCAGCATTTTTGGTTGATGCAGCTCTCCAAGATGTACGTGTTAAACAACTGGTTTCATGCTGCTGTAAGGACACACAAGGGCATCCTTTCAGAGCAGCCTTTCCTCCCTGCACTGTTTATTGAGATCTGCACTAGTTAGTTGTCATTCTGCTCCCTCTATACTTGCAGAGCTTGTAGAAGCACTTAAGAGTGATGTACAACTACCATAATCTAGAAAAACAGGAAGTCTTTGTGGAGTACCCAGGACTGGAATTGTAACTTCAATTTGGGGAGCAGGAAGAATGCAGAAGACAGGAAGATATCTTGCCAGACACTGTTTACATGATAGCTGATGTACTAGGTAGGTAGAGGGGAAGAATGGAGTGATGCTTTACATCTTGTCTCCTATTGTGCCGATGAAAGTATCCATTGCTTCATTTTGAGCAGAACATCCCTCTCGCCCTTTTAGTATTTCTGATAGAAAGTATATATATCAGATCCACTTTAGTTAGTTCTTTTAAACAACTACACAGTTTTACTTTGGAGATTACAGGAAGACATAAAACATTTCGGATTTTTGGTGTGCTTACTTCCATTTGTTTCCTTATTTCTTGTTGTCCTTAGAGAAGGTTGTTATCTTCGGCACGTGATAGCTTGCATGTCATGAAGAATCAGAAGGTGCATTATTTGGTTATGAAGATAAGGCAGAACAAATTGACATCAAAAGAGAAATTACATGGGAAGGCTATCTCAGACAAGAAATTAACTTTATGGCCAAAATTCTGATTTGTGCAAGAGAATTCAGTTCAGTTGCCTGAGATACTATACATGTCTTTTCACCCTTTCATTGATTTCAGGGAGAAATCAGTTAACTGGGAACAGAGAAGTGGGATAAATTATATATACTCTCAATGCTTACATAATTTTCTAACTTGATACTATATCAAGAGTCTGTCTCTGCTTAGGAACATATAATAACTTTGTGCAAATAACTTTGTTTTACAGGCCAAAATTAGCACTTAAAATGTCTCAGTCTTTTTCATCAACTACATTTTCAATTAGGTAATTTAGGTTAATTCCTCTGTCATTTTATTTTTCTTCCTGTTAGTTTTCTGCTAACGGTTTTGAGGTGCTATACTAAATGATCCATTAATAATAAAAAATAGCCATAAACACCTGGAACATAAAAAGAGTGGGTAAGAATAGAAGGTAACTGAAAACATTTGTTGGAAAACAGTTATTGAAAAAAGCAGAGAAAAAGTTGAGCAGTGAAAAAAAATCTTCCCCAAGAGAAGAGCCTGTACTTTTAAATATTTACTTCATGTGCAGAAATACCTTATTATGCTACTGTCCAGGATAGCTGCTCCATTTTGCTTAATATAATGCTTTTACATTTTGTCAAGCAAATGCTAAAAAGTTGCCTGTCTAAGAGCATGGCTGAAACCACGCATGGCCTCCGAAACCTCCATTCTTACAGAAAAGAAATTGAATTTTCAGACCTCACATTCTGGTCCTGTAGTTCCTTTATTGCATTTGATGTTTGTCCCTGGGGGTTTCTGGGCTGTTGCAGCTCCCACCTTTACCATTTTTCTATCACTCCTGCACCTTATTACTTTCCATTTCCTATTTCAAATAAAAAATCCAATAAAACCAATTTCTGCACTTTGATTCTCTTGAAGAAAATCAGAAAAAAATGTGGAATGGACTTCAATATTGGCACCAATAACTTCTAAAATCACAATTAGCCTCATGACAAATATTAGTACTTAAAAATTCTTTGGCACAAAATGCACATGCAGTTATGTAGCCTGATCTTAAATTTTCACATTGAGCTCCTCTGTATAAAGTAGTAAGCATTGGAATATCTGACACTAAAGATTATTACTTACCAGTGAAACAGAATCCTGTAGATGCTGTAGACATAAGTATACAAAGGGCCTGACTTCAGTGACTTGCATCTGGTGAAGTGATCAGTGATTAGTGATATCAGAACAATGTGGGTGTAGAGTGCTACCTTATTTAACAGGGAGAACTTTTTTAACATGAAGTTGATAGGCCAGGGGATATTTCATTTCCTTTAGACTTAAGATGCAGAACACAAATGGCTGAAACCCCTGCATTACACAAGATTTATACATGCTGCTTCCTGAAGCTGTAGTCGGTATTTGGAATTGCCTGCACATGGCACGCGGCACTACTGAATATAACTGTAGGGCAAAGCTGCGTCTACTGGAGGGACCTGAGAGTCCCCGTTACATCTTCTTCCGACCCCTTTTTTCTTTTTGGAAACAAAGGAAAGGAAAGAATGATCATTTAAGGGATCTTATCTGTCCTGTGGCTTCTGAAACTCGATTCACAAGACTTCTTGCCTTCCTTCTGTTTTCTCCCCATCCTGCGGGAGAGGGGAGTGAGCGAGGGGCTGGGCGGGTGTTCGGCTGTTGGCCGGGGTCAACCCACCGCAGATACCAGTGACAAAGAGGAATCTTCTCGTCATAATGATTTTCACTCTCCCTGTGGGATAGGAAAGCGGTACGTAAGTGAGAGGCTACTGTGAATGAAGGCATGCTGTGAATAAAAAAGGCATTTCAAAAGGAGCAAAGAGACCATGCCATGTGTAGAATTACATGGAATAAGCCTTGTACTTGAACGTAAGGACTAAGTACAGCCTTATATTCATTACTGTTCTCCCAAATACAAGCTTTACTTTACAAAAAAAAGATGTTAGATACTTACTTCATTTTTAAGCAATGCACTCGCCTGCTAAGGCAGAGTAGGTACGTTACATATAATGGCATACTGAAAAAGGTCAGCAATATATTCATATGGAGATGTGCCAAGTACCCATGTTTCTCGATATTTGAAAGTTTAAGCCTGAATACCTCATCTCTTCGAGAAAACCGAGCTTTTCTGAACTTGAAACTTCTGTAAGGGTGCAAGATATTACAAGGTAATTTTAAGTCTGTGTTAGGTGAATCCACAAAGTTTTGGAGATTATTTTACTGGAGACAATGTCTTTTTGTAGGTAATTAATGTTGTTTTAGGCAATCGTAGTTATTAGTGCAACTTTGTATTTAGGGTGCTGTTGTATCTCAGTACAAGTACAGACTGCTATTTGTGTATCCTAAGTGATTCTTCCCTATTCCTCTGTACTTTGTGATAATGAAATTAAGGTGTTCATTGTGCTTAGAAATATTTGGACTTGCTGAGAGGGTAGGGAGGAAAAACACAGAATTCAGACACGACCAATTTACCAAGTGGTAACAAGTCACTGCAGGTTAGCCAATCTCTGGTAACTACTCATGTGCATGGTCTTAGCCTGCAGCATACACAAACCTAATTCAAGTTGGTGTAGCCCTTAAGGTAAAGTCAGTCTGACAATTTGGAAGGGATTACATCTTTGAACCCTTAATCAGATAATTTCCATTTAGCAACACTAGTTCTGCTCATAGCATTGGTACGGTGCAGCAGTGCCATAGAGATAAATGACACATCTGAATTCCACCAAGGTTTTTACTTAAGCAGGACTGGGGAATAAAAGGGTTTTGTTTGGTCCCAGCTGTCTTCTGATTTAGAGTATCATTTAAAAATGATTAATGGAGTTTGTGCACTACTTGAATTTTCTAAAATATTTTGTGATGGAAGTCTTCTGTTTTGTGGTTTTCCTGAGTAGCTTGGGCAATGTTACGAATTTTTTTCAGTCTGACATCCTTTTTATGGCCTCCTTTTCAAGAAATCAGTATTTTCAGTGGTGAAATTTTCTATGACCTCTTGCCTGCAGTGATCTGCTGAGTTCTGTAAAGTAGAAAGTTGATATTTGTTTCATTTTTCATGTTAGTCTTAATTAACCAAATTGACTGAATTATTCTGGCAGTGCATTAAGTAATGGGAGCCCTATGCCAGTCCCTCAAATAGGGCTATTTTGGGTGCCCACAGCAACCTCTTTGAACGTGCTGATGTTCTGTGCTGTAGCTACTTGTTGGTTTGGGTTTTTTTTTCTTTTTAAATTACATTGTGTTTCTGTTCAAAAACTGATAGGCAGGGATAATGTATCACATTTGTCTTATCCCTGGAGTTTTCATTCCTTTTCAGATCCCTAAGAATGTGCCAGTGGTAAAACACTGCACGTTTACTGACAGGAGGCATGTTTTTTCTATTTAAATACCTTTCACCAGCATCTTTGAAGCAGCCCACAGATCTCCAGCAGTCCATGGACTTGAGCTGAAAACCACTATATTACCATAATTCTGTTTCCTAATCTTAGTTTTCTTTAATGAAAGCTATTTGATCATATTTGTAAATTAAACCTGGATATGCATGTGTATATAACAGCAAAATGAAATATTAATATTGAATCAACCAACTTTGTTCTCTAGAAAAACTTCAAAAGGCAATGCCAGTGGGAGCGCAACATTCAGTCATGGAAACCTGTGAAGGGTAGGACTCAAATTTGCAACACCTACGTGATAGTTGAGCTCATTGGCCACAGCATACTGCCTTGAAACTCTGAGTCGTTATTGCATCAGCCTCTCTACAAACCTATTTTTTAGAACACCACCCTAATCCTGCCGCACATGCATGCTTCAGTCTCTTTGGGGCACAAGGCACATTTGACCTCAGTGATAGTACAATTCTAAACTTCACCCTTAATCACCATTTAACGTATTTTTCCCAAAGGGAAATCTAAAGTGTGATTCATCACACCTAACTTTAGACACCTATTGTGAGGTGTTCTTAGCTAAGCTGGCTATCTAGGTCTCTTGTTAGTCAATGCACATCTGGTCAGTTTTATCAGTAGCATTTAGGTTTGCCTGGTGGGGATACTTATTATACTAGATTGCTTGCTTCAGTTTGTTCTGGCCCCGATACAGGCAGCTGGTAGGGAATATTCTTGAGATGTTAAGGCCATTTTATAGCAACAGGCAAACCCTGCATCTGTGTCTGCTAGAAAACACAGATACATCTTTGTACTGGTGTTGGTAAATATGTTCCCTTCCCCCAGTTAGAAATTAGCGTCAACTACATTGTTGAAAAGGTTAATGGTGAATTTTTATGAAGTCATATACTTGGCATAGTGTCTGGAGAGCTTTGGAGTGTTTTGTGTGTCTGCCTTTCATAGCCCACTTCATTTTCAGAAGAACATGTAGGGTTTGAAATACTTTAAAAAAAAAACAAACCCACAAAAAAGAACAGCAAAGCAAAAACAACAGTTAACTTTTTATACAACACTTAAACCTTTTCCTGGGAACAGCACGAGTAGCTGACAGTTCAGGGTTTTGTATCCAATGTTAAGATTTTGGACCTCCTCTCAGTGCACTGATGACTCGTTATTCATCCTCAAGACAAGACACATTAACTCCATAGCAGGGTGTTTTCTTAAAGCTAAAATCCAAAGCTTTCAAATCTGCTGTCTTTTAGAAGTGCTTGTCCCTCAGCATCGAGCTGGTTTATTAGGCATAAATGCTCGCCATGAGCAGAGCCTCCCTCGGTCCCGCCGGGGAACCCTCACCGCGCCCGCTGCCTGCGCCAAGGCTGGCCCGGTGGCACAGCTGTAACTTTACGTGACCGTAAGCATCAGAATCGCCCAAGAAAGCCATGGAAACGCACGGCCTGAGGTTCCCAGGTTGTCACAAACGCTTTGCCGGGCGCCAACCGTGCCAGGCCCCAACCGTGGGGAGGAAGGCGGAGAGGAAGGGCCCCTCGGGCCCTCTCCCGTCCCAGGCCGGGTGAGCTGGGATGGCCACCGGCGCCTTGCACAAGGCACAGGGTTTCTCCTGCTCCAGGCGTGCATCCCACGCCCGGGACCGCCGTGCCGGCTGGCGAGGCCGAGCGAGGGCCGCTCCGCTCCAGTCCGCCGCGCCCGGAGGGCGCCCGGGGCCGTGCGGGACCGCCGCCATCGCACCGCCGCCGCGGCGGCACCGCGCATGCGCCTCCCTCCCGTCGAGTTTCCGCCCGGAGCCGTTTCCCTGCGCGCCGCCGCGGCCTCGCCGCCGCTTCCGGTGTTTCATTTTTCTCTTTCCGGCCGGTGCGAGGGGAAAGATGGCGTCGCGCAAGGAAGGCTCTGGGGCTGCCGGCAGCGGCTTTGGCGCCTCGAAGGGCAAAGGCAAGGCTGCCGCCACGGGCGACTCGGCCGTCAAGCAAGTGCAGATCGACGGGCTGGTGAGCGGAGGGGCCGGGGCCGCCGCTGGCGGAGGGGCGGGTGGGGCGGCCGCGGCCGCGTGGGGCCGCCGGCGGGGCTGGTCCCGTCTGTGGGTGGTGCCGCGGCCTGGGGCCGGTGTCCGTCCCGGGGCCGGGGTCGCCGTGGCGCCCCGGGGGACAGGAGCGGTTTCATTCTCCTCCCAAGCTTCTTAACCGGCGGCCAGGCCCCCCGGATGCTCATTCCTGGGGAGGGGAGCGACTCCCTCCCTTATGGAAGTGAAGGCCCGCACAGGGCAGGAATTAATTGCTTTTAAATATTCCCTTTCTTCCTTCGGCTCCGCTGTCCTGGTGCCCGGGTTTTCTGTTTCCACGTTTCATAGCTCAGACTGTTGAAAACTACACAGGTGTAAGTGATGGTGAGCACGGTGGGTTTTCCCCTCGTCCATTGTGCTTTTTGCCTTCTCTGTTAGGACTGCTGACACCTCCTGCGTTTTATTAATAAGAAATAAAAGAAAACTATGGATTGAAGGAGTTTAGCAGAGAATAAAGCTATTCTAATAGAGGCGATCCGTGCAGACCTTAAGCGGAAGAGTGTCTACTGAAGTTGGTTCTTGGGATTGCTGCTGGATATTTTTGTGTCAGTTCATGTCTCATACAATTGATATTACTCACAATGACATAAAGTGGGGAAAAAATAATTACTTAAACTTCTTAAGGATAGAAGCATTTTTTTGTTACTTCTTCATTATCTTTCCCAAGTGTCACCAAAACACTGTACAGCTGTAGTGTGAAGGAGAATCAGTATACTGGTAATGAGAAAGAAGATCATAATTTTGGGGCAAGCTTTTAAGCCTACTTGGCATTTATTAGTGATAGTCCCCAGTCATTGTCCTGGAGTTACACACTGTAGTAAATGTTTGGGAAGAGAAAGAATAACTTACTTCTGTATAGTGCTTCTTATGAAGGACAAAATTTGAATTAATTAGAGTATTTCTGCAGTATTCTGTTCAACTGTCTGTGTGTCTGTGGCTTTGGTGCATGTAGCATTTTCAAGGGGTGGTGAAAACTGATGAGTCGTGAAATGTAGTCCTAAAAACGTAGCAGCTGACAGCAGACTGCTGCTGTTGCAAGCAGCCTAGAGCCAGATGGACACTGGGGTGGGTGTGTGTGGCTTTTTATTAGCAAATTTGAGGGAACAATGAAAAAGGGAATAGTTAAGAGCAGGACACAGGTTGGCACCTTTAATTCCATTTCTGTGTGTGTAAAAGCTGTTTTATCAGTTTTGGACTTTAACAACTATTAAATTCGATTTCTTTTGTTCCTGCTTTAATGAAATACAACAGATGTTTCAAAACTGTTCGCTATCAGCTGTGTAATCTGTTTTGTGAACTACTGTTCATTCAAATCGACTGTGAATGGCCCTGATGGTCTGCTTCTGGCAGTCCAACAAATACCTATGAATACTTTTTGCTTTGTGCTTTTTTGTTCTTTTTTTCCTTGTCCTTGTGTATTCTTCTGGTACAGCACAGTGGTGCCTCTTGCAGTCTTGCAGTCTGTACAGAGGAAGGTAACTTACTGAAAACAGTGGAAAGCTTTCATCTTTCCACCTGCTGAAGATGTCTCCCAATGGCTCTTACACAAAGCGTTCTCAGGACACTAACAGTGTAGTTCACGAACCTGCATGACATCTGTGGTGAAGAGAAGTGTTGGCATAAATTTGCTTGCTTTGTAAACAAAGTGGCGGCTCCCATTGCAAGTCCTCAGAATGTCTTACTGAAATTCTGCTAAAATGTTTCTAATATCTTAACGATTTAAATGTCTCATCTGTGCTCTCAGAAAGTAACAAGACTTCATCAGTCACTTGATGATGACCAGGGTGATTATGTGCTGAAGTGGAGATGAATTTTAGTGGGCGTCAGGGAAGTTAGCAATCTCTTTCTCCACTGGTACCTCATCTCTTGGCAGTGGCATAAGTAATCCTTTCAAGTGGGACTGCTTTGAAAGCAAAGACATGCTACGTAGATTGGTTTTGGGTCTGCCTATGTAAAATAGAAGATGCATCGGTCTTCTGTATATGTGAGAATTTGAAAGTACTTTTAGAAAGCTTGTTATTTCAGAGGAACAGTAAAGTGAAAGAAAATAATATTAGTAATAAAGAGAAGTCATTCTAAATGACAGTATGTTACCTTAAAATGTAATACATAATGATGCAGCAATACCTACTTTCTGGCCTCTTTTTAAATTTGGTACAAGTAGAGCATCCTATAGTTAACTTTTTTCTTATTTTAATCTGATTAGTTCCTTATTTTATTATGTAATGGTGTAATTTGGATTTAGATCAAGTGCAATTTTGTTTCAGGTAACACAATAGTAAATTAAAGAGCACTGCCATGGCAGGAGTAAAAGCTAACAATGAAACCCTAACTAATAAGATGGGCTAAACCTGTGTAACTTTAAAAAATGTTAGTACTATCAGAGTATTCTGCAAAAATAATAGCACCAAAACGTAGGGAGATTGAGGGAGAACTGTGTGACGTTGATGACACTTGATAACTTGATTGAAGTACCGAATGCTCCTTTATAAAATGCTTCTGAAATTAAATGTGAATGGTAGATTTCCAATCTTCACAGTTTGACAGAAAGGAAGGGAAAAACACAAGTCTGTACCGTTTTCTGTCAGCTTTTCTGCTAGATAATTGAGGTCTCAGTCATCAGATGATACATATGGCTAGCTACTGTATCAGCATGATAATGAGATTCCAAGTATTTTATTCTGTTTCTGATAGCTTGAACGCGGTTTTGTTTTCTGATTCATGTTTGAGAGATCTGTAGCAGACATAAATTATCTATGTATATAGTTATATTGGCAGTTTCAAATTAGCAATGTCTTTTGTAAGGTGCGATAAGCAAAAGTGGGTGGTATCCTTCATCCAGCTCAGGAATACAAGGAACAACAGCAATATCAAAGAAAATTGACTCTGTCAAGTTGCTTTTACAATACAGAAAGAGAGACTGCGTGTGGATTCAGAGCCATTGATGTTGAGGAGGTTTGTTAAATAAGGCATCTTTGAGGTGCTCTTGGAACTGGTCCTCTTCTGAATTATTGAATTGAATGGGTATTGTAGTTTAGACTATGCAATGAACAGAAATATGAGATTTCTGTTACTCCTTTTAAGACAACATTGTGATCTGCTGTGGGTTTATTTAGTAATAAAGTTTAGTAGTGGCAGTCTATGCTTGTTCTACAGATCACTGTGTTTAGCTCATCCCTAATGAGTAGGGATGTGTAGTCTGTATAAGAATTTGTACAACTGTAAGGGATAACATGGTTTTAGTTGTGTATTATGGAAAGTCCTGGTATGTCACTGGTTTATGCCATCGTAAAGTGCTTGCGCTGGTTCAGCAAACAAAGTATCCCATGTGTTTAAGTTTTTACATCGATCTTTTGTTGATGTAGCAGTGTGTCAGAAAAATTCTATGCTTACTGAATAAACCTATAGTGAAAGCAGTTTCCAACGTAGGTGGTGTAGTCTTTCTAAGAAATTAGAATTCTCAGGGTAAAAAATAACCCTTCAGAAACTCACATTTATAATGTGCTTTTTCTTTCAGATGAGATGTAAGATTTCCTGTATTTGTTTTTGACCATCCTGAGAAAAAGACCAGAAGATGAGTGCAATACACCACATTTTGTTGTCTTTGCTTCCTGTTGTACAAATTTGAATAGAGATTCCATCATGTTCTTTTCACTCAAGTAGCCCAAAGAAAAATTGTGTTCATAGTAGTGGTGATCACATGCATAGGATATTTCTGTCTTTTTTTTTTTTTCTTCCTTTCTTTCTGTATGGCTGTGAGTAAGCAGCCTTTTCATGTTTTCTGCTTTTTTGAGATTAGCACTTACCTGATCATTCAAGTTTGTGATGATTATAGCTACAAGGAGCTTTATGAATACTCTTAAATGCCTTCTGGAATTCTTAGAAACAGTAATTGTAAATTTTATAGTGAGTGTCCATCTGCAATAATCACAGAAAAACAAATGATGGTAAGAACTGGAGGAAAAAAAAGCATGACTGAGTTTTTGCAGCTTGGTTTGCAGTAGGCTTTTGGACCTAATTAGAGCTTACACCTTTTTAAAGCTGTTTGTCCATTTGGAGTACCATAAGCTTTTTTACCTTGTGTTTATTGCTTTCTGAAGGCATTTTTAGAAGGTGAGTGAGCTTATTCTTCAAATAGTCTCTTTACTCTGCTCAGCTATCTACTTTCATGGAGTCCATAAGAAAGAGATCTCTCTTGAAGAAATAAGTTTAGTTTCTTAAGTTTAGTAAAATCACCAGCAACTTTGGAAGTGTAGGTGGAAGAACATACATGAACATGGAAATCATACAAGTTTTCCTTCTATAAGGAACTAGACTAATAATTCTGCTGACTCAGTGTCTTATATTGTTGGAACATGTGTATCTGATGTGGTCACCTCAAACTGTTTTGTAATTGTGTTTTAAAAGAAGTGCAGGGTTACAATTATCTTTTGCCATTTGAGAATGTCAATTTAAACAGAATTCAGACATATGAAGACTAAAAATTACTTTGTTTATTATTAGTTCTGGGGCTTCTGCATACTCTCACCTGCCTGGTGGTAGATCAGGGCAGCTAGTTCTAGATGTACCAGGTGCATTCACAGTTGATTGCAACTGTATTTAATTGCAGGCATGCCATTCAGAGGTTGGAAAAGTTGTGGTTGTGACCAGACATCTAGGAGTCTCTTGTAGATAATTAAATTTTGTCTCTGTTCACTTTTTCATTGAAAGGAAGGATATATAACACATGCTTTTTCTAAGCTTCACATAGGAACGAGGAAGCGTAGCACAGCTGTGGTGTGTGCATGTGAGGAATGCATGGAAGGAAAGAACATAGGCTTTCTTCCCAGTTGCTCGTGTGCGGCAAATTGTCCGATCCCTTTTTCCTGCTGAGTGGGGAAGTAGCAACAGATACAACAAATGTTGTAATGTGTAGCTTTTACTACACTTGCTGGAGGCTCTTCTGTTTTTTTGTGTAGCTAGTGGGGTCCAGGTGTGAAAACCATATTACAGCTTGAACGCTTATGTATTTCTGGCAAAATTCATGGGTATAGTTTAGACGAGGTTGTGCATGACTTAAAAGCATCGAAGAAACAGCTCACAAAGCTTGCTAGATTTTCAGTTTCACAGTTATATGACCCTTCATAGCAAGGAACTCAAAAGTTGCGCTCAGGATCTTCCCCAAAGGGGTAATCGTTATCACATGCTGTCTGAAATAAATGTAAAGCAGTGCCATAACTTGCTTACGTTTTCCTTTTTTTGCAAGAGGTGTTGATAGACTCTTGTTTGTTGTACTTCTAGAAATTCTTTAGTGGGGGCTGAATTTTTTTTTTAATTCAGCTTCTGAAATTAATGAGATTTGGTTCACTGACATATTCCTTTGCTTCAGGAAGGTGCAATAAATTCAAACTGTAAGCTGATGGATTTTAGAACATAAGCACTAGTTATTCCTTTAAATGGAAAGAAATTTTTGGGTTAGCTAAATAGATGTGTCAGTTTTCTTTTATGAGTGCCTACCTGTGTAGTCAAGTGACCTTCTGTGTTAATCTGTGAAAAGGAAAGATACTTGTGTGTTCCTGTTTATTGCAAGAAAGCAAGGGAGAAGATTAGGTTACCAAATGATTGCATTTAGTGATGTCAAAATGCAGAATGAAGTCCATAAATTGCTGGAACTTTTACAAGACTCTTGTACCTACACTTACGAGTCTGAGTGGTCTGAATTTGTAAAGTTGTGTATAAACTGAGCCAGCAGTGTGCCCAGGTGGCCAAGAAGGCCAACAGCATCCTGGCCTGTATCAGGAATAGTGTGGCCAGCAGGAGCAGGGAGGTGATTGTCCCCCTGTACTCGGCACTGGTGAGGACACACCTGGAATCCTGTGTCCAGTTTTGGGCCCCTCAATACAAAAAAGACATTGAGGTGCTGGAGCGTGTTCAGAGAAGGGCAAACGAAGCTGGTGAAGGGTCTGGAGCACAGGCCTTATGAGGAGCGGCTGAGGGAACTGGGGTTGTTTAGCCTAGAGAAGAGGAGGCTGAGGGGAGACCTTACCGCTCTCTACAACTACCTGAAAGGAGGTTGTAGTGAGGTGGGTGTTGGTCTCTTCTCCCAAGCAGCTAGCGATAGGACGAGAGGAAATGGGCTCAAGCTGCGCCAGGGGAGGTTTAGATTGGATATTAAGAAAAATTTCTTCACAGAAAGGGTGGTCAAGCATTGGAACAGGCTGCCCAGAGAGGTGGTGGAGTCACCATCCTTGGAGGCATTCAGGAAACGGGTAGACGTGGCACTTTGGGACATGTTTTAATGGGCATGGTGGTGTTGGGTTGGTGGTTGGACTGATGATCTTAGAGGTCCTTTCCAACCTTAATGATTCCTAGTTTTTATTTTCATTATGAATGATCCAGCCACCAAGCCAGGAGGCGTGGGGTTGCTACTCTACCCTTAATTGGTTTAGTGGTGGACTTGGTAATGTCAGGTTAGTGGTTGGACTGGATGATCTTAAAGGTCTTTTCCACCCTAAATGATTCTATGATTCCATGATTCTAAATATTTATTTTTCTTATTTCTGCAAAACTGATCTTAAGTCTGAAGTTCAAACTGCAATTGCGTACCTAAAACTTTTGTAGCTGTCTCTAAAATTCACATATTTTCTGGGAGTGTGGTTAGTGGGTCTGTACTGTTGATTTATACAGATAGTGAGAATAACCTTTTCATGGAATCACATGAACAACTGCTTCAGTTTTTCGTATATCGTGGGTTGTTTTTTTTCTTTCCCCTTTACAGCTAACAAACATCTTTTCTCTTTTTCATTCTTTGTCCTATACTCTTTTGGGATCTGCATTACACCATGGAGGTAATGTAACAAAAAATAATTCTGTTTTTGGTGTTATGGCTGTGTCATGAAACACTACTCTCTTGTACAGGGTTTCAGGTATAAACCCACTTGTGGAATATTGCTGTTTTCTTCGGAATGCTGTTATTTACTTGTTTTCCAGTGGAAAATTTGAAATGGGAGAGGGTGACAAGGAAATACTGTGTTAATTTTGTGCTTATTGGATTAATGATAAAGGTACTTGGATTTCTTGCATCTGCAATTTTAAGTAAGAACCATTATAACTGTAGAAGAGAATGTAATGAGCGGTTCTGATCAACTGCATTTCCTGTTATTTGTTATCTCTTAAATTATTTTTCTTCAAAATTACTGTTCTCCTGTTGCAATTTTTATTTGACCTCTTTTACACGTGCACTGGATTATAGCCTTTAACTGTATGAGTGCCAACTGTTTGCTCTGTAGTACATTTGCCTCCTTTCTCTCACACAGCAAAGTGAGTAAATGAGGCAAAGAGGACAGAAAAACTCTGGTACCAAAACTGTGGTACTGAAGTAACTGCACTGTGACCATGGAAGCAAATAAACCAAGTTAGTTTGTTGTCATTAAAAAGTCTTATCTTCCCGTTTGCTGCATTATTACAATGGAAGTCTGCAGGGTAACCTTGTTTCATGTTTGTGGTAACTCTTCAGCATTTGCTTTTGCAATATTACTGTTCTTTTCAACAAAGTAATAATATGTATGGATATTATTTAGGCTCTGTATAACATTGCTTTACTGGAAGTAGCAGGTTGATGGCTGTAGGGTGTTGTGAGACTTTGGCTGTTTTTCATTTACAGGCTGGTTTCCCACTGCTATGTAGCCTAACCTTGGAAACTTGTACTCTTGGGTAAGCTTATTCCTGGGTTACCTGAAAGTTTGGTTTTGTATAAGGAAGCAGCATGCAGATTCTCCAGTTTTTAAATCTTCTACTACTGAAGGTACCAGGAAACTGTGTAGTCCTAATAAGAGATTCTGAATTTCCATCAGAGTTTGGACACTTTTCTAGAACACTTTTTTAGTGAAACCTCTAAACCTATTCAGCTGTTTAAAATTGCACTTATCAAGGGCCTCCTCTTCATATTTCTGTGGTTCTTGCAATTTTAGTAGTGATATTAGGCAAAATATAAAACTGTAAAAGCAGAGATGAACTGGTGTATCACTCGGAGACGTAAGATCAGGTAGGATAAGTAACATTTTTACTAGATGAGCATGAAAGCTTATGTAATATAGAAATTGAACTAATACTCAAAACCAGAGTTACTCCATGTGGTGGATTGTGGGTCATGTCTGACCACTAGTATGTAGATAATGGCTATATGGAAACTTTCTTCTGGGAAAATAATATAGCTGTGGGTTGGGAGATGGGGATCTTTTAGCAAGACAAGTGTGCTGGCTGCTAGGCCGAGTAAGTTTTTTATTAATCAAGTTTGCCTTCAGAGTAATCTCGAGGAAGTATGTTGTTACTGGGAAGCTTTTTCATTCTTTGCAAATCCTCTGTGTGAGGATATTCTAGGAAGGAGAGTAAAAGTAAGGGAAAATAATTCCTCATCCAACTAAATCCTTAAGCGCCAATATACGACTTTTTTTTTCTTATTAAAATCCTAACCTCTTGCATTTATGTATGCATTAAAAAATTTATATCCAGTAATGTTTTTGGGAGAATGTGGTGTTGACTGACTGAATAAAGTTTTCTTATACATTGCTCTTACATAACAACATAATTGGAGATTAAACAACATGCTAAAGCATTAAAACTCACATTGCTCTTATTATTTCATTAATGGGAATGATGTTTCATTTTTTATTAAACTACTGCATATTAATTCTTTTTACATGTATGCCCATTGTACACAAATTTTACATATTGTAGAAAGTAGCAAAAGCTACATACGTTTCTCAAAACGACTATAGGTTTCTTTTCCTTATCTTCATAGCTGCTAAGATGGAAAGCCTTAATACTGCTAACAATGCCATTCTGTAGTTAATGAATATTGCTAGAGCTTTCAACAGAAGCCTTTATGGATAGCAATGGGTGAGGCATACCTGAATCTTCAGGCCTTCAAACTCTTGAGGTGAGGGTTAGAGGCCATGTTGATACTCAAAATAACCTTCTAATGCCAGGTAGTATTTGTTCAAGCTACTTAATTCTGTGAGTCTTTGAATATATATTTAGGTGTACTTCTTACAGTTTGTATAGAACTTAAGCTAAACCTTAAGATATCCTTGTCAATTTATTTATATTAAATACAAACATACATTGGCTAAAACATAAATATGTCAAGAAGACGGTTAGCAGTTGTAGGCCTTGTCTATATTTGTATTTGCACCAAATACACTATCTATAGTGTAGATATTTCTCTTGTGTCAGATATGACTAATTTAATGAAAGATTGTTACTTTAAGCTTCATTATATCATCCCTGGTTTGGAGATGATGTAGTGTGCCTAATGGTTTGTGTTGTCATCTATAGTATCTAGAGTTTTTTTTGTGGATGATCTTAAAGGTCTTTCCAACCTGAACGATTCTGTGATTCTATGAGAGTAGCAGTGGTACAAATCAGAGTGGTAAAGAGTTGAATGAAGTGTACCAAGAATGTTATCTGTTCTCTGTGTTCTTTATGTCTCTTTTTACATCGGCATGTTTCTATTTAAAGCAAAATAAAAAAGATCCCTTTGTTGGTTTTTATTTTTTTTTTTGTTGTTTTGCTAATCTAGGGTTCCTTCAGTTCTGGATCTGTGAGTTGGTTTCTTCCAGCAAGGAAGAGACTTTTTTTTTATTCTTGCTATTGATTTCATTTTTAAATATAGACAGTATCCCCTTTGAGATTTCTTAACCTGAAACAGGTAAAGTACCCACATCATGGTGGTCTGAGGTTTAAAATTTCAGTGTGTCTTGTCAATGGATAGCAGGTATACTTGCTAACAGAGCACAAACTTTAAATGATTTGTAAGAGTGCTTTGGTGCACTCAGCATCTACTAAGTGTCTTGGTAAGTATACTCTAGTGAGGCATTTAAAACTAGAACATCTGGTATCACTACATACCGTGAAACTAGTGTGCTGACAAAGGGAGTTAATCTAAATGTGGAGGTGGTTGAAATGTGTTGAGCAGTGTTAGACTTCAAGACTTGAAGGGGACAATATTATTTCAAGACACCCTTTTTTTTTTTGCTGTGTGCAAGGAGAAATAATGTGTTGGCCTCTACACTACTGTCATTAACAGTTAAACCTCTCATTATTTTTTGTTCCTGTTATGTGCGTATCAAACTGTATAGCTGTTGAAAGCAGTAAATCGTGCTCTTGTGATATCTAGTTGGCTGTGTTAATACCAAGGAAAAGAATATTTCCACCAAATATCTTTCAAATAATTTACTACATTTTAGTAATTAAAATATTACATCAGAAACAAATGAGGTAATAAGCATTACTTTTGTGTGTTATTTAGGTGTTAAATTTGACTCTGGTATCTACGAGTGAGGAGCTGACAATTGCTGGCTTTGTTGCTGAGACAATGCATTATGTCCTCTTGCACACTGAAGCGTTATTAAATGTTCTCCTTTGGTTTTCAGTTTATTGTAACAAAGTTAGACCTTTGCAGCTGACATGCAGCATGGTATAGTTGAGGGCAGCATATAAAATGCAGCAGGCTAACGGGCAGAAAACCAGCAGGTACAGATACTGAAAGGCCCTTTGTGGTATGTATAAAATGAACATCTTTTATGCCACGTTATGTCTTAGGACTTTTTCTTCTACCTTTCAAATAAAGCTTACAGACCTTATGAGAGACCTTGTGAGAGGAGGAACAAGTCTTTTGTTTTTTCTAGTCTTTGAAAGAAGATAATGTATTTTCAACTTATTGTTGCTGTAGTCTTTTCTTATTAATCTTTCTTTGCCAGAGACATTTTTTGGGTATGATTACTTTGTGGGTTTTTTTTCCATATTTACATACTTGCTCAAAATACATTCTCAATGATGGTACAGTTCTGAGCATGCTGTTCTTTCAATTTTTTTTTTTTTTTAAATTTTCAGGCATTGTTAAGATTGCAGAGATGTGATACCTGCTTTAACAACAATGTTTAGCAGTTACATTATGTTGCTGCATATTAAATGGTATCATCTTAAGGAAAAGTAAATATGTTGTTAACATAATAAATTGGAAAATTTCATGCCTGTATAATAAGAATTCTTGTTATTATTTTGTAAGATTATCCAATAGTCTAAAATCAAGAGTACAGAACAAGGACAATGTAACTGGTTTAACTTTGATAATGTCTTTTGTAACATGCATACACCAGGTTATTTAGGAATAAGCATGGAAATATTCTTGAATGACTCATATGTGGATGCTTACTTAAGATAAGCATTTTATGCCCTTTTTTGGTTTTTTTTGGCTTAATCTAATTTTAAAGTTAATAGAGAGGCTTATTTATTTAATTACTGGAGTTTGAAGATGCACCTGAATTTTGCTGTGTGCATGCAATAACAGGCTAATTCTCTTTTATATATATTTGGTCCTTTACTGGAAAAGGAAGGTTAGGATGTTGCTGTGAGTATATAAGGCTCGTCAGTCTCTGCCTTTGTTCTGCTGAAACATTGTATCC
This sequence comes from Pelecanus crispus, assembly GCF_030463565.1. Lineage (NCBI taxonomy): Eukaryota > Metazoa > Chordata > Aves > Pelecaniformes > Pelecanidae > Pelecanus > Pelecanus crispus. The sequence goes on along the minus strand of NC_134644.1, from coordinate 159,340,316 downwards.
TGCTTTGCAGTCCATTTGCTGTGCATCCTTCCCGTTCTGTGGAGCCCCATATCTGTGTGAAGGCAATGTACATACCTATTCGTGTTGAGCAAGTGTTGTGCCCATTTGGTGTTTAGGATCTTAGTTGGAGCCGTAAGTCACTTCTTGTCAATATTTGGTTTTTATATGCCTGAGGAAAATAAGCACTCTCATTGACAAAATTCTTCATTAACATAGGGCTGAGTTTTGAGCACTTAAGACTCAGTTATTTTACATTATTTACATTAACTATTACATTATTATCAATGCAAAAAATTAACTGTTTTAAAGCTTTTTAAACTTTATATGATATATAGGCTATTTACTGCAGCCATCATATCACTTTTTGGGAACAATCTGAAAGCCATAATGCCTTATCTTAGCTATTATTAGAAATTAAGCTCTTCTGGAAGTGGTTTTTGCATGGCCATGTTCAGATAGATGGTGATACAAAGGCAAGTTTTATCTCTATTTGAAAGATGGGGAAACTGAAGCTTACCAGCAATAACTGACTTTCATGGTTTTTTCCCTCAATTTTATACTTCAAGTCATCAGGAAAACTGAGACTCAGTCCAGACTCTCTTCTCTGGATTGTACTACCTGTTACTAGGAGGATCTGTCTCTGTTGCAGCCCCTTAGCACATAACCAAGCATTCGCCAGAAAGGGTAAGTGCTTGAATGTGGAAAAAACTGTTGCACAAAAGGTTATAAATTATTAAAATGCCATGGAAGTCATGTCCAGTAGGGATTTTACTGATTACTTGGAAGCATCTGTTGAATGCATATGGAAGTAATGATTTTAAGACACACCCTTAAATAATATATGTATTCCAGTTTTGTTGTGCAGGGTATGGTCTTTGAAAAAGATCAGTAGTCTCAGATCAGCCCCCACTCCCTCCTCCCCATCTAGCTCTGCCCTATTTTACTAATTTTTGAAGGTCAAATAGATAAGGGTACCTGTCTTGCAGTTTTTCTGCAGCTTCAAAATTATAACAGTTTGGCACAATCTGATTAAAAAATAGGCTGTTAAATAAAATTTGCTACTGCTGCTCTTGGCTCTTTAAATCTTTTTATAGGACGCTGCTAGAAGTTCATGCTGAAGAGAAAACCTTTTACTTGCAAATACACTACTAGCTCAATGAGTACTGTGAATATTTTAATGATGGTGATTCACTAATACACAGAACATACGTATGGGCTGTATGTTGAAGTATAAGCATAAGGCTCTGGTATATTGAGCGGAAAATGTTGAAACTGTGCCTGCCTTTACTGCTTCTATATAATTTCCATATGTTGTGCTCTAAAGGAGTGTATTAATCAGCTTTCATTCTTGAAATGATGGTTAGGTATTGAATTCATTAAAAATAATAAATATAAATTGTTTCAGCAATTTACAAAAATTGCCTAAAGTACTGAATGTATTCAAAATATTTGAGTTCAGTGAGATTCGTGAAATAGGAGAAAGAATACACTAAGTAGTCCTGGGGAAATGCTCCGTCCCACTTGTAACTAGCAGAATTTTGGACGTTAATCTTATTGCAGCCCTATCGCTGCCTCCTAACAGTGTGCTAATAACATCTAATGCCCTGCTGCTCGCACGATTGAAGTCCTGGGGCTGCCTTACAGAAATGTTTCTACAAGGAAGTGATTCTGCAGTGCCTGTGGCCCTGATGGTTTCCATGGGAATGAGCATGAATCCATGTACTGTGAAATGTGTTATGAAACTTTGTATTATGGAGGAATACATTATACCAGTGTGTGAACAGGGCAATGGAGAATTTAAATACACAAATGCAATGGTGCATTTTTACTTCCGTTGAGGCAGTATTTAAAGTGTATTAATGGCTTGTTAACAACCATGAAGATGATTGTTAACCTGGACTGTTGTGCAGTTTAAAAAAAACAAATGAAAATGTAGCACGACAAAAATCAGGAAGAGATTGGTCTGTTTGGTAAAATATACCTTGATTAACATTTGATATTTTTCTATGTTTCAATAGACTTTTCTCCACTGTTTAATGACTTTTTCCTTTGGAGCACTGAGTTTGTGTTTAACTTCTTCCCTTTGCAAGAACAAGCAGCTCTCTTGGACCTGAGTAAATAAATGACTTAAACAGATGTTTCATGGTGCCTACAAGACATCAGCTGATTAACGTAAGTTCCTGACAGAGTCGAGGAAAACCACAGCCTACGAAAAGCCAACAGGCCTCTAACCAAGACCCAGCAGTCTCCCCTTCTAACGTTGTATTTGTACAGAAACAGGCTTAGTGTCTGTACGACTTCTGTTTTTCAGGCTGAATTCCACCTACCAGTTATGTCAGTAGCAACATCTTTTTCATTTTGTATTTTACATAAGATATTTGCCAGTTTTAGTTCTAGGTATTAACTAATGGTTTGTTTCATGTTCTGTGTCTGGTTTTATATAAAAATCAGTGATTTTTATAATTTTGAGTAGCTTTTTTTAGTAGGCTTTATGGGTTTGGTGGTGGTTTGTTTTTTTTTTTTTTTTTTTAAAAATCCCCACAGCTTTTGAAGTGTCCCAGTAGTGGAATGAATGAGAAACTAACCCATGTGTACAGCAGCTGGGTGTGCTTCCAGTAAATGCAATGTATGTGTAAATCACCTGGCAGTGTCCACAGTGAGCCTGGACTTGCACAACCACCTTCACTGGAAGACTGGGACTGTTGGAAGGTGCAGGCAGGCAGTTATTGCTGTAGAGGAAGGCCCTGTTCTTGTTAGACTGAATTTCCCTCTTGCTTGAAGGGAGGCTATAGAGCTCTTGAACTGCAGCAGTTTGAAAGTAGTTTCTCTTAAAAAGAGAAACAACAAACCAACTGAAAGAGCAGGTACTTATGAATTATTTTATATAGGGCATTACCTGGCAGTGGTTTAAATTTTGCATTCAGTTTGCATTGAACGTGTTGCCGAGACACACATAATCTGTGTAACAGTTACAGAAAGTGAAAAATGAACTGAATATCTGCTTTTTCTAGAGTGAGCTTCAGGGTAAGCAAGGTACAGCTTTTCCCGCCATGCCCCACAGAGTGCATGTAACTAGTTAATGTTCAGGAAGGAGTGATAAAATGCTTCTTGGCCTGTCACTGACTTTGAGTTGTGCTTTGAGCCAGCTGCTTACTGAGATAAAGTCGTAAGGTATATTCTATCTCGCTTAATGCTATGTATGTATATTATCACCTTCTTTGTCCTGTTGGAAAAAAAAAAAAACCACAGGAAAGTGTTTAGTTAGATGGCTATAAGCCCTTTATGAGGCAGGAGGTAATATGGAAAACCATCAAGATTCCTATAATTATAGGGTGATCTGGTTCCTAAACCAAGTAGAGGTGACAAAATACTGATGTTAAATCAATAATCCGTTATGATTTGGGTAGTTTCCTTCAGCCTAACATACGTATTGCAGAGCTGCACTCCTTTTTGAAGGTTTCTGATGTTCCCTTTTGTAGTTAAATCATCTGAACAAACTAAGCAGGTGATATGGTACGAACTGATGCAATAAGTCACCCGGGGAACAAAAAGCTTTGAAAGCTTTTCATATGCTCAAAAGTATTCAAACAGTACAGGAGCATGTAACATTCCCCCTCCTGCCCTGCCCTGCCCCCCGGCTTCCTGCCCCCGCCCGCCGTGGTTCAGCCCCAGCCAGCAACTCAGCACCACGCAGCCGATCGCTCACTCCCCCTGCCCCGATGGGATGGGGGACAGAATCGGAGGAGTGAGAGTGAGAAACACTCCTGGGTTGAGATAAGAACAGTTTAATAATTGAAATAAAGTAAAATAGTAATGATAATAACAATAATACAATAATGATGATGATGATAATAATATACAAAGCAAGTGATGCACAATGCAATTGCTCACCACCCGCCGACCGATACCCAGACAGCTCCCGAGCAGCGATCGCTGCTCCCCGGCCACCCCCCCCCCCCCCCAGTTTATATACTGAGCATGATGTCATATGGTATAGAATAGCCCTTTGGGCAGTTTGGATCAACTATTCTGGCTGTGCCCCCTCCCAGCTTCTTGTGCACCTGGCAGAGCATGGGAAGCTGCAAAGTCCTTGACTAGCATAAGCAGTACTCAGCAACAACTAATAACATCAATGTGTTATCAGCATTCTTCTCCTACTAAATCCAAAACACAGCACTATGTCTGCTACTAGGAAGAAAATTATTCCAGCCGAAACCAGGACGCCCCCCTCCCACCCCACCCCCCCCCCAAAAAAAAGCCCTAAGGTTCAAGATGGAATATTTTCCATTCAATTTAACATGGATTTCCAAGGTGATGTGGTACTGAGGACCTACGTGAGACAAAACCAACAGAATCCTATGATATATAGTTTCTGTGTAAAAAATATACGTATTAGCCCCTGCTTGAGGACCACCTCAGATCAATATGCAGTGTTCATAATAGTTGACTTCAGGCCCAGCTCCAGGAAACTTCCACTCTCATGTCAAAAAGAGATTTTGATATTTACACCTGATTGAGATGGTATGAAATAGCATGCATCATTCTGTTATGCCTCCTATATAATTACTGTTCTTAAGCCCCAAATTTCTGTCAAGTTCAGAAATAAGATTTTAACATCTGGTGTTTATTAGCTGTTGAGTGACATAAAATGCAAGCTTACTGTTCCAAGAACTGTATTTTCAAAGGCTTTGTAAGTGCTGGTGTTAGGGATCTAGCCAGTCAAGATAAAGGTAAAACATTGTGGGGCGTTTGAGGCCTTCTGTCCAAAGGATAACTATTATACTTGCTAGACAGAACAGTGAGGGCTAAGACTCATTATTTCTGAACTTGCTGTTCAGAAACTACTTTTTTTTGTGAAGTTACCCTGGTTTTCAGGTCTACTCAGTCTTGTCCTTTTGGCCTTCGATTTTGTACAGTATGTTTAGATTAAATATCTTTCTGATTACTTGTCAGGGGATTAAAATACCTTTTTTTTTTGGCCACCAATCATAGTTAGGATTGAAGATACCTGTCAAAACAATTACTTTAAGATGTTGAAGGTCTTAATGGAAAACAATTTTTTTTTTTTACTTCTCCTGAGAGAACAGTTGTAAGAGCTTTTATTCTAAAGTTAAGCATGAGGAAGAAAAGAACAAATGTTTAGACATCGATCATGTCAGGAATGGTCAAAAAATCAGCACTGTTGAATAAGAGAATCCAGAAAAATTAAAAAAAATCTCTGCAGATGATCTAGAATATGCATTTCAGTGCATTCAGGGTTTGATTTTTCAGTAGAGATTGTCATTTCTTGAGATTAGTACGACGTGGAAAATTCAGTTGCACCTCTGATCTTCAGTTCATCTCATGGCATGGCTTTATGTAGTGGCAGTCTTGTGCTGTGAAGTTTCATATCCAACACCTAAAAGATCAGGGTATCAATCTGTTGATTTTGAGCTTTTGACACTGTATCTGTCAGTGCTTTCTAGAACATGTTTCTGTGGACTGTACTGAGTAAATTGAAATTTTTTACATGTGTCTGTAAATGTTTGTCTCCTTAATCATCCGGAGGAAAGTGTTATGTGTATTACACGTATGTTTTCTTACTCTTAACTGTTGCAGTGGTATCTTTAATTTGAGTTCCTTTTCTCCTGGCAGGAAAGTTGAGAGACTCTGTTACCATCTTATCAAGTGGTGCTGTAGCCAGGAGACAAATCAGCTCAAGGCAAGTTTTTGCTTGGTCAGCTTCCAGAACTTGTCTTTTGTGAGTGTGGGATAAGCACTTATCTTAGTGTGTAAAAACCTCATCTGGAACTATTAAAAAATGTTAACATTGCCCATGTTTCACTGTATCTTGTTCTAGTTTTCTCTTATTTTTTTTTTCAAGTCTTTGCTTCAAAACAAAGCCATTCCATGCTCTACCTGAGGATTTCAGAACTGTTCAATTAAATTTAATTTCTGTGTAGCTAATTGGTTAAGTTTCAGTACAACGCAGGTTGTAGATTTGCTTTTGGTGTAGGGTGTGCTGGGGAAGCAGGCAAGGCCACTAAATTAGTGTAAAATTTGGTATGTCTTCATTTGGATATTATTAAACAGGTGAACTAACTCTTCTTCTAGAGGTGCCATATATGCATTTTATGTGTGTCAGGTAGATGTCTTAATTTTAGGCATCTCTGATTTTAGCACAATTCAAACTCAATTACATGAGTTGTTGTTAGTCATGGTAGTTGAGATCTATCCATTTACAAAAATACATTAACGATTCTCTCTTGAACTTCGTCTGTACTAGGATTTTAAGTAAAATTGCTCATACTGTAATGCTTAAATGTAAAAGTTCATGGTTTGAGAAGGCTCCATATGTGATATGGATATATTCAAAATATGTCAGACACTATTAACAGTAATAGCTTTCAAGACTCTTTTGCCAAGCTAAATACTGATCACAGTTTTGCCAGTGTTGAATATTGAGAGGATGTGGGCGTTGAGGCACCTTCCACATTTGATGCCCATGTCGGTTATGGTTGGTTTGAAAACAGCTACATAACACAGTGTTATTTATACTCTTTTCCCATTCTCTCCTCAGATGCTGGCAATTGGTGCTGGTGGTTATGCCGACAAAGCTTTCTTGGGTGGGGAAAAACTGTTAAGCATTCAAAAAGATTTAAATACTTGATTTAAGACTAAATCAGCTTGTTACATCACGTATCCAGTGGGCTAACAGAAGCTCTCTTTTGTTTGATATCACATCTGTAAGACGCAGCACAGGTATTGAAATCTGTTGTCAATGTGGTGACTTTGAGCTCTCTGGAGCACAATCATAAATGAATCTTTGTGCTTTGATTTACTGTTGTTTCTCTTTAGAGAAATAAAAAAAATGTGCATCTTGGCATATTCATGTCCTTACAGTGGAATCTTCCCAGGACCCCCCAAAGGCTTATGATACTTATGATACTAGCTGAGAGTTCATGTTATAGGTATTTCTGTAATGAGATACAAACTTTTGAAATTAACTATGGTGATGTCAGGATGTAGTGAAAGTTCAAATTTGGCATTATACTCCTACAGCTAAATTATGTATCTTTGAAGTTTTTAATAGTTTCAGAATGGTTCTTTTTTGTAGTGTACTTCATTCTTAATGTTTGAGTAGTGCTTTGAAGATTAGAAGCACTGCTGGACTGCAAGCTTTTTTTTTTTGTTAATTGAGGATTAATGACCATTAAAATCTGACAAGTGGCTACTCCAAGTGATTAAATTGCTTTGGTATTTTGAACACTAAGTTTACAAGGCTGGGGGAGTCTTGAGTTTTATTTAGGAGTAATTTGTATATCCTTTTCTAAAGAGTCTTTATGTACCTGAATATTTCTTACATACTAATTGTATTTACTAAATGAAGCTGCTAGTGATTATTGACTCGTGTGTTCAGAGGTATCAGAATTTAGAAATCTGACTTACTTTTTTCTTAAACAGTCAAGTTACTTGATACGTTTTCTACTTGACTACATAGCCTTTCCTGGTTGACCAGCTGCATTACTTAAATAACAGAATAACAGTAACAGTTGAAATATTGTTTGGTTACTATAAATTTTATGTAGCAATGGTATAGTAGTGAAGGATCTAAAAACAATTACAGTTTGTACAATGAGGCAGTATCTCTTAGCAGATGAATAGGAAGCTGGGAATTGTAAATAGTGTTTGGAAAGTGAATCAGCAATGGATGAAAGATGGGTTATACTGGTGCTCATTTAGATTTTTTGGGGATTTTTTTTCCTGTGTCATTTGGAAATATTGATTTGTATTTCTCAGTGTGTTGTGTTACTTGCATTATTTATATTAACACTTCTTACATTTATTTTTAGACCAGTAAAACTATTCTGATTCTGTTCTGATGCTTCATAAACATAACATCTTTTCTGGGAAAGGTCTAGATACAAGTTAGTGTTCATTTTTTGGGGGGTGTGTGGTTTACTCAATATGAAGTATTGGTTTGTACAGTCAAATCAGCAAATGTCATGGCATTGTTGTTTGTATAGCGGTCAGCACCTCCTGCTGGATCTAGACTAGCAAACAAAAGGAAATGACATTTTTAATGTTTGAAACTGGTCTTACTAGAGAAATAGTTCTACTTTACACTTGAAGGTCTGGTTTTAGTACTGAAACACAAGTTCCAGTGCATGTTTCCCTCTTGGTCATATGGTAGTATTTTGATGGCAGGTTTTTCAATCCAAGTTTAAGAGCCTGCTATACTAAAGACTTGTCTTATGTGCTAAATAAAACTGTCCAGGACAAAGACCAAAACAAAACCAAGAATTATGTGTCATTGGATGCATTTCTCAGACTTGTTCATTTATCTTTTTATAAATGATTTCAGTAGCTAACATATCTTCCAGTGCAGTCATAAACATGAACTTCTGCAGCTTGCTAATGGGTGTGAAATTTAGAGTAGTGAGTTCATGACCTTCTCTACTACCTTTCTCAGACTCCATTAGAAAACAAGCTTGCAGGTGGGCCTAAACTGGGGTCTGTATCTCCCTGGATCATACCCGCTGTGGTCTTCAGTTTGGAGATTGAAAACTGCAGACTTGTGTAATAACTTCATTGTGTATTGGCGTATTTGGTTAGCATTAAGAGTTTTGAACTCCTAGTTTTATCTTCCTGAAAAATCACTGATGCTCTATGACAGCCTGTGCTCTTTTCATTTGCTGCTGCTTTCTGTGAGCACTTATCACTAGAAATGCTGCGATAAAACTGGCATCGTATCACAAGTGCTCCTGGAATGGAACCAACAGGCAAATGGGATTCGCAGTAACAGGGACAGTCAGTGTGCATAGAAAACTCAAGAGCAAATGAGGAGAAAAATACTGGAAAAGGGAAGCTTACAAGACTGTAAAGATGTTGAGAATAGTTATGCAGTAGGCAGAGAGCATGCTGTGCTGTAATCTGTGCAGTTAGCTGTGGATTCCTTGACTGTAGAAGACAGAGCTTATGGCAAATATACGCTAAACCTTAACTTCACACTAAATGCAAGTTGAGTATTATTTATATGCTGGCTCTGTGGTAGAAGGCATCCATCTTCTACATCTAGGTGATCTCAAACTGGTGTTTGCTGTACAGCTTTCAGCATTGTTAAATCTACTTCACTGCCCACTGATCTTAATTTCCTTACTGTTTTCCCACGAAATGAGATTTATATAGCCAAAGTATCTCTGTCTTTCTCCTCTGTAGACCTCTTTTTAACGAATTGGATAAAAAGGTATGGCTTCAAAGGACTTAAAGGACAGATGTGAATGTGTATCGGGGTGAAACAGTGTTATCTACCTGTGATTGAGAAGTTTAGTGCGAGTGTATCTGGATGCAAGAGAAAGCAGAAGTGAGTGGTATTGTGAATAAACAAAGAATCAGTGGGTGTTAGTCCTGTTTGATACTTATGTCAAACTTAGTTGGAAAAAGGTATTTATTTTCCGTTCTCCTTCCACCTCATAAGCAGGCTGTATATGAAGCTCTTGTTTTCCCGTTTTACCTGAAAAAGCAAATGTGTTTGTAATGAATTTCTTTTCTAGTTACCTTTTCTTCTGTTTAACCTATATTGTGGCACTTTTCATTAATGGTTTTTTTAAAATTGTGACATAAAGTTCTGCTAAACAGCCAAGGAGAAAGGTAGGGACAAATATATGTTCCTGATGCGTAAATATGAGCTTAACTTTTTGGTTTTTTTCCCCTGTAGAACGTTCACTAAATACCAGTATTTGTACAAAGTCTATTCTTGGGGTGGTTGAGCTGAAATCCATTACACTAGTCTGTTTGCAAGCAGACATTAAAGTAGTATTGCTTTAACGACAACATAGTCATTAGACATTTTCTGGTGCATTTTGCTTGGATGGATTAGGATTTAGTGAAATAAAACCCACTTGTGCTGGACAAAAGATGAGTTCTTTCAAGTCTGTGATTGTGGTTAGTTTCTTATCTTGTTCTGGTTCTTGTTGTTAAGCATACAATTTTACTTAAGTGTAAAGTGTTTCTGGCAAATGATTGACCATTTTTGAGTGTTTTTGTTCATACTGTTCCAATTTACACTATCATCCCATGAGAATTCTTCATAGTGGAGTTGAAAGTAGAGAAGGAAATGAGAATTATATTATTAAAAATATGACAAGTAACTTCTGCTCCTTTTTTCTTTCTTTTATCATTCATTATTCTTAAATATCCTATGACACACAGTTCACAAAATATGAATTACATTATCATCTGAAGTAAAACTGAAATGAGATGTAATTTTGAAGGTTAATGCAACTGAAATTTGACGCATTTTGTGCCTTTTAAAAATTTCCTACCGTATTTACTTTCAAGGTGTTTTAATAGTTTCTTGTGCAGTGTTTGCTTCAAGAGGGAGCTTATTGCCCCTACAAGATAGCTTTTAACAGTTACAGCAACAAGGTAAAGTAAAAAATATCAATATTTCATTTCAGAAGGGTGTTTCAGAAAATTGGTTTAGAACTACATTTTGACTGTTTATTTAATGGTCTTTTGTGTTCTCCTGTAATATTAAGATGGCCTTCAGTTCTTCAACCTGTATTAAAATTGCTGGTGTTTATGCCAGTAGCTCACTTGGTTTGCAGCTCTTAATTTATGCAACACTTCAACAATTTAAAAATTCCAAATATATAGTTTCAGGACATTGCATAATACAATTTTCTTGTCTTTGTGTTCTAGGTTGTGTTAAAGATCATTAAACATTATCAAGAAGAAGGACAGGGGAATGAAGTGGTCCAGGGAGTGCTGCTGGGTCTTGTGGTGGACGACAGACTTGAAATCACAAATTGCTTCCCTTTCCCTCAGCATACAGAAGATGATGCAGACTTCGATGAAGGTAATGGTTACAGTTTTGCAAAACTTTAGGTAAAAAAAAAAAAAAAAAATTACGTATGTGCAAAAAAGGATTTGTATTTTTTTTTTCCCATAGTGACCAGAAGCTTGTTATGTGATCAGAGAGCATTTTTTATTTGACTTGAGGTATCAGTGGGTTACTCACAATGCCATCCTGCATATGCAACTGAAATCTATGCAAAGAAGGTTATAGGGATAAACACTGTATTATATGGACACACTTATTTTAGAGTAAGACTGTCCACACAGGAACTTACATCAGTTTGCAGTCTGTAATTCATACAGACTTTAAAGCTTTTTATGAAAATGGCTGTGTGTATTGTGTATGTGTATACATACATGTACAAACATATGTAGTCAGGCATATAGATTGCCTCTCTGTAGATTTATTTGTATGTGTTAAGTACTCACTGAAAGCCTGGAGAGCAGAGCTTTGTAAGTTTGAGAGGCACTGGTTAACTTGAAATCTGGGTAATGTTTTTGCTTCTCCAAGTGAGCTAGAAGTAGCATCAGAGTCATCTTGGTGTGTATTGATCTGTCTTGGTGTTTCCTTGCTGGTGCTAGTAAAATGTTTTGTTATTGCCACTGTAAGCCAGTAATATTGGCATGACACAGAATGGTATAAAATTTATAAAGTAAACTCAAAAGGTTTAGAATTCTAATCTTGATAATATATATGTATGTGTATGTGTAATGATACTGGTAGAAATGCTTTTTTGTTAGGGCTTAAAGAGAGACAGTTTAACTTCAAGAGTAACTAAAGAGGCAATATGGTCAAAGTAGTTGCAACTGGAAGCTTGATTCTATCTAATTTTGGTAATTCAGTATGAGTGAGATTACTTAAAACTTCTTTGCTTATAATGAGATTAGTTATTATTAAATTAATATGTTATCTTATTATAAAAGAATCTTAGACTCTGCCTTTAAAACAGATCATTTTAAGAATTCTTTGCAACTTGGTAAGGTTTCTTAGCTGTTTATTGCTTCTGTTGTGGGATTATACAATTTGCTATATGAAAAAAAAAAAAGCAAAATACAAGGCAATCTTAATTGTCCTACATTAATATGGTGCTTGAGTCAGAACTATATTTCATGAAAGCCTAAAAGATGTTCTAAAGATTCCTTCTCTTCTGGAGCTCTTCAAAGGATTGGAGTAATCTAAATTTTTAATTGGAGTCTATGCTTCCATTTTTCCTGTAGAAAATGGCTGAATTGTTTCCATATGGCTGATAGGCAAGCAAGGAGTGAAATAAATTTCTTAGTTTCCAAAATGGATTCATCTCACCGTATGACGACTGCCATGCTGAAGCTGTAAGCCTGTGATCTTGTATGCAAGGTTCAACTGTTTCTGCTTGGGAGAAACTTTATTCCAAGAAAGTGACTCATTACCAGTCTGTCTTTTTCCCTTTTTAGTAAGTAGGCAATAATCCTGGCATTAAGTAAGGTGCAAAAGGCAATGTTTGTGCAGCTTCCCTTACCTGGATGTCTTTGCTTGTCAACCTTCTACTCTCAAGCTGCAGGCTGGAGAGTAAACCTATCACAGTGACACTGATGCATGCCTCTAGCAGTGATACGGAATTTGCAGCCAGGTCAGGGGAGCTTGCCTGTGCTGAATCATAGAATCATTTACGTTAGAAAAGACCTGTAAGACCATCGAGTCCAACCATAAACCTAGCACAGCCAAGTCCACTACTAAACCGTGTCCCTAAGCACCACATCTACATATCTTTTAAACACCCTCAGGGATGGTGACTCAACCACTTCCCTGGGCAGCCTGTTCCAGTGCTTGACAACCCTTTCGGTGAAGAACTTTTTCCTAAGATTCAATCTAAATCTCCCCTGGCACAACTTGAGGCCATTTCCTCTTGTCCTGTCGCTTGTTACCTCGCTGCAACCTCCTTTCAGGTAGTTGAACCCTATAAGCCAACCTCAAGAGCCATTCTGTATTCGTTTTCATCTTCCCTAGCCTCTACCATATGGGTCACAGAGAGGTTCTCTCTGTATTCTTCTCAGTGAAATACAGTTAAATAGACCGAACCATTCAGGAAACGCACAGCACTCATGTTCATTCTGCATTCCCTTTACTTAGGGCCTGTTCAGCCCTTTGACCTATGCGGTAGAGGCTCGGGAAGATGAAAACCCAAACAAAATGGCTCTTGAGGTTGCCAGCTGAGTGTTAGGTACCTTTTTAGGTTCTATTAGAGTTGTCTTCTGTCTTTCCAATGTGAAAAACAATAATGTTTTATAAATACTCCTTGTTTGTTTTCCCTGGAGCTTTGTTTCCCTATGCAAGCATCCTGCCAGATTTTCAAAAGATTCTTTTTTCTTCTAGATACACATACTCCAGCAGAGAAGTCTCTTATTATATGCCAGAACCTTAAAATTCAGGATTCTAAAAATGAAATCAAACAAGGCATCTTCCTCCCCCTAAGACTTGTATGTTACATCAGTATCACAACTGGCTTTGCATATTTGCACAAATTCAGGCCCAGAGATACAGAAGGACAGCTTAAGGGTCTTAGCACTTCAGGGCCTCTGTCACCCAGAATGATCCTTAATGTTGTTCTGTTTGGTCAGAATAACATTGTATTGTCTTTTATTCTTGCTTAGTATATGTGTGTGTATATATATATTTTTTTTTTTAATTTTTTTTTCTCCTCTCTTGTCTAAGATTCTGGAGTAGGAAATATCCTATTGAGATTCCAACTTTCTGGGCCTGCAGAAAGCATTTCTTAGAGGACTTTGCTCATACTTGTGTTAATGCAGAGATTGTTGCACTGGCTGAAAGGCCACACTACCCCAGCTGCCCTTCTTCTGAGGGGAGGAAACAGGGAGCAGCCATGGTGCGGTTATCTGTTGGCAATCTCCTAATCTGCTGTGCTGAGAATTGAATGAGTACATCCAAAAAATCATTTCTTCCATATCAATTTGCAGGAGCTCTATGAACAGGTCACCTGAAAAATACATATTTGCCTTGTGGTCTGGAGGTGATCGTTCTTAAGAGAATTGAGCTTACGTACAGAAGGGTGATATTTGAGTAAACTGTTGGATAATTGGCAAGAGATATTTAAGCTAATGTTTTCCTTTTTTAAACCGAGCAAATCTAATATAAAACACATTTTTGAGGGTGCTAAGAAAATATCCTTAATTTGAACTTGAAATAGGTATGTATGACATTTAAGAATCAATTCTATAAAGATTTCTAACTTGTTAGCAATAACCATTTCTTCACATATGTTTAGATATGCTTTTGTTATGGTGCCATGTTGTCTCTTGCTGCCAATGCCTGAGATAATACTAAGTTTTGACTATTTGCTGCAACAGAATTCCTTCAAAAATGAAATTTTTTATTTTAAAAAAGCAAAACAAACCCCAAACTTGTTCTTTTAGTGCCAGAACATTTTTAGTGCAGTTTGAATTGGACTATTTCTAGAACCTACAGAAAACATGAGAGGTTTTTTTTAGCTTCAGGTAATTCTTCTGATAAATCTGGGAGGATTGTCTACTGTTTCTGAATCCACAGGTGTTTTTCATCTTGGAAAGTTTCTCCTTCAGTGTCGTCTTCCTATGGTTCTTTTTACAAATTGTAATTTTTTTGTAAGATTTTCCTGTCAGGGAAGTCTGAAACACCTAGGTTGGCCTGCTGCAGCACAAGATTTTTGGAAGGGGTGGGAGGGTTCAACCCAGCTCCGTGTTATAAATCTGTAGGTGAAGTTTAGCTGATGATGTGTGAGCTAATAGAGGAAAATTGCAGAACAGGCATATGTTGTTGAGTCTTCAGCAAAAGATGCTTCAGCACGAATATTTGATATTTTGGGGCTGCACTCTGGACTTTTGGGCAGGCGTTTATTTTTCAGATAACTGTGTTTCCTTATTACTGGCGCACTTAAACCCTCATAGGTATTGAATTTATTTCTCAAAACAGATCTTAAAGAAGATACTTTCAGTTATCTACACATACAACCCCTATTCCTGCAGGGGCCCCCCCTCCATCCTCCACCTGATGGATTCAGCTCTTGTTTAGGGAAAATCAGATTTCTGCTGTAAGGATTTTTGGGTTAGGCACTTCTGTGAAATGATGCAATACCCCACCTTGTCTTTGTGAGGGTAGTTTTCTGAGAATTACTTTCACTTTAGGGCACCTCCAAGCTTTTGTCTGAGCATAGTTTTGCTTTCTTTCAGTTAAGATTATAAAAAAGGTCTAACACATGAGGTGTATTTTCTTCCTAAGAAATAAATCTATTATTCTTGACTATAAATTCTGTCTCTAACCAACATGTTAAGTTCAATGCTTTGCACTTCATTGTTTTTATCTTCAGTGCTGTTCACTGAGTAGCTCTTCACTCTGTTTAAAGGAAATTTATATTCCTTTCATGGACAGCAACAGGTAAAAATATAGTATACATCTTGTAATTCATTATAGATCTTGAGACATTATTTTGATAAGGTATTTTGAAACAGATTTTATTTCAACCTGATATATTTTAGTATCTTACTTACACAGCTGAGATAATAAAGTGCCGTAGTAATTATGCCAATAGCAACTTCGAGACAGTTACATAATTATACATCAAAATAAGTTCTAGTAGGTTGTAACTTTTTCTTCTTCTATTACTATGTGTTTGTTAGATTCCCTCTGAAAGGCTTCAGGTGAAAAGGCGATGCCACCTTCTCCCCCTGCCCGCCCCGACATGGTTTTTACTTTCTTACCCGAGAAGGTTAGTTTTGTTTTTCAGTTTTCAGGTTAGAAGTATGTAGACGATTAAAGATTCTGAAACCTCTATTTTTCTGTGCTGTAGGTTGTTATTTAGTTGTATCATCAGTCAGTAACAACTAGAAATAACACAGTGCAACATTTCCACAAAAACACTTACCATTTTCTTTGTTTGTGGCTTCTATTTAGCCTCAAATGCAGTTGTATATGGAGAAACATGTCGTAGCTCCTATATAGTCCTTTTTCAGGGCTTTAGTTGGCCAGGGTTAGGAGCAGTTCATACTGCTGAGCCTTACCTCCAGCATTGCAGGTACAGTGACCTGCGATGTGTGATACCTGCAGAAGCAGAGGCTTCAGGTAGCTAAAAGGAACAAGCTTAGAAAAGTTAATTTAAGACAAGGCAATGAACTGAATGTGTGCTTTTGAACTGTTGCCTGCTGCTGTGAGAATGAAGTGTTGGCTGTGTTAAGGCCCTTCCTGTTTAATTGGAGGACTTTTTCTTGAGGTTGCATTTCTTGAAGTGAAGCCTGTGGTCTGCTACACCAGTTTGACATTACAGGGACTTCAAGACCAAAGTCACATGAGTTCTTACGCTTTCCAGCATACTGTGTCTCAGTGCATATGTATGGTGGTGTTTGGTGGACTGTTTTGGCTTTATTAAGTTAATAGTGTAGCTTCAGAAACAGTCTCGTCAGTACAACTGGAGGGGTAGTATAGAATCATAGAATCGTTTAGGTTGGAAAAGACCTTTAAGATCATCCAGTCCAACCACTAGCCTACACTACCAAGTCCACACTAAACCAATCAAGGATAGACTAGACTAAACCATGTCCCAAAGTGCCACATCTACCCGTTTTTTGAACACTGCCAGGGATGGTGACTCCACCACCTCTCTGGGCAGCCTGTTCCAATTCTTGACCACCCTTTCTGTAAAGAAATTTTTCCTAATTTCCAACCTAAACCTCCCCTGGTGCAGCTTGAGCCCATTTCCTCTCGTCCTATCGCTAACTACTTGGGAGAAGAGACCAACACCCACCTCACTACAACCTCCTTTCAGGTAGTTGTAGAGAGCGATAAGGTCTCCCCTCAGCCTCCTCTTCTCCAGACTAAACAACCCCAGTTCCCTCAGCTGCTCCTCATAAGGCCTGTGCCTTATGAACCCCTAAGGTGCTTGAAACCCCTGTATGGTCAAACCAGAATCTCCCAGACAGTATGTATACACCTATAGCGACCAAATGGACTATGTGAAGGTTGATTCTTTTGCCAGTATTGCTGTAGAAGTCCTGATGTCGTTAAATCGCAGCCCCCTAGCTGTGTTGATTCATCTCCTTTCTGTGAAGACTTCTTGTCAAGGCTAAATTTTGTCACTTTTTCTTGTGAAAACAAATTCCAGTTATTCTCATTTTAAATCTGCTAGTATTATAATTTAAAGGTTTATCATTGTAGGTGTATTTTTTGTTTCTCTTGTATGGTTACAGGACAGAACTTGAGCATGCCGTAACTGTGTTCTGAATAGGCAGATGCAATTTTAGCTGACAAATTTTTTTCTGTTTTTCTGTTTAGATTTATTCTCTTTAGGTATAACAGTTGGCAAAAGTAGAAAAGGTCATGTGTATTGTCTTTTATTGTAAGAAAATGGAATGCTTATGAAATGCAGATATTCAGTTATATGAAATTTAAGTTTTATTTCACTAAGGACAAGAACAGATGACCCAAAAGCTCCTAAATCACAGCCTTGGTTCAGGCTCCAGTTGTAGTCCATTTATCTGAATTCCTCAACCATGTTTTTCATAAGTTCCTATAGTAATTTAGGAAGAAAGCTATACTATGTAAATGTTGACTTTTCAATTACTAAGTGGTGGCAAAAGCCCATCAGGTTTTGTGTGCATTTATGAAGTTTCACTTTGCGCTATATATAAAAAGAATATTGAATTGTAAGTTGGATTTTTTTTTTCTTTATGATTTGGGTATAAAGAATTCATGGAATAGTCTGTAGACTTGGCAAGGATTAATTTATATAATAAGGAATTCAGATGATTATGACAGAGGGTGGATGGTCACTTCTTAAACACGCAAAACAGTCTTGTCTAGTCTTCCATGGTTTGGGTTTTTTTGTGGGTTGCCAGAACTGATATTGGAATATACTGATTGACAGAGAGGTTGGTTATTAGGTGTGCTTAACTGTCATGTAATAAGATGTATCACATAATCAAGGTTCTTTAATAAAGCTGCTAATCACACCTGAGTTATTCTGTACTTTACACTGTCACGGGTGCAAGTTCTTGATTTGTTTCCTAAAAGGAAACTAATATTGACACTGTTTGTATAATTGCAATGGTTCAGTGGAGTAGCAGGCATGCAGCATGTTAAATGTTTTACCTAAATTTTCATACTGTGTAGACTTATCTCTGCTGGAGGTTTTTGTCTTTACTGGGCAAAGAAGAACTTCAGGTAAAAGGCTACTTTTCATGGCACAGTCTGAAGTGCCCTGTGTGTGCGGATACCTGGACTTGTCTATATGAGATACAACAACGTAGCCCAGAGTATGTTTTTGTAATATAAAGTCCTAAGAAAAAGTGCTTTTAATTACCTTAAATACAACAGAGGAGTGTGAAGAGTATGTGTATGTATCCGCATCTCAACTTTAAAGCTCTTTTAAATCAGGCTATGGACTGAAAGCAGCGTGACAGCAGGCGGTCTCGGTGGAGCCCCCGTTAGAGGGCACTCGTACCCAGCACACAAGCCTCCTGGCTGGGCTGCTTTCCGAGCCAGGAAACCTGGGGCTTGCAGACAGAAGAGGGATAAAAATTATTTTCATCTGATAAGGTTCATATAATCTTTTATACAAATGAATTCCAAAAATATGTTACAAAGTGCATTGAATTAAATACAGCTCTACTGATGTAATGTTTTTTCGTTTCTTAAATCAGCCTAAATGTGCTGCGTGTTCTAAGGAACTATATAGTTTGGTATATTTTGATTCAGAGACTTTTGTGTGTGTGCATGTATCCTAAAAGTAGAACAGGAGCTTTCTTGTTTTGCAGGTTCTCTCCTTCGCTTCCCAATTCTACCACATGTAACTAAGAAAGAGGAGATAGCATTTGTGATGGATCTTCTTAGACAGCTTATTTAAGTAGGTTTATACTGTGAGACTTAAAAACTGCATATAAACTATTTTTTTCTGATAGTATTGCATGAAATGCCTGAAATGCTTCGTTTATTGCATTTCTGGATTTTCAAGTTGATTTTGACTGTAGGGTCAATGCTTTAAAGTGGTGGGTAAATCCTTTTCTTCAACATCTGATTTTGAGTCAAAAAAGAGAAATCAGTTTGCTCTTTAAAGCACCAGGCATATTAAAGTTTTATTTAAAACCAGCTCTATTAAGATTTTGCTGCAAAAGAAATCAGTGTAATTTGCCTTTAAACACAGAAATGCTGTACTACATTTTATCTCTCTCTTTTTTTTTTTTTTTTAAAAATAAACCATATTTCACGGCATTTTTCCTTGAGTAATTTTAAATAGAAAAACCTTCTGGTTGCCTAAATTCTGAAAAATTCAGTCATAGTTTGTTTGATTATTATTATTATTTTTTTAATAATCCACAATTGCAATGGATATTAACATACCTAATAAAATTTCATGCTGAACTTTACTGAAAATTATGCTTAAGAATAATCATTTAGTAATCCTAATAATGAAGTTAGAGAAGCATCTGTTTTAGATGATAGATAGTTTGCTGTATGTAACTATCTTTTAACAGCATGAGAACAAGCTGGAAGACTGTATCAGGCTCAGTTTTGCATTCAACAATTTCACTGTATGGAAGTTTTGAACTTGAAGCCAGGAGATTTTTACTTCATAGTTTGTGTTTTATCAAAAATGTATTCTTTACTTATTATCATGATATATGATCATTTTGTTTGCTATATGGATATTTCATAGGGTTTTGTAACACTTGCAGAAACACACTGATGTTTATGTAATCAGCAATATGAAAGTAAAATTTCTTTATTTTCTGCAATTTAGGTAAAATATTATGAATTAGCTATTCAGAATTTGCTTTTTCTTGCAAATATAATCAGCTCAACTCTGACTAAAGACATTAAAGTGCATAGAAGGGGAAAACTAATTAATAAAAGTATATTCAGATGTTTAATATCTGGGTTTTTTATTTCAGGTATCAATCTCTGAATTTTACGCCAGTATTACAGTTTGTGATAGTGATTTGAAAACATTAAGCCTTATGCTTACTGTTTATTAAGGGAGAGAAAATGTACATGTTATTTACCCTGAGTACTCAGAAGTTTTTAAAATAATTTTTGATGAGTTACAAATAATCTAAAGATTGTTTTTTACAAATTCATTTAATGTATTATTTGTTCAGTTTTGGGAATACGCAAGAACTCTGAAATATGAAAATACTTTATATTCCTCCACACGTTAAATCACACAGATGCAAACAACCTCGTGGTTTATATTTTAGCATTAACTTGAGGAAATACTATGGTAAACAATATCTAATGTGCTAGTTCCTATTGAAAGCAGAGACTCTCAAGTGATTCTTTTAGCTGTTCTACTACAGATTAGTTTATGAAATGATATTGCTGTGAACATGGCAAAGGTGAAACTTGCTGGCTTTTCTTTTTTCCCCAATGTACTCTATCATGTACTGAGTATTTGAATTTTGCTGTACTGCAATTCAGGAAAAAACTCTGGATATAACCATTGGTATTTTAAGGAAACCGATTTTTTTCAGGCAATTGCTAGAACATATAATAGACATCCTGGTAGATCCTGTATTCATTTTACCCAACTGAGGTAGGTGCCTTCTTGGGTGCCTAGAAGTTAGAAAAATAGTAGCTTTAGGCTACCTCTATGTTTGGAAGAAGTAAAGCTTCATCCAGAAGGAAACCCACACCGTGTAAAGACGGTGTTGTCAATTCTGGTAAAAATTTTCTAGTTCTTCATCCTTGATTATGACTCTTCAGTCTCAGACAACGTGCTACGGGAGGGGACATTTCCACTGGACTGCCTGGATCACTCTCTCCATGCTTTTTGCATGCTTTGTTTTGGTCTGTAGCATGTCCTTTCTCAAGAGACTGATTGCTTGTGGTCCCTGTGTTCCCCTGTAGCTTTGGCCAGATATTTTGACTCTACGCTCATTTGTTCTTTTGGTAACATTTCTCCCAGTATGACTGGATCAAGAGGAAGAGAGTGTTCTTTTAACACCTTCTTATTACCTCTTTCCATTCCTCCTCCTTTCCTTTTTTGCTAATGCAAGTTTTTAGCCATTTCCTTCCCTGAAGAATGTGGCAATAAACTTGAGAGAGCTGAAGAAAAGCATGGCAAAAGGAACAAATCCCATGTGCTAATATTTTATTCTGAGAGCCAAAATGAAGAAAATGCCTATAGTTCTATTGAACAACAATTCAAATCAGTACATCTCGGTGAAAAATAATAGAAACTGATTGAAATAAGTAGTAGTAGTAAAGTAAGAAAAATCTTTTTGGTTCTTGTTTCTCGCTCCATAATGTTTCTCAACTGCATAATCTGGAAAACTTACGTAGCATTATTCTCTTTGAGGAGAAAATTATACATACGAGAGGTATAGAACACGTTAAACCCAAGTTGCACATTTTTTGTTTATAACATTTATATTTATTTTATTGCTAGAAAGACAGAGATGCGTTACTGGCCGAAGGCTCAGTACTGAATATTGAATTGAATACTTCAGGAACAGACTTGAAATCCATTTTGCTAACAGGAAACCTACTGCCGTAGTGGAGTTGAAGGGATAAGAAATTGATTCACAAAGATTACTAAACTTAAAAGATTTTCTAGTGAAATGCTAGTCTTTGATAGAAAAGAGAAAAATCCTTAGCAGAGTTTAAGTTTAGATTATATTTTAGCATTATTTATTTATAATTAATATATGTCGTTAAATCCAGTGATGTAGTAAAAAATATATGGAGAAACTGAAAAAGCTCAAGCTGAGCACATCTTGCATTTTGCTATAGTGTGGTGAGCCAGTGTATAGTATCTTAATAACAGCAAAATTTAAGGAAATAAAAACTTCCTCAAAGCTGTACTGAAAATGAACTGGGTGTGCATAGCTGCACGTGTAATAGTGTTTAAATATATATAATTTCTTATTGACTATCTATAAAATGTATTTATTGCAGATAAGGTTGTTGTCACCCATCTAACTTCAAGACATTTACTATCTTTTGTTTTGTGTGTTAGTCGAGAAGTTGCTGTAGTATGCAGCTTGTTATTGTTTCACTGTTTGCTGAATACACAGTTTGGTTTCTTTTATTAGATTACATGCTTCAGTTCAGTGTAAATTCATGCAGTAGAAAAATACACATTAAAATAGATAGTTTACTCTTCAGTAAAATACTTGTATGTTTTTTGTAGGTTTAGTGTGATAAATCCATGATGCACGTATTTATAGCCAACATGCAGCGTTGTGGAGTTTTAGTCAATAATAGAAATGGAAAGATTTCTTAAAACTTTTTTAGAAAACAAGACAGTCATGTTCTTTATGCGATATATTTAGGTCATAAGGGACATCTGCTAAGGATAATTTTTTAACACTTGCTAACAATTCTAATATAATATGGCCTATTCATCAGTCATATTGTTCCTGACTTGGCTAGTGTGGATTTTAGTGATTCCCGATGTGCATTCAGACTCTCTTAATTGCTAGTTTCTTGCTGTTCTATCTTATTGTTTTGTAGGACAATGCATAAGCGGGCATAGAATAATCAAAATGGTTTCCCTGGCCATATTAGGCACCTAACAGAGATATATTTGCTGTGCAATGTGTGCATGTTTTTGCAAGTGCAAGTCTCGTTGAAAGAAAATAAATCTTAATGGCGAAATAATTCAACAAGATTTGAACGTGCTATTGAATATGTGTGTGTGAATATATATATATTAAAAATACATATTTATATTTATACATGTGTATATATATTTTTATATATATAAAAACCTAATCCGTGCAATATATCTTGGAGCTTTTCTAGCATGCATTTATGCAGCAGAGAAATTAGAGGGAGTTAGGGAGGCACTACAGACACTGAATGTCAGGATTTTAGAGTTCTCGATAAACTCTTACATAGTGCCAGTATTGTGCCTTTGGTTTAGAAAGAAAAGCTGGTTCAGAGGTATTTGCAGTATAACTGAGATCTTTTACGTTCTCATGAACTCTGACTCTCGCTCAGCTGTAAGGCGTTTGACTCCTGAAGAGGCGCATGTAATGCTCCTCGAGCTAGCACATGCGAGCCAGATTGCAAGGTGGGCAGTGCTAGGCTTCATTGTTTGTGGGGAGAGACGTTACGGTGGGTTTTAGGTTTTGATATTGGTAAAACAGAAAAACTGACCAGCTAAATTCTGGCAAAATTACTGAAAGGGGTATTTGCAATTTGACTTCCACAGGTAGATGGAAATAGATTTGATCCTCCCCCCCCCCCCCCCTCCTCTTTTCCCCCTAGCATGTTCGGGGTGGGGGTGTGGGGTGTGTGTGTTTTGTTTTTGTTTTTCTGTTTGGGTGGTTTGTTTTTTGGGGTGTGGGTTTTTTTGGTTTTTTTTTTTTTAACCAGTTTATATTGCTCCATACTGTATTCTTACCTACCGATAGAGTAATAGCTGTTTAAGGCTTTCGGATAATTGTTCTAATAATTGTTTTATCTTAATCCAGTTTGTGCAACTCTGAACTGTTTGTGACAGTGAAAGAAAAAAAAAAAGTAGAAATTATAGCTTTTGTAGCAGGTTGGGGGAAGCTTTCTTTATAGCTTACTCCAGGTGTTCAGTCTTGTTTAAACGAAAGTCTTATCCCTCTGATCAGTTTTGGGAGGAAACAAAAGGACGTTATTTGCTAGATTTGTTACTCTCATTTTTACTCAGTTGTCTTAGCCAAGCACAACAGATGATTTTTAAAATCCCGTGTAGCTGCAAAACATGAAAATAGGGTTTTTTTTTTCCTAATTCTTTAAGTGATTTTTAGTTCCACTCTAACAAAGCGTGTTTAGGAAAATTGGTTTGGGCTATTAAAGCAGTACCAATGGTTGGTTATAAATCAGCTTGTGGCTGTTAAGTCAGTTGTTGAGTACAGTTGAAAGACCATAGTCTGTGCAAATGTTGATTTCATTCAGAGTTTAAATCTGTAGCTGTATGGCTTAACTGAAGAATTTTATCAGATTTCATTGTTGTTCTCCACATTAAATAGTTGAAAATTTGATTCATCTATGCCCTGTTGATTAAAACAGTTTGGCAAAAGCTTTATGTAAACTGCTTTACTTGAAGTATACTTTATGAAACGTACAGTTTAAGCATAGAGCTGCTGATTTTCTGTGGCTGCAGCCTGCGAGAAAGGAATGAGGGAAGATTTGAGAAGGGAATTGAAGACGCTGTTGTAAGGATGCAGTTTGGACACTGGGTGCCACTCCTGGTACACACTGAGGCTTGAAAGCCTTTCTCACGCAGTGGAACAACAACCACTCTTAAAAATGGAGGTCTTTGTTGCTCAGGAAATTCTGAAGGTCTTCGTCCCCTGAGCCAAGTGGTTCTTCAAGTTGAAAAACATATTCCCGAGTCCTACAAGGAGTAACTAAAGCTACAAGGGCAGGATTTATTTTTTATTATTTTAATTCTACTGAGGATGACTTTCTAGACTTGCTGTGTGGCTCTCTCGTTATGTAGCTCTCATCATGTACAGGAAGGACAAGGTCACAGCACCAAGTATTCAGGAACTAGACCAAACATGGCAATTCTCCTCAGGAATAGGAAGAATAATTTCAAAACAAACAAAAAAAACAAACCAAAAGGAATGAAGTGTCTCCTTGGAAGGGTTTTTTTCGGGTGGGGGTTGGCGTTTTTTTGGTCTTTTGGTCATGTGCTTGCTACAGTAGTACAGTGTCAGAAATCATTGAGTGGTATGTTACTGATGGAAGACTAGGTGAAAAGACGCTTGAGGATCAGTTTGGGATTAATCAATTTATAGAAAATAGAATTGGAGGCATATAGTGATGGTTTCCAGTAGGCACCGAGTGCTGAAGATAAGAGGAATGCTGAGGAGACGGAGTGAGAAGTGTTTAGATGTAAATTGGAACAAGGTTAGTGCTCCTATCCCAAAAGCTGTGTAGCTTTCGAACTAGGAAGCACAACGTGATTTATGCTTGACTGTGCTCATGCCTGGAGGCGTCAGCTGGCTCTGGGTGTCCTAAACATTGTACAAACACATACTTGCTCAAACATTTTAGAAACGGCACAGGAGTTTAGGTGTCCAGGTCTTAATGGCTTGCAGTGGAATATTGGCATCTCTGCCTGGCTAATTTGGAAACTGAAATTTCAGTTATGACTGAAAGGCAAATGAGGGTTTGGAAGGCTAAATGCCATAGCTTTTTAAAAATGTTAGACTTCTAAACCTGATTTCCATGCAAAAATTTTATCCACTCTTTTGTTTGAAAAGGAATTGAAATAGTGGGTCAGAAACAAAAATGTGCTTGGGGGGAGGGGGAGGAAGCAAGAGACTACTTGAAATAATGAATGGCAGGGTGAGGGATGACAGAGTTCCTTGTAAAATTCCACTTTGATGCAATGATGTAGAATTAAAAACAAAAAGTCCTTTCGTCTTGTGTAGAAATGTAGAAATTTGAGCTCTTGGTTTTACTTTTTAAAATGACATTTGAAAATACATTCCTGTTATTCGCCGTGCTCCATTCTGTGACATTTGATTGAATCTTCTAAGCCACTTTTCTTATAATGATGTTTCAAGTGAAAAATTCATTTATGTATTTGGATGCATAAAACACAAAGTTAAAACGAAGAATGAATGTCAAATCATCTTTTTTTTTTTGTCTGTTTGCTCTCAGAGTTTATACTCCTTTTAAATGTAAAGACTTTCAGAAGTAGTTAAAAATATTGACTGTGGTTTTAATTGAAACTTGCAGGGTAAGTCTCTTAAAGTTGCCATTAAATTTTTTGGACTTTCCAGGACAAACACATTGCCCCACGGAAAATATGGCAAACATGAGTCATTTGGTATCTCCTTTGTAATTAACTAAGCTTTATGTAGATAGTGAATAATACAAAGCCACATTGGTTTCTGTGGTTTTGCCAACTGTGGCAAAAAGCCTGACTCTTAAAATAAGTATTTTTTAACTTTTTTTTTTCTTTTTAAATTAGACCTTCTTATCAAAAGGCACCAGATACATAAGCAGAGCCAGAAATGAAAGAACTGGAAACAAACCTTCTTTTGTTGTCACCTGGAAATCTATTAAATGGGCCACTTGAAATAATGAGTATGGTATATGATAAGCTAGAGCCACCTGGGTTTTATTAGGCTACTTGATGCTTTGATCACAACTTTATTTAAAGAGTTGTCTGTTTATAGTGTTCCTTGTCATCGCTGTGATTTAGATATTAATCTGACACAATACAAAGAGGGATTGCAAAAACTAAGACAGTACTCAAATCAGAAATTGGTATGGGAGAGATGCTCATGCAACTTGTCGACCTTGGAACAAAAGCACTTGCTAAACAAGACCTGCAATCTGAAAGTAGAGCAGTAGATGATTTTCAGCGGATGTGGGACACATCTGCATCATGCCATGGAGAGCAATCGTACTAACTCGCGCTTGCTGGGAGCAGAGGAGTTCCCGTGGAGCGGTGCGCTGCCATCCCGGGTTGCAGGGGCTGGGGTGGGCATCGGTGAGGACGTGTGTATGTTGGCGTGTTGCGGCCGTGCCCCGTAGGAGCCCTTGTCATGAGTAAGCATGGCTGCAGCGCCGTGTGCGCAGCTCTGCATTGCACTGCGAAGCAGCCGGCTTCTGGTCCAGCTTAGGGCTCCCAGCGCTGCCCTCTGTGCCATGCAGACATGCTCCTTATGATTTTCCTTTGCTTTCCCTTCACGCATTTAAGTGACACTTTAACATGAAAGAAGGAACACTTAGATTTGTCCTCTGATCCTGCTCTTTCTTGCTAATAAACTAATAAAACCTGATCCATCCTAATAACTTGAATATGTGAAGTGTCTGTCTTTATTCTTTCTCTTAATAAAATTTTGATGTGTCCAAAGAAGGGTAACGAAGCTGGGGAACGGTCTAGAGCACGAGTCCTGTGAGGACTGGCTGAGGGAACTGGGGTTGTTTAGCCTGGGGAAAAAGAGGCCCAGGGAGGAGACCTTATTGAAAGCTCTCTAAAACTACCTGACAGGAGGTTGCAGCGAGGTGGCTGTCGGTGTCTTTTCCCAAGTAACGAGCAATAGGACAAGAGGAAATGGTCTCAAGTTGTGCTAGAGGAGGTTTAGATTGGATCTTATGAGAAATTTCTTCACCGAAAAGGTTGTCAAGCACTGGAACAGGCTGCCCAGGGAAGTGGCTGAGTCCCCATCCCTGGAGGTGTTTAAAAGACGTGTAGATGTGGTGCTTAGGGACACGGTTCAGTGGTGGACTTGGCTGTGCTAGGTTTATGGTTGGAATCGATGCTCTTACAGGTCCTTTCTAACCGGAATGATTCTATGACCATCACTCTATACAAAATGCCTACATCGTAACTTTTTGAGGCTTTGCTGATCGGCAGAGCTAGGAGAACTGCTTGTTTGATAGTGTCTGTGTATTTGGTTTGGTCGTGGATACTTAAGTGTATTATTCAGCGTCTAAAAGTACTACTTTTCTTGCTGAGTTTATCTGGTACTCAGCACTGCTGCTGCAAATAACTTGTTCTATTTTTTTAGTATGTAACAAGATAACAGCTAATGTTTAATAATAAGGATGACAGTAGTTTTCAGTGGGGATTTTCTTTGTTTCTCTTGTGTGTTTTGGAGTCTTCAGAGTAGACAGTGTGAAGGGACATTTGATTAAGTCTTCTTTAAGAAAAAGGTTTCTAGAAAAGAACAACACTTTTTTTTTTTTTTTTTTCCCCTGTGTCCAAGATGGCTGCAAGAAGCAGTGGGTTTAATTTTTATCAAGGGAGGGTTAGGTGAGTCACGAGGAGAAACACCGTAGGGGTAGTGGTATGCCATGGCAGGTTGAGGGGAAGCCTGGGGAGGTCTCAAAGGATACATTAACCAAATGCTTGCTACAAGCAATATGTAATGGGAGGAAACAGCTATCAAATGACTTCTAGCTCTGTCCCTATGATTTTGATATCCTATTTATCCTGAATTCAAAAGAGACTTTTAAATTACCAAAATCTATGTATTTCAACATCTGTAATGTGATCAACTTGTGTGGTAATGTTTACCATACACACACAACCCCACCCCCATATGTGGAAGTTTTCATTTGTGAAGGGATTCATGTGAAGGTGGTTTGATTTCGCTGAAAATATTTAGAGTTATGAAATGGAGAACTGGACTTTGTATGAAAACATCTCAGATATTGTAGTTAAAGTATCTCAGAATAGTATAAAGGAGAAACAATGTTTTACTTTTCATTATTTGGCGTTTACTCAATTGTATGCATTGCAGTTTTTCTGCTTTTGACACAGAGGAAGGTAGTTGATGTGAACATGGTAAACACAGTGTAATGTCCAAATGTCTTTGAGATCTAGTGTGTGATAAAATGAGAACATGCCATTTGGGGAGGAAGGGGGTAGTGGATGGGAAATAGGGCAAATCTTCCCCACTTTTGATTCTTTTTTTTTTTTTTTTCTTGTTTTCAGATTACATGCAAAAGTTAAAGCTGCCTTATATATTTTTTTCCTGTAAAACCTGATTTTTTTTCCTTGATATTTTTTTAGGAATTTGAGTGTAAAATTTAAAGTTCATTAAATATATGCAAGCAACTGTTTCATTAATCCATGTTCTCTCTTTCAGAACAAATAAAGTTTAATTTTTAAGCTAAATATTTATTTTTAATGTTGATGTGTTTTGCATTCAAAGAAATGCTACGCTCTTAGTTAAAACAGCAGCAGGTCTGTATTTTCAGGTCATATGCATGCAGGGTATATACACCTTTCTTCTTATTTCACATCTCCTTTCTTCAGAAGTTTTCATCATTGCGTCACTGTCCTTCAACTCGCTCAAAGCTTAAGCAAACTTCTTCAAACCTGTGTCTGCAGGAGATGCTGGACTGACTTGTACGGATCTAAGTCCTGTAACTTCTGCCAGTTGTGCTTCTGCGATTGGCAAGGGCTCTGGCTGGTTTGTAGTTAGTGCTGCCGCGTGGTCGTGAGCAGGCAGGGGTCCTGCTCGCACGGTTTGCGTGAGCAGTTGTTCCAGCGAGATCTGTAGCCGAGCCCTCGCTTGTACATGCATGAACTGGGAAGTGCCATATAAGTGGGGATAGATCTGTGACCGCCTGTGGTCATCTGGACCTAGCCAATGTATTTAAGAGACTTCCAAATATCTTACACAATGAGTCTGTTTCTATCTGGATCAGTTCTCAAACGTGGTACTAAATGTTAAAAAGGTATTGACCAAATAAAGCAAATGGTAGTGGTCAGTTTTTGTATCCAAGTGTCAAAGCATAATGTTAATGTACATTCCCAGTCCCTGTTTACTCTTTTTTTAAGTTAGCTAAAATAGTGACACAACTTCCACGATAGTCTAAGTCTTTCTGCCAAATGTGTGTGTTTTAAGTATGGAAGCTAGTTGATCAAATTATTTGTTTATTATAAATTTGGATAAAAATTGTGGTTCTTACTTTTGACAGCACACTTGTATAAGCTGTTTTTAGGAAATGTGCTGCTGAATTCTGGGCCTTCAGCTCAGGTAGACTTTTTTGTTTTCATTTCCTAGTAAGGTCTTGCAGATATTTGGCTCAGATAAAGGCCCATCCCCATTTTTTTGAAAATTACAGGAAACTGTTATGTGAATAACATAATACAACTTCCACTCTCCTGAAAGATCAGTCATATCTTCATAAGAAGGAGATCACAGTTCTGGTTTCATCAAGAAATGGATAAAAGTGTTAAGACAATTCCAGACGTTGTTGAAAAACTAAAGCTTTCACTATTTACTAATACTAACTGTATTTTGTCTATAAATCCATTCAGACTTGTACAAGTTAACAAAAAACCCTGTTTTGTTATGTAGGAATAGAATTAATGTATTGTGACACGGGCAACATAATTGACCAGGTGTTTTCAAACACTTCAGCAGTCTTTTAATTTGAAAAGTATTAAATACTTAGAAGTGCCGTTGGTATTTTTCTTCCCAGAATACTTTTCTTCTTCAGTCAAGACTTCTGTAAATGTATATGCGTGCTTCTTTTTGTCTCTGTATAGCAGAAAGGTGTGTAGCGCACTGAACATCCATAAAACGCTATTGCTGTTGGCTCTGTGAAAAGGGAAAAATACTCAAAAGAGACTTGGAAGAAAAGAATGGAAAGGGACCTTGGTTTCAGGCCTAGGGAACTGCAAAGCAGTTCTGAGCTGCTGGAAGAAAAAAAACAAAGGCTTTGTTTATACTAGTAAATCATAACTAGAAGCTATAGTGAATGCAGAACTAAAGTGGGTTTAGCCAGTGTTGTGTAACTTTGATCATCATTATGGTTTGTTTTGCATTTCCTTCGTAGTGTCCCACCAGGCTGTCTTTGAATTGGCTTTGTTGTCATCATGTCATCCACACGTGCAGACTCCGAAACTGCTGTTCTTCCGTCCTATCTGGAACCTTGCAAATGCTGTATTTTCTTTAACTTTCTGAAGTGTTTTGCTTTTTCTTCCAACTTTTGTATGGAATATCACTTTACGGTAAATTAATTTTTACTGTCACCTCTTTTTCTAAAGTCTCTCCCATCTCCCATCCAGATTATGGCATTAGGGTACCAGTTGATTTATGACTATTTTCGCCTCTCTCCTTGATCTTTCTCTTTCCTTCCCCCAGCTTCTCCTGTTAACATAGAGCAGATCTGCCCTTGCTTGCACTGCTGCTCTTTTTCCCCTGCACTTCCTGCTTTGAAACCTTTTCTCTACTTGATCCTCTGACCTGCAGACCAGGCTGATAAAAGCACGATCTCTTTCCTGCACCGACATTTTTGCTACGTCTGCTGGATCCGTATCACCAGTGAATCATGACTTTGAATTTTCCAGTGTTTATGTTACTGCATGCTCCAAAGTTAAGATTGTTTCATTAATTTAGAGGGGAATCTTCATCCAATGTATTATTTAAATAACATTATGATGAATGAAGTGTAAGTGTTAAAACTAGTTTTAGACCCAATGCATGTTTTGCAAAGTATGCAATTAAAAGTTAAACTTATAAAGATGGCCAGTGAGCCTTTTGCTCCTCCTACGCTACAGCTTTTATGCAAGTTAGATGGTATCTGGCAACGTATCTGTTACATGCAGATGACAGAAGTTTCATGGATCTCATAGTACTGCGGCCAAAAACTCGGTATCTGTATGCAGCTTGTAGGCTGTGTATTTGGGCAGTCTACCTGAAGCTGCAGATGTCTTGAACCAAATGCCCTGTTTTATGCAGGAAAGTGTAGGTAGCTGAACCACAAAAGTGCACTGTGTCTAAGATGTCTGCTGCGGGGAACCTAGCCAACGTATGTAGTAGAGAGTTTAAATGGTTGTAAAGCTGCCAACACTAGGTAGAAGGTGGGATAAGAGAATGATTTGTACCTAGAGTGTGAGATTAATACCCTGCACTTGCATAGCACCTTTCATTTGAGGATCTTGGCACACTTTATGATCAGTTAATTGCCTCATAACCTTTCTGTGAGGTAAACTATCACTAGTTTACAGTTAAAGAAAGTGATGCATAGAAGAATTTAAGTAACTTCTTTGGGATGCCTGGGTAGTTGTGGGAGAAACCTGTGAAGTTTGTCTCGTGCTAGTTTTGGAATGTCTAACATCACAACACTTCATTTCCCTAAACAAAAGGCAATAACTGATTCTCGCTCTTTCTTGCTCCTCCAGCTCTTCAGTTGTGTGGGTTCCTTTCCTGTGTTTTTTTTCCCTGTGGTCCTTTGAACTGTGGTCTTACAGGTGGTGGCTGTAGGGAACTGTTGGAAAGGGAAACGAAGCGCTCTTTTAACTGTAAGTTATAAGCACTGCAACTTCTCCGTCTGTTTTAGATGCTGATGAGCAGAGTTTTACCATGAAAAGAATTGAAGTCTCTTGACTTTCTTCCCATTCACCTCAACATACAGCTGTCTTAAAGCTTCTCCCTATGTTCCCTATTGTTCCTGTCACTTAGAGTAATCATAAACCAGTAATCCTGTAGTGTCCAAGTTACCATGCTCGTTTGCTAAATGTGTATTGCTGGTGACGGTCTAGCAATGCTAGGTGAGCTAGACATTACTAACTAGCAATACTCAGGTTAAGGCATGGCTTTGTCTCTGTTAGAACTTAAAAGCATTAAATAAAATTGCATTTCTGCTTTAGTGTATGAATGCGTCTCTCTCTGGCCCAAAGAAAACTTTCACAGTTAGTTTATTCCTAATTGGCCTTCTTTCATGTTAGGAATAAAATAATCAGAGTTATCTTTTTAATTGTTTTAACCATGTCTGTATGAAATTCCTGCTTGTCTCTACTGGTTATAAAGACAGGAGTAAGTAGAATTTAATGTGTGCCAGGAAAGCATACATCGTGTATTCAGTTGAAGAGGTGTTGGAATATGAAAATTAAATTTATCTTTTCGGGCAACAGTGCTACAGGCTGCATCCTTTGTAGTAGTATATATAAAAAGCTATCTTTAGAAAGGTGACTGAGAGTAGGTAATTCTTAAGATAGAAAAGTACTTCAAATATTTTTGGAACTATGACAATTTATATTCTGGTTTGACGTACACATGGATAAAAATGGACACTGCCTACACCCCCACCCCCCCCCACCCCCACCCCGCAACTTCATGAGATGTGACCTCCTTACTACATGTACCAGTTCTTGTTAGTAGTGACTGTCTTCTGGTTTTAAGACACTGGACATTGAGAGGTGGTGAAAGAAAGCTGGTATTAGCCATGCGCTCAATAAGCAAAACACATTTTTTTACCTCAGCTTTGGAGAAGAAAAAGAAAGAAGTAAACAGGACTTTCCCTTAAGATTCTGCAGACTTGACAAGACTGATAATTGGTTTTAATCCTTCATTTCAGCTGCTGCTACCTCACAAGATAAAGTATTTTTTCTTCTGCTTCTTAGTAGGCAATAATGCATGTCATGCTGCAAGGCAAAATCGTAAGGTCAAGTATTCAAGATGGACAAAACTTTTGTTATTTACATTTTTTTACCCCAAACCTACTGTTTAATTGTTCTGCTTCTGTGATCTGCATCTCATTTAGCAAAGCTATACAGTACTACTTCTTTAAAATAAGAGCAACTAGAGCTGAACATAATTTAACTAGTTTCTAAAATAGAGATCTTTTGAAACAGATGTACAAAGCTTGTCTTTGTTACAGGAGACAGTTTTGGAAACTTTTTAGGTGGCACAAGGATGACTGTTGTGATGGGAAAGGTAATGGATTGTTTCCAGGGAGAAAACTTACCAGCTTTAAGGTAAAAAACCAAGAAGTTGGGTGGTTTTGAGCTAGATGCATCTGCTGATGCTGTTTTTAAAAATGATGCTTTTACTCCTGTGATGTATTGCATGTGTGTAATATTAACCAGCTCACTCTAGCTTATCATCCTAACTCCAAGAAAGGTAGTTAGGGTCACATTAGGTATGTTACAAATTTCAGAGGTTCATACTGGTAAGTGTTCAAACTTGCACGATAGCTGAGCAGAATTAATCCCTTGTCTTGTAAGTATACCTGCAAACCTGGCCATGGCTGTTTTCTTCTAGTGTTTAATGGTACTTGTTCTGCATTTGGGATGTAATTAAAGAGCAGGCATTACTGGAGTACCTGTTGCTGTAGCCTCAGTAAAGTTATGGTCATCTTGAAGAAAAACAAACACCTTTGGTTGTTTTTTCTCTTCTGTGTAGCACAAAATGTATGGTGTTATGAGGGTTTTACTCATTTATGTGCTCCTTCTGCTTGGGGTTTCTCTCCCGACTGACTCGCATGCGTTTTTCATTGTTGAAATGGTACTGATGCATCGCCCATTTTCAGTGCTCAGTTAATTTGTCACACAGAAGATAACTGACTCTGCTAGCCATAAAATTTGTTTTATTGCCAATACATTTAAACACTTCTGATTAACTTTTATTGGGGTCATTTTATTAAATTTGATGCCTGTGAGTATCATGCTGAGGTAAAGATTGCTACTTCAGATGCCACAAATTTTATTAAATTGTTATCTGAGAGCATGGTTGTTCTTTGTCCTGGCCTGGACATCAAGTTGATTTGGAATCTGGCAAAAGAATGTGTTGTTTCCTTCTTTTAAATTGGTATCATGCTAACTGGTAGGGACTCCCAAATGCTTTACACAGTTATTTTTAAAAGATACAGAAAACCCCAGAAATACGAAGAAACTTATTTTAAAAGCTTGGATGGCTCATTTGAAGGATGGATTTATTTGTTTTGCCTCTTCTACAAAAGAGTTCACATAGTAATAATGCCCAACAAAACGTACTTCTTTGCAGGTAGTTTTATTGTCTTTACAGAAAATAATCCAGCTGACCTATTTGAAACACATATTTGCTGTTTCCCTTCACAGTGGGCTGGAAATGAAGTTTTTAGTATTTAACGATTCAGCCCTGGAGGAGATTTTTTTATTTTTTTCCTTTAATGAAACTGGCTACTTTTAGTGCAAATTAATTAGATTTTACTCCCAAGAAGAGTAAGACAGTAGTAGTCTAACTGCAGCTCAATATTGATTTGAAGATTACATTTTATTAATTTATACTTTAAAAATAAATTTTCATTATTTAAGAAGCATTGCTGTTAGAAGTAGATGTTCTTATTTTTATTGATAATTTTTATGTAACTTAATGGAAGTTACGATTCTATATCATGAAGACTGTATGTTGTAATTAATTGATATCGTAGCAGTCAAATAGTATTACAAGTCCATTCTGCTGAGGAATAGAGATGTGCCAAACAGTTACATACTGGGACTTGAGCAGGCCAAGTAGGTTATTAATTTTAGGTAGTAAATGGGCTACTAGGTAATGTTTACCTACAGTTTATACTGGGGAAAAAGAATGTCTTTAATAGGCTGGTCCCCAGCAGTAAATAGAAAGGCAAAGAAGGATTAGCAAAACATACCAAATAGTAATGCTTAAGAGAAATGCGGAAGATGATCGTGTACTACTTTTTTGTTTACAAGATGATAATTTAGTACTTTTGTATTTACTCAGTGAGAGTTGCATAAGTAAACAGGCAAAGCTTAAGCAGCAGGGACAATGGAAAGAAATATGGGCATTAAATTGGCTAAGAGAGAGATCGCAGCAATAAGAAATGGAGAGACAGAAAAGGATAATTTACACATGAAGAAATGATGTATTTACTGTGGTGTAAATTGTTATTTGGTGTTACTGGGAGTGAAATGGTGACGGGAAGTAGAAGTTATAAGGCAAAGTATTGGTCTTGCTTTTTGAGCATAGTCTCTCTTTTCATAAAGATAAGGCTAAAATGGGTAAGTTTATTGCATTTTAAAAATCGAAGGATTTGATTCAGTGCATAAAAACAGCATTTGAGAAATTTGATGAACTGTGTGCTAAGTGATTATTTTACCTCCATGAGAGACCCTGAGGACCTGCAAGTTTTTGACACCGAGAGAAATGTGTAATTCTTTAAAATAACTCCTGCTGCTAACCTAAGTAAAGAGAGAACTTTCGTATGAAAACCTAATATGTGTTCCCTTAGTCATGCCAGAAATGCAGATATTATGTTTCATGTAGGCTTTTCTGTGGCTCCCAGTAACACAATTGCTGAACACCTGACGGCAATGAATGTATCTCACCATAAATTGGTAATAATCTATGCTTTGGATGAGAAGAGGATAGTAATCTTTTGCCTTGTGTCACCTAATCTGATTTTCAATTCTTCAGTTACATAAACATTACAAAATCAAAATGTGGGCATCTGTTGTAGAACATTTGGTGATTTCTTTTTTAACAGTGATTTCTATTTTCAGTTTGCGTCTTCTGTTAAAAAAGATTTTTAAAATTTTTTTTCCTTAGGCTTTCATGGACTAATCCTCTCCCTTCGTATTAAACCATGGCTTTCCTTTTTGAAAAATGAAGGAAATAGCTGTGAAATGTCTAATTTCTTGAGCATTAAGTAGTTCTTCATGTGAAGAGCCAAAGCATACCAGCCCCCTCCCTTATTTTTCAGAGGAACATGCTTTGTATGCTTTTCAGAAATTATTAAAAATACTTTATTATTGTGTGCTCCATCGTGGTAGGCTGTATTTCATGATAAACACCTATAAGGTACAGATTACAAAAACTTAGTGTACTGTATAGATGTTACGGAAGGTGATCTGTCTACACAGTAGGAACGATGTTTGCTTGTACTCAACAAAACCAGATTATTTTCTTAAGCAAGAGAGCTGTTTATCAAAATATTGTCACTTCAGGATACATATGAAGTTAATGACTAGATTAATCTGTTCGAGGTGCCATCAGACGGTGGTATGTGTTCTTGGCACGCCATACTTACTAGTCTTCTGATGTTTCAGGCCAGATTTTGTTTTAAACATAATTTATCTGAAAACTGGGCATGTAAATAGTGCTCTCCCTCCCTCCCAACAGAAACACGCTTTTAAAAAATTTTGTCCGAGTTGTTTAACTATGTTGTTGTAAAACCAACTGGAGAATAAGACCTGAACAGACATGAGAGTCACAGTATTTGAAGTTTGCTCTGTCTGCTGTTTTTTGTAGGAATATTTTATTTTTTTTACAAATAAGAAGAAAATAAATTGCAGTAAATTACTATAGCTGGATGGCCTTCATGGAAGTTGAAAAATAAAGAAAAACAGCTGACCTGCTAATAGATTGTATAATTTGTTACTGAAAAAAAGGATACTTCACAGCTATTAAAAGACAGTGGACAGTATTATAACCAGCTAGAGGAAAATGGGTTGTAAGTCATTCCAAAATAAATAAAGCTTGTGGTTCTTACTGTGATACTGAAGGGGGGGAGGGGGAAAATGAAATCTTTAGAAATATTTTAACATATTGTTTTTCTAAGTGTAATTAATTAATGACTTCTAAGTTTTTTTTTTCCCCCCATGTAATTTGTATAACTCAATTATGACTAATGGAAAAAAAAAAAAACCCAACAGCTTTTCAGTTATTTTGTATGAAATTCCACAAAAGATGATGAACAAAGTCTGTTAACTGCACTGTTCCTTGCAGTGGACAGACTGAAGCAGGATTTTTAAGCATTTCTTTAGAATAAGACAGCTATCTACCCAGTTCTGAAAACTTTACTAGTCTGAGATAATTGAGGGAGAGCACACCGACAAATTGACTTGACCCTAATGTAGTCACATTCAACACTTAATGCTCTGCTCAGAAGGAATCCTACTGTTTTTCAGCCTCCTTTTTTTTACTTTTTAAAATTACGTTAAAGTAACATGTAGGTTTTTCTGGTACTTCTAGTCTTTTGGGTGCCTTGGTAGCTATAGCTGCTGTGGAAGTGGTGGGCAATTGCAGACAAAGGGAGCAGTTTACAAAGGTGGAGGAAGGATGAAGTAGTAGCTTGTGAAAGTCCCTTGACAATATCTCAGAGGCCAAATCTGTTCTATCAAGACAGATCTCCCTAGGCTTGCTTTTCAGTTCTTAGAGGGAGAAGCTCAAAGAGAGTAGCTAATTTGGTGGCAGGGAAGATCTTAACTGACATTTCACCCCAGAATGAGAAGGTGAATATCTGTGATCTGGCTATAAAAAAGGCACATTGCTGAACGGAATTAAGCAACAATGGTAAAAATAAATATTTAAAGCAGTGCATAACTAACCTGTTAAATGTTGAAAGTATTTACTGAAGGAGATAATAATTCTTCATTCCAAGTCTATAAGGCAGTACTATGTTACACCCTCACAGAAACATGCAAGTGAACAGCAGATAAGGTAAGATATCTTGTATTTTACTAGAGGCAGGAATTATTTTTCAGGGTATAACAAACTGCCAGTGTAACACCATTTGTTTTAAAATAAGGTACTAGCTTTTAATCAAGTTTTTCCTGTGCTTTAGTTGATACATTTTGATTTTTTTTCAAAACTCCTTAAGAGTTCTTTGTTTAAGCATGTTTTAAACTGTAATTTCACTTAACGTTGTGGTGAGCTGGAGAGGGCTGTATCTGTGAGTGGTTTGTGGTTGTTTTTTGCTTTGTTTTTTTTTTTCTAAATCATATACTGAAACAGTTTTTAAAAAATATTCTTCTATTTGTGTCCTTATGGTACCTCAGCCTTCCTAGCATACAGTATAATGAACTGTCTCCGTTCAAATGTTTTCTCTGCTGTTTCTTACATGCCTAAAAGCTGGGGGTGTCAGAGGATTTTCAGGGTCATTCATAAACTGCTCGCTATTTTTCGTGGAATTCAGTCTTTTTCCCATAAATTACATTGAAGTGACTGAGAAGTTGTAAATGGGTCCTTCAGTTCCTAAGTGTATAGGAAAGTGTCCTCCTTGTTGTAACATCCATTCAGTGGTGAAGCAGTTAAAATCTGTATTAGAAAGGTGGGCCCAAAGAGGTTGCTATAAGATTGTTTATTTGTGTTAAGATATTTGTCAAACCAGAATGTGGTCACATTGCATTTGTGTGATGCCCCAACCACCATGTTTCCCTGCTTGGAAGTGTTAGCAACTTGAGCATGGATATAAAAATATACCTGATAAATGAATGGATTTTTATCAAGCTTTCTTAAGCATCCTGACAGAGGAGTGGTTTCTCAAAGAATAATGAGAAGGATTTGCAGCTGGTTTTGGACAATTCTTCATAAGTAAAAAGGGCAGCGTTTGTGCTTTTCTGCATAACTTTAGTTGAAATACCACAAAAAGGCGATGGGGATGGGTATAGGGGGTGTGGGAATAGCAAAAAGGAAATGAGCCTTTCTGTCAGTAATGAATGACAATTTACATGCAGAAAATGGAAAGGCACACAAAGGTCAAAAGTGGAGAGATCAACTTATATTTTTGTAATTATAGCACCTCTTCCCTTCCACCCCAGTCTTCTTAATACTCTATTAGAGCATATTAGAGTAGTTGTATAGGAGAACCATCTGTATCTGCTTTGTGAATTGATATGAAGAAATTATTCGTATACTGGTCAAAGCCAAAGGAAAGCAAATGTTGGATTTATAATCAAGAAAATATAATCAAGAGACTGGGTCATTTAATTGTCCATTTGTTGTTCCTGTATGTAGGAGTAGCAGCGTTTTAAGTTGTGACTGACTTCTCTAAAGGATGGGTCTAGGATAGAACTTGAGAGGATCCCCACGTACTGACTGTAAGCAGTAGATTTAGTGAGCTTTACATATTGATAAAAGCAGATGTATTCAAAGGTGGGATTCTTCATGTAAAGTAAAGCTTGCTTTGATTGACAAGAAAATGAGCCATAGGCAATGTCAAACTAAGGAGGAAGGCCAACTGGGAAGAAGAAAATATACTGGCTAGTTTTTATCAGCTGTCCTATTTAGAGAGGAACTGAGAGGTTTTCAGAAATGAGGAGAAGGTGATTCAGACTCTTGGTATAAAGCCTGAGCCGGTGAAGTAGCGTTCATTTAATAGGAAGATGCTCAAAGATGTCAGTTCTTTAGAAAGGGTATGGAGGTGTTGGTGGGTGCTGTGGGAAAACTCACGCTGTTGTGATCTAATCTGAAGGATCAAACTCAGTTTGGGGGCTTAATTCTGCATTTGCTGCAAAATTAAACATATGCTTCAATCCTTTTACTTGTTCTGCTATTTTACCAGTCTCCCAAGAATAGAAATCTCTATTCTCTCTCACAAGAAATGCAATTCACAGTTGGACTTTGAATAATATTCTTTGTGATTCATCTTGCCTGTGCAGAGTTCTGCAGAGGGGAAGACATTTTCTCTGGTTCCTGTCTTGACTTATTTCATGTAGATGTTAATTGGTCATAGAATGAAATACAATGTGTACCAGTATTTCCTCTGCATAATTTGATCCTACTCGACCTGCCGACAGCACCACAAAGCTATGTGTATGGGGGGAGTGGTTTGTATGCACTGCAGGATGGGGAGAAGAATGCAGAATGACTTAAAGCAAGATCTGTCAACATTTCCAAGCCCTGTAACTCTACTTGGCTATATAACTTTTCAGAGGAACTATTTCCTAATAATTTAGTTTATATAAAAATACCCAAATCAGTAATTCTAACTCCAAGCAGCCAGGAGGCCTTGAGTATTAACGCAGTCTTCTATTGCATCTATTTCTATTTCAAACTGTTTTGGAGCTTTCCTTTATCATTAGAGTACTTTCTGTATTGATACACACTACCCCCAAAATACCTGTTTTAGTTGACAAAGCAAATGCCTAACCTTTATGCAGCTTTTTACACAGAAGCCTTTTTTTTTTTTTTTTTTAAAGTAAAAGATTTATTCTTTTGGAATTCTGACACTCCTTTTTAATAATTCACTGCATAAATCCTGTATCCGTACGTAGGGCACTCTGAGTATGGATTTGTCCTCCTTCACATTCTAAACTTTAGTGAATTAAAGCTTCCAGTTAATGTCACAGGGCTCTTGCTTTGAGTTTTACAATCTTTTTTCAGTTTCTCATAGGTGAAAAAAAAAGTAAGGCTGTATGTATGTATTATTTGATAAATTCTGTAAGTTCTGAATGACTTTAAATCATTTTAATGCTATTTAAGTTTCTTTCTTGTTGTGCTCCTAATTAGTTATAGCTCTTGTTAGGGTGTACATTACTAGGAGCAGACCATTTCATTGCACTGCCATTTCTCAAGCAAATGATCGTTGTTACAGGGAGACCTTTGTTGGTAGTGTTTAATTTAAATATGTTCTTAAGCAGTCTCTTGGCTGTTAAATTTTGTAATTCAAGCACCTGTCATTCAGAGCTCACTCCCTGGCAAAGCAAATCTTAGGTAGCAGAGGCATTTATATTGTGACCTGGAAGCAGCACTGTATTGATTAAGTTGGATGGTTTCAAGAGTGGTAAATTAACCG
This sequence comes from Pelecanus crispus, assembly GCF_030463565.1. Classification (NCBI taxonomy): domain Eukaryota; kingdom Metazoa; phylum Chordata; class Aves; order Pelecaniformes; family Pelecanidae; genus Pelecanus; species Pelecanus crispus. The sequence continues at coordinate 159,299,758 of NC_134644.1, read as the reverse complement.
TAATGTGTAATTTACCCCTTCTTTGCTATTTTAGTAGGACAGGTTTTTTGAATGATGTATGACAAACAGAGAAAAAATTGATTGTGTGTTTCTAGTTATGATACTGTTCATTCTAGAAGGAGTGATTTGTTGTCTGCAGGTGAACTTTCAAAATACATGTAATCTAATCTGTCAGCCAAAGGATGGGAGGAGTCCCGACTGTTCCTCTGTGCGCTTCGCTGCATGTTCCTGCCTCCTCCCTTGCGTAGGATCTAGCGATTGCATGACCACAAAGTGAGTCAGATTAGTTTGTTGATCCGCTGGAGAGTGAATCCAACAAGTTGATGCAGCTCATGTAGCTGGAAGAAGAGGAGGAGGAGGAATGAGTAGGGTCCACCCATTTCAGCAGCAATTCTGGGTAAAGGATTGAGTGTAACATGAAACAATATCATTTTTGTTCCCATCTTATTTACTTTGTTGTCTGTTAACACAGTGAAGAGTTTATTTTATCATAAAATGATCAAGAGCTGTAAACATTATTGAGGTGACTTGTTTTACTCTGAGCTCAATATCTAGATAACATGTCAGCTCCAGTAATTCTGAATAAGCCTGAGCAAAATATTATCTGTATCACAGCTGTAGACTTACTTGTCAAATCATGTAGAAAAGCTGAGCAACTGTTGTGTTTCTCATTAAGGGAAGAACTAAATTTTAGCTGACAAAGGTTAGCTGAGTATTTATCTTTAAATGATACTTTGGTCATTTATACTAGTTTGGTTGGTTTTTTGTTTGTGTTTGGTGTTTTTTCTTTTTTTTTTTTTTTTTTCTGCCCCCCCCCCTTTGAGTTATGAAAAGCTTTTGCGTCACACTTGTCTTCAAAGTATTTTGAAGTTGCATTGCAAGGTAGGCTATTTGCAACAGTTATTCAGAACAGAAGTTGAAGCTTGCTTGCTTTTTCTTAAACCTGAACAAACGCAAGTGCCCCCTCTGCCTCTCTGTTTTCATTGTGTCAGAGGTGGTCCCTTTCTTTATCCATTCTTCTCCTGGAACCTTTCATCAGTTTTCTGCAGGGTGTCAAGGAGCAGGACGCAAGCCTAATATCAACACCTAATAATTTGGTATGCTTGGTATCACAATCCTATTTCTGCATGATAGATTCTTGGTATTGTGCATGATTTATATCATGACACTACTCGCTTAACCACGTTTTCCATGGCCAGTTCTTAATCTCTGTTTTCCCTAGCTGACCACATTACATTCATCTGTTCCCTGTTTTTGTCTCACCTTGCGTTAAGTACATGTAAACCTTTTGATTATTATAATAAAAGCTATTATGCAAAGGTAAGTGGGAGAAAAGGGCCCTGTACTGAGAGAGTTCTCTGCAACACAGTGTGTGTAACGTGTGGTCTGTTTGGTGGAAAAGTTTCAGTGTTCCTGTGATGGCATTAAACATTTTAATTGCTTTCAGTTCTACTATGAAATTTTTATCCAGGAAAAATAAGTTTGGGTCTGGATATCACTTCTTCATCTTCTAAGTTTGACTAACCAAATGCCCACTAGGGTATTTATTCTTCTGATTTTTGTCCCAGGTTTGATGTTAGAATTTAGTGACCAAGCTCTGTTTCCACTGTCAGTAATGTTCCTACCATTTATAACACTGTGTAAAATCCAGTCTCTCTTTCATCAGTACTAATGGAAGTGAATGATAGTATGAGGTGATGGAAACATTTTATTTCCTAAACACTTCTCAGTTTGCCGTTGATTTCAGTTACTCTGGAACACTGATCTTTCACAGCTGTTGCAAAATGTAAGTGGGTTTTTTCCCTGCTGTGCAGATATCTGCCTTTTTCTAAACTCTCCATGGCACAAAAGGGTCTTTTGAAAATGTCACAAATACAAAGCCATTTATGTTCGCATTAAATGTAAACATTTTGCTGTCGTTGTTTATGGAAGAAATTGAAAGTTTAGGAGTGAATGGGTAAAAGAAAGATAAATATTGAGCAACCTTCTTAGAGAAACAAGAATGCAAGTTACACATAGTTTGTTTCTTAGGAAATATCTTACATTCAGATTTATCAGTTACTGCTTGAAAATACTTGGGGCTTCACTTTTATATAATTACAGTTACTATGCCTTTTACTGTCTACTCTTGTTTTTTACAAATAAGTTTTGTGAAATGTAATTACATATGGATGAATTCATTGTGAGTTTGCTTGTGGTCTAAGACTAATGAAAACTATATATATGTATGTTTTACAATTAGTACAATTTAGTTTTATCTAAATATACATACATATATATGTGTATATAAATATGCCTAGATAAATGGTTGCATGTGCATAAAACTGCTTAAAACCCCCTGTGATATAAAATAGTAGGATAGGTTTTAAATGAGATAACTTTACTTTTAGAAATTATTTTCCACTGAGGGTTAGCACTGGACATTAATCCATACATATGGAAGCACAATGTTGATTCAGATGGAAGAGGAAATATCAATTTAGATTGAGGAATGTGTTCCCTATAATCCTCCCTGTTCTCAGTTATTCTTATAGAGCTTTGCACAGTGCTTGTAGCTATGGTGCGGGAATACTAACTTCAGTAGCAGATGTGAGCCTGAAGCTTATTACATGTTTCACCAGATGTTTCATTTATCTTTAGGGCAACCTTCTGGTTTGTTTTTTATATCAAACACTGTGAGAAATCAAAATTCAGAATATATTTTAAACATGTTATGGGTATTTGGAGATAAAGGAACCCTTTTATAACCTGAAGAAGCATTGTAATGTCTCAAATATATTTTTCTTTCAAACTATATTTCAGCAAGATACTTTATAATTTCATGTATTGATCCAATTTGATTTACACCAAACTTGCTTGTGAAGATAATGTAACCCTAAGCTGAGCAGGTTTTGTTTGTTTATGTAAGCTCATTGTCTACTTTTATATTTCTTTATTAATAGTTCATGCGATTTAACAACTTTGTTTACAGCTTAAAATAATCTTTTGGTTGAAGAAGCCTCAGCATTTTCAGTAATATGTGAATCTGAAGAAGAGATCCCTCAGAGAGGGTGATTCAGTCGGTATTTGTGGAAGGAAATTGATCTTTGGGATACTTCTATGGCTCGTTTTCTTTGTCTTTGCACAGCGGCCATCACCTCTGTGCCGGATAGGAGGTCAGAAATTCAGCTTCTGTGTTCCTGCACCTGCTTGTGTGCTTAAAACCATGCACTGTCCTTGCCATGCTGGAGTTACAAGATTGTCCTAAAGCTTGTGTGTGTTTGGTATCTGTTAATGAAAATTTTAGTACTTGTGGTTTTGTTATACTCCTGAACTGCAAGTCACATTTTGGAAAGTTTTACCAGTGAAAACTGTAGGGGACAGCAAGTGAAATGTCTATATAGTCTGTTCAGTGATTTTGTTCATCAAGCACATTTAATGGTGCTGCTTATCAGGCACCATCTCTGCCTTCTGTCTTTTCTTTCATCACTGTATCGGTTCCGTGAAAAAGAAATACCTCGTTCACAAACTTACCAAAAAACCAGAGGGAATTGTTAGTCAACTAGAAGGCAAGCAGGAACCAAGTAAACACTCAAAATCTGACTCTGTTCTGCAGATCTGAATATTACACTTGAGTTCTGGAGAAAAAGTGTCAGACTTTGCAAAATCAAGCAAAGATCAAGTACAATTCTTGCACTTGAAATGCAGCATTGGAAAACAAGTTCTTTATTGCTCTTGTCCTTGAAAGGAGAAGTAAAAGAGATAGTAATTTTAAAAACACTTTGGATCAAGAGTTTGTGAACTCTTGTGTAACATGGAGCAGGTCTTAACAAAGACTATTCTGTGTACATACTGTTCCGTTTGTGGATTTCTCCTTTGTGGCTGTGCAAACGTCTCTTCCCTTTGGGACTTAATTACATAGCCTCCTTGTAACAGCTACAATTGCTTACATAGAAAAGTAATATCGGGAGAGTATTTCATATATTTATAGCTATCTTTTAAAACAACAGCTGGCTGCCAGAGCCAACGTGATGTGATCAGCAATTGCTCGCCAGAACAGAATTTGGAAGTCTATTTTAAAAGCTAACTGACATATCTTTAAGTCCGGGGTAGTATTTCTGTTCCTCCTCATGCTTCCAGAGTAAAGCCTAAAGAAGGAGTCCCTGAGGATAGACTTTCATTGGCACATGGCCTTGTGGGGATAGAGGAGTAGAGAAGCGAGAACAGCCTGGGCTCCATTTCTCCTTTAAAAGATGACAGCAGAATGGGTGGAGTTCCAGTTGTGTCGGAGTGATCATATAGCTAATTTAGCCAGTTGCCTAAAAATCTCACTGAAGGGTTGTCCCTTGCAGAAATAGTGGAGTTTACTATGGACTGGGTTATGCTGAGTCCCTAGTGGAAGTCTGGATTTGTGAAATCATTGTGGATTCAGCTCTCCCGCGCTGAGGTTTTGGTAGTGCAATTGTCAGTTTGTCGAGTGTTTCGAACTCACAGGACTCTGACGAGGCCATTTTTCACATGGAATCTTCTCTTCCACCCGCTGAAGGAGTGAGACATGGTTTCCAAGACCTCTCAACTCTAAGTGTAAAAACTCAAAAAAGATGATTTGTAGAAAAAGTGTCTTAGACTCTTAAGCTAAACAGTAACTGAAATGATTTACTATGCAGAAAAAAAATTCTTATTTTTTTATGCTACCAACCAACATAATCTTGGTGTTTTATGGCTAAGGACTCTGTGCGCACACACCACAAGCTCTGTGTCTGTGTGGATACATTAATGCTCTCTAATAAGCAGTGCTGTGGCTCATGGTCTTCCTACAGAAAGAAGGATTTTTAAATTTTTTTTTTTCAGTCCCCTTGAGTATATTCTTACAATAAAATATGGAGGAGGTGTTGGAAACACAAATTGCAGTTTTTAAGTAGTTGTTTGGAGACTGAGAAAGGTTATAAACATCTTTCTTCTGAGGTAGAGAAAACTGTCAAAAGTTTGCATTATTTCCTACTGGCACCTGATACTATGACTGTGATACATAACAATAAAATAAATTGGGAAGTTTAAAATAATTATTTTAAGTAAACAGAAATTGAGCTTACTCTTACTGAATTATCACCTTTCCAGATACCTCGAAGTTGCTACTGTTCAGCTCATTAAACTTTTATTATTATGAACTGTTTTCTGATATGAATTTATATGTGGCACATGTAAATTTTTGTTTTTCAGTGAAATACTTCAGAAAATAGCATTCTTTGCAATGTCTTGCAGAGAAAGGATCTTCAACAGCTCATCTAGATTTTATTCTTGTTATATTACTATTCAAGAGGATTTACTGACTTTGCTGTTGATGGCTGCAACAGTTTCTCAATTTTCTTGATTGAAATGCAGTTTTAAACAGAGGAGATCATGGTCAGTGTACTAAGATGCTTTTTATTTTGTATTTCTTTCTGCCATGTTTCCCCATCTGTTGAACAAAATGAATTCTCTAGGCTGCTCTTTTCAAGTCCTCTTGACATTGCAGTTCAGTGTTATTCAGTCCTTGGCTTTGTTTCCTTTCTGTCCTTTGACAGTTCTGTATTTTCATGTTTGCTTACCATCTTGAACTGCAGTTGCAAATATAAGCACAGTTTGTGAAACAAAATATTTTCGGACTGGCTTACCCATGTTAATTTTTTGAAACCATTTCTGTTGTGCTTTTGACATTCAGTGAGAGTGGCTAAAATAAATATAGGCTGTGGCTGTTAACCAAAGATTTTGTACCTATTGTGACTAGTGTCTTGTTTGCATTTGAAAAAGTATTTAGTCTGAATCCTTTGAGAATTATATAGTGCTCTGCATAATTGCTTTTAACGTTTTCAATAACTAACAAAAAGATGAATGCAGAATGAAAATAACTGCTTTTGAAACACAAAAAGTCTCCTTTGAAATTTTTCACACTATGGTTGCTTGTTTCTAAAAAAAAAAAGCAGCCTGTATTTTACTCAAACCAAACTTGGATTACTTAGATCACCATAATTCTTCTTTAGTATGTAGCAGAACTTTTGGGATCTTGGCCTCTTTTAAAAAAAAAACAACAAACCTCGGACAATAATATTTTGTGTGACTTGAATTAAGGTTTGGTGGTGTTTTGGTTATTTGTTTCTTTACCATGTTCTAACTTACTAAGCTATCTTTTCCAGTCATAGAATCACTGAATAGCTGAGGTTGGAAGGGAGTCTAGACATCTCTGGTCCAATCCGCCTGCTCAAAGCAGTGTCAACTAGAACAGGTTGCTTAGGGCTACGTACATTTGGGTTTTGATCATCTGCAAGGATGGAGGCTCCGCAGGTTCTCTGGACAGCCTGATCCAGAGTTTCTCCATCCTCACAGCTTTAAAAAAAAAGAAAAAAGAAAAAACCCTATTTTGTCTTTTGTTTAAGTTGAATTTCCTGTGCCTATTACCTCTAATCCTGTCATTGGGCATCACTGAGAAGAGTCTAGTTCCTTCTGGATATCCCTGCCCCTCCCTGCTGAAGCATTTATGCACATGGATAAGATCCCCCTGAGCCTTTTCTTCTCCAGGTAGAAGAGCCTCAGCTCTCTCAGCCTCTCCTCATTTGACAGAGCCATCAGTGCCCAGTCATCTTCATAGGCTGTCCCTGAACTCTCTCCAGTAAGTCCATGTCTCTGTCATACTGGGGAGCCCAGCACTGTACACAGCACCTCAGGTGTGTCCCATCGGCGCCGCTCGACCTGCTGGCAACGCTCTGCCTAATGCAGGCCAGGAGGCTGTTGGCCGCCTTTGCTGCAAGGGTGCATTGCTGGCTCATGGTCAACCTGGTGTCCACCACAACCCCCGGCGTCTTTTCTGCAGTTTTTTTCCAGCCAAGTCAGCCCCAGCATATGCTAGTGCCTGGCGTTTTTCCTCCCCAGGGGCAGAACTTTGCATTTCCCTTTGCTGAACTTTGAGATTGCTGTCAGCCTGTTTCTCCAGCCTGTTGAAGTCCCTCTGGATGTCAGCACAAAACTCTGGTGTAGCAACCACTCCTCCCAGTTTTGTATCGTGAACTTTCTTGAGGGTGCACTCTGTCCCATCATCCAGGTCATGAGTGAAGATGACAGAAGAGTATTGGACTCGGTATTGACCCCTGGGACGCGCCACTAGCGACTGGCCTCCGGATGGACTTTGTGCTGCTGATCCTGCACGCCTCATCATCACTTTGTCTCCTATCTGAAGTCTGTCTGGGTAGTATTAATCTTGATGAACTTTTTTCCTCTAGCTATAATTTAGGGTTGTAAATATAATTCAGTTATGAAGGCATTTTGGCAGTCAGTGGAATATAGGTACCACCAACTGATTCAGTGATTCATCTTTTCCTCAAACGGGGCTGTTTTGCTTTGGGGCTGTGTTCAGAGTAAATGGTGAATGCTGTCCCAAGGGTTTATAATCTTCAGAGGAGAAGCAGGAATGGAAAGAATTGACTTGTCCAGCCCCCATCAGGGAGTCCTTCAGCTGAGTGAGTAGCAGAACCACAGCCTCCTGCCTCCAGCTCCGATGTACTGCACGTTACACTGTGCTTTTTCTCTTGCTCGTTAGAGAATTGATTGCAGTGGATCTGTCCCCCTGCTTCCCAACTTGTTTCCCGTGTACAAAACCTACTTTAAGTTTATAACTTCCTCCTTGGCACAGAGCACTTTTTCTGCCTGTTTAAACAGGGTGTGAGTTTAGTTCTTGGCTACTTTAAAAGAACAAGGCACACTTAGATATAAAAGTTGCAAGTGCTATGTTGCTGAAATATATTAGCTTTGGCTTGCAGAATCCTGCCCTATGATGTTACAAGCCTTAGAAAGGGGAGCAATTCACCTTAACTCTGTCTTGTGTAGCCTGATCTAAAAGCCATGAGCTTTACTTTCTAAATTTAATATTCTTAAACTGTTAGGGTTTTAGTTTTGTTTAAATTATTTGGTATCTTTTGCATTTCAATGTAGTGCATGATCTCAAGTTGTTAGATGCCAGAGGCTGCTTGTGAGAAGGCATGACTGTCTTTCACCTCAAATATCTAACCACTCCTGTTTTTATTGTTCCTCTTGCTGTGCTATGGAGAAGACTTTTTGAAGCTGGCCTGAATTCATTATTTCTTTGAGGACACATTGAAGACGTTATACTAACAACAGGCATTGCTAGTGTTAGCCTGGGCTTTAGAAACTACTGAGTAACACCGATGATAATACCATTCAGTAGATAGCTTGCAGTGTTATGGCTCCTAACTGCAGCACTAACACACAGTGAAATGCGGATTTCTGTTTTGAGTTACCTTGGTCTGAATACCCTAACTGTCAGGTTTTTATCTGGGCAGTGGTGTGAAATCATAAGCTGGATTTTGGGGGGGGGGGTGGGGTGGGGGGTGAGTGGGTGGGGAGGAAGGCGGTAGAGATGAACCTTGTAATACTGCGAACAAACACATGCTGTCAGGCTTCTGTGTCTTGTTTGTTGCTGAGAAGTTGTCTTTCCATTACTTATTGTTGAGCCTGCTTTACAACACCCTTTTTCCATGTATATAAAAGTATGGCCATGTGTGTTAAAATTTATCATGGTATCCACCTTGATTCTTGGTTAAATGTATATTTAAATATAGGGGGGTTGTGTATATTCTCTGTCTCTTCCTCATCCTCCCCCCCATATGTGTGTGTATATGTATATATACATACGCACATAAGTGAAAACGATGAAGCAGTAAGTGATGATGAGAAAACTGATTTCCTTGGGAAGAAAATGGGACCTGTAATAGCTAACTATTCAGGTTGTCCAAGACAAGGTTGGAAGTCTGATACAGAAATAGTTTTGGGATTTGGAGAACAGTAATGCATCAGCACAGTTGGGCTGGATCTGTCTTGACCAGTTGAAATGTCATTTAGTTGTACCAGGTTTTACTTTCTCCACATCTGTGTGGAAAGCCTCTGAAGACTAAACAATGCTTGTTTACGTACTTCAGTAGATTCACATTCTTGTGTGTTAAAACAAGGACTGTCACCCCACACCACCACCCCCACCCACCCCCCCCCCGCAAAGTGTGGCATGCTAAACTGTATTTTTCTTCCCCAGATTAAGGAGTGAGCATTGTGGTAGAAAGGTAGTGGGAACTGGAAAAAAACGGCTTTCATGGTTCTTGCGTCAAAATGGTGTAGTTGCTGCCAGTGAGCCTTTCAAAACTCTACCTGCTGGCTTTCCATGGCACCTGTGTTGTAAGTCGCTAGCCCTGTGTTAAAGCATCACGTTGGAGTTATTTGGAAGTCTGTGCTGTTATGCCTGAAACCACACACTTTTAAAATGTTAAGTACCTTAATACTTTTTCACTAAATGTTGCACATGCTACTTAATCCATAGCTGTTGTGGCAGCAGTCATGTAAGGAAACGGTACAACAATGTAGTAGTGATGCTGAACATCTCTCTGTTGGAATTGGCATAAAAACAAGGTTTCACCTAATGAAGTATAACATACTTCCTCAACTGATGAGCTCCAAAATTCTTAACACATTGTTTTTCTTCTAAGATTGGTGCTTAGCTGTATGGGATGAGATGTGTTGAAAATTTGGATGCCATCAGTTCTGGATGACGATTTTGTGGTCAGAATGTCATGTCTCTTATAGCTGTAAGCTCTTGCTGCCTGCTAGCATCAGTGGCCACTAAATAACTTTTTGCATCTCCAATACCCTGCTAATGCTATCGCCTGTCATGTTGACATTTACATAATATTATTTGGCCTCAGGAATCGAAGGAGGCTGGTTTTCACATGCAGGAAGGGACTGCCTCCATCAGAATTTGATTTAACCTGCTGTTTCTGGGTACAGCCAGCAGCTTCCAAAATGATTGTGCCATGGCCACTGGCAGGGAGGACTTAATAAAAAGGCATAGGTTTTCATGAGATGTGAAAATGTCTTGTCATCTAATTGCAACAAGCTGAGTCTTCCAGGCAAATTCTTCCACCAGGTTTGAACCACTAGTCCTACTCTTCCTCCAGAATTGAATATTTTTCTCCAAGCTCCCTAGCAAATGTTAATCAGGGTCTTCTACTCTTGAGCCCACCTACAATCAGTTTCCCTCATATTGTTTCACAAACTCTAAACTATCCTAAGAGAGAATTGAGAACAGCTCTTGGTAACCAACATGCTACAATAAAATACTAGTGTAATGTGTATCCCTTATGAATATTTCAATATATTAAAAAAGAGACTGTTATTTCAGATACTCAGTTCTGGCTCTCATTAGGCATCAACTAAGTATGGATCCACAGCCTACACATATGCATCACAAGACTTTCACTTCATCTACAGAAATGTTCAGGTGGAGGGGTTGTTTAGTTATCCTTTCAGAAACCTGCATGTTAAGAATTT